>NW_028324304.1:19108216-19465716 GCF_058129835.1 Hydra viridissima
TTAGGACATATCATGAGGCATATGTGACCGAAGAAGACTGTGAAGAGTAAGTGATAGAAAGGTATTTCTTATTTTTTAAAAGTTTTGTGTTAGACAATTCGCGAGGTTAGAATAATTTTGTTCTATCTCCATGTTTAAACGTTGGGAGAAAGTTTTTGATTTTTTCTTAAAGTAAAAATTGTTTAAAGTTTTAGCTGTAATTTAAAAAAAAAAAACAACAACTTATGCTTTAAATAATTTGTTTAAGCAAATTATTTAGAAAAAAATGTGTAAAATAAAGCGTGTTTTAAAAGTTATTATTGCTAACTAAAATTAACAACTCATTTTCTCCCAACTTTTAAAACGGGAGATAAAACAAAATAATTCTAACCTCGCGAATTGTTTCTTGATTTTTTATAGAGTATTTCAAAATTACTGTAACTTAATATCAAGAATCTTAGAACAGTAATAAAGGTAACCCAAGTTGAGATTACCTGGTTATAAATGAAACCCATTTTTAAGTTATGTTTATTCTATATTTACTATCATCTTTCAAATAATTGGAAATGTTTTCAAAAACAAGTGTTTATAATAAAAAATAGACGTGGATTTCAGTTAAACATTGAAGCTTGAGCGTTAAAAAAAACACTTGTTGAGTTTTTAAAAAATGTTTATGGATCTCATTATAAATTTTGCCTAATTTCTACATTAGCTACTGTAATGTGCAACTTTGGAAACCGAATTTCATGGCATATAATTTGAATTTCTTATAAGTTTCAAACTTTGGAAAATTTTTTAAAGAGATGTAAAATCTTTTATTCACCTGTAATTTAACGTAGTTGACTGGATTACTTACAAAAATAAATAAAACTAACAAAAAATTTTATTTATCATTACTGTCATAAACACGCTCTCTTGGTTTATTAGTACAGTGAACAAAATTAAAATAAAGTATAATAAACAACTAAACATCTGCTTAACATGGTTTTACATTAAGAAGTAGAGAAATTAATGTTTTTTCTACTTTAAAATTATATCACATCAAAAGCCACATCAAAAGCAACATTAACTTAAAACTTTATATTTAGAAATATTTTTAACTGTTTTCCGAAGTTCTGAGGACTATTGAAAATGAGTTCTACGGTAAGCAAATTTACTTTTTAATATAGTATTATTATATAGATAAAATTTCTTGGATAATCAGATATTATTAAATTTCATTACTTACTTATCAAATTTTTAACATTACTTAACTGATTAATAATCAACTGAGTAATTATAAATCTGGTAATACCTGACAAGAAAATCTAAGATAATAAAGGTTTTGGATCACTAATATTTTCAAAAATTCAGTGCAGCATTTACTATTATCTCATCATAAGTTGTTACGTCACTAATTTATAAATTTAGCATAATTAAACTTAAAACGTTATTATTACTGATTTATATTACAGCTTGTAAAAGATGTTGCTGAAACGGACTGCATAAAAAACTATGAAGTATTTGATATGCCTATAAACTTGGTTTCCAAAATAGGTGAAGGAACATCAGCTTCAGTCTTCAAGTATAGCTTAGGAAACAAACAAACGGCCGTGAAGTTGATTAAAACCCAATTTTCTCAAAGAAAAACAATGCTAATTGCAACAAAATTAAAAAAACTACAACATAAAAACGTTGTAAACTTTCTAGGTTATTCTGTAAGGCCAACCGCTTTGTTTTTTGAATTATGCGCCACTAATATTGAACAAATGGAAGTCAATAATCTGTCTCAGCTCATTGATCTCCTAAATGAAGAGAAAATTTTTTTATTTCAACAAAGATTAGATTTTCTTTTACAAATGTCAGAAGGAATTGAATATTTGCACGAACACAATATAGTTCATAGAGATATCAAGCTTTCAAACATTTTAGTGACAGGGCATCAGTACAATGTAACTTTAAAAGTCAGCGACTTTGATGACTTTGTTGATATAAAAGCAACAGTTCCATGTAATATGACGAAGCCCAACAATCAAGGAATGACCCTTGCCTACACAAGTCCTGAACTGTGTAATTGTGAGGTGGAATCTCCAAACAAAAAATCCGATATGTACGCTCTTGCAATAACTGCATTCGAGCTTTTTAGCAGTTTTTCCACAGCATGGCATGGTGTTATACCATTGTTTAAAGATATACTTTTGCTTGATGCAATCAAATCTGGAAAACGACCAAACATAAGCCACATTACCGGTTTATATACGGAAAATACAATTAATGTGGTTAAAGTTACTAACCTGATCGAGACTACATGGCAAGACAATCCAACGGCTAGACCAACCATATCTGAGGTAATAAAAAACAGAAAAGCTTTAATTTCACTTTCACTTTGAAATTTAGATATAAAAATATACTAAAGATATATATAACAAGCTCATTAAAAACATTTTTTTAGTGGAGAGAAACAGTGTCAAGTATAATAACATCTGTCATGGTAGGTGACCTTTCATGTTTTAGCTATAGCATTAACAAACATTTTTATTGCAAACTTGTAATTTATTTAATTCAAAAGTTGTTTTTTTAATATGCATCCTCACATACCTATTCATTAAAAATTGACTACCACGCCCACCTTTATACTAGGCTAAAAATAAAACTTCTGAAAATTTATTTCATGCAATGTGAGAGTAACAAGAGTAGTACAATATTCCAAATGTTATTTAACACAGTTCATTATAAATACTTATATTAAATTAGGGTGCACCAATTCAAGCATGTGACATAAATACATCAACATTGCAGGTTTGTTTTTTTTTAAATAGAACATGCAAGCAAGAAAACTTGCAACTTCTACAGACTTTTGAGTAATTCACTTTTAAAGAAGTAGTTCTGAAAATAACCCTTCAATAGCACACAAATTTCTTCCTAACTATTTCAAAAATACAATTATAGGTATCAAGTAGCATTCAGCCATATCATGAAGAGAAGATAGTAAATAAATGTCAGGTAACAAACCCATTAGGTTACTAGCTCAACAATGATAACAACAAAGAGCATTTATATAACTTAGACTTTAGTAATTATCATTATAATATTTATAATAATTAAAATATATATTACAATAATTATAATAAACTTTATATTAAAATTTACTTTTGCTGCAGAATTTTATTCATATAAATCCAGAGGGAAAAAAAAACAACATTTTGACTGTCCTATGTTTTTATATTGTAAATAGCAAGCCAATTTTTTAGGAGAAACTCAGTGATTAAAAATTATAATTTTAGAGAAAACGACTTTCTCCAATTGAGGCAGCAAAGCACTATATTTCATTAAAGGAAGATCCAAGTTATTTAAAAAGAGAATTTATTAACCAAACAAAAGGTCAGAAAACTTGTCAGAAAATATATTTCTACAAACTTTCTAATGTAAAAAAAAGAATATCAGAATGAAATATTACATAACAGATATCAAATATGGTTTTACTTGTATAGGTTTTGGAGTGTTTGCATGCAAAAGCTTAAAAAAAGGAGAATTCATAGTAGAATATAGGGGGGATTTCGTTGCAAAAAGCACACTGGAAAATAAAGAAAAGTTATACGAAGAAACAAATGCTGGCAGTTATGTTTATGACTTTTTACACAAAAATATTGAATACTGGTACTAAACTAAATTTTATTCTAAAATTCATCTAAATTTTATAATGTTTTCTTTATTTATATTGATATTCTTTTAAAACAAAAATTTTTATTTAGCATTGATGCAACTCCATACAATGAATACTTAGGACGCTATGTTAATGACTCAAAATACTTTGCAAATGCATACATGAAAAAGATTTTGCATTGTGATGTTCCTCATTTATGTTTATTTGCTTTGAAAGACATTTGTGTTGGTGATGAAATTCTCTACTTTTATGGAGTTGATAATCTAAAGTGGCATGCTGAGGTTTTTTTTTATTTTCTTCTCAAGTTTTAACTACTTATTTTTATATTTTGCCAATTATTTGCATTCCCTGGTGATTTACTTAAAATGTTACTAAAAAACCTTTTTTTAACTCAGGAATTTCAAATGAAGACAGAGCAAAAAAGAATATCAAAGGTAAAAAAACCTTTTAAAAATTTTATCCACACTTTATAAGATAATAACTGTGTGCACAACGATTTAATAATACCCAAATAAATTGTTTTGTAATAAACAAAGTTTGCTGCACCCTACCTCTAAAATCATTTTCACATTGTTAGAGCTGTTCTGTTTTTAGGGCTATCATAAATTACACTTTTTTTTTTCTTCACAAGGATGAATAATAATTTAAGTGAGAAAGATTTATTTTTGAGAACAATTTACTGATTTTTTTAGTTCTAAAGTTAATTTTTGATTTTGAAGCATTATTTTCTTGTTATCTCAAAGTCAATTTTAAAAAACAAGACATTTTTGAAATTTTTTTTATATTCATGTTATATTCACTCCTGTTACTAAAAAAGTATAATCAAAAAGTGTTTATTTTATATGAGAAAATTGATCATTTTCTTTTTATTGAAAAAAAAAACAACAAACATTTAGATTGAAAAATTACAAAGACCGAAAAATGGCATAGAACCAGTTGAGAAAAGTGCACAGTTAGATAAAGACAAAGAAGTCAGAAGTGATGTACAGTTTAATAAAGTCACAAAATTGGCAGCTACAGATTGTGATGAAAAAGACAATATTCAAGTAAATATTTCTAAAAAAAGACTAAATGAATATATAACAAACATACATGATATTATTATTTAAAAGCAAAATTTTTTTGGCAAAAAAAACAAACTTCCTTCACATGTTTTGCAACATACTTATAGCAGATTCATTATTTTAATTATATTACTTCTTGTATTTAATCTTAAAGGTTCATCTGATGTACTCTAACCCTAAAAATATTCTTAATAAAGTAAGGATATTTTAAATATAGGGAGTAATATTTTTTTAAAACCTAGTATTTATAAGCCAACTCAAACTCATAATGAAAATTCAAAAGATATTTGATTTCTACTTTGATTATGTTAATTCTATTTCTTTTTCAATTGTTATTATACTTTTTTCATCATTGGTTTTGGCTAGTGACTTTATCAATTATCAAAAAAAAAAAAAGAAAAAAGAAACATCTTTTTATTTTATTTATAATAGATTTTTTCATCAATCACCCAAGAACATCAAAGTGAAAAAGAGTCTTTACCCCAAACTCCACAGGTATATTGCTTTTGTAAACAAATTCATGCTTTTTAATATTTGAAGATTGATTAAAACTAATTGATCATTTGAGAGCAAAAATATTCAGCATTTCAAACTTTAATGGAAATATTTTATGTGCAACAAATGATATAGATTTTTAAAAATTTAATTTAAAGTCCTGTGATGAAGAAAGAATTGATACTCTAGAAAATGAAAGCACATCAAGATCAGATTCCAGTGAGGTATGTGAAGTTTTAACTTTAATTTACTACCACTTTGCATTTATGATATGATTTGATTTAAACAAAATGCTAATGATTTTTTAGGATGACATTGATTTTGAAGCTCTTAACTACAACTTAGTTTTAGAGGTAAATTTATTATTTTATTTGTTAAGCTGAAAACAATTTTAAATACACAAAATGTTTTTTTAAATACACAAAATGTGTTATTTAATTTAATTTTTTAAATGTTATTTGATTATGAATAACTTTTCCATGTTTAAAGTGATCAAAATCAAGTTAAGTTTATTGCTGTTTGATTTATTTTTGATTAATGTAGCAAATATCTTAATCACATTTCTTTGCAGATATCCGATATTAAAAATGCCAAAATAGCTTCAAGCACTTTTATGATAGATGATGTGACAGGCAAATCTCAGGTAAAAATTAAGTTGACTTTTTAATAAAAAATATTTTAAATACTTAACATTTTAAAAACTAAGAAAAACACTGATTTTATACTAAACATATTAAATCTTTCTTAGCATTATATGAAATAAAATCAAGAAAAACTATTAAAAAAGAAAACATCTCTTACTTCATACTATTGTTAAATATTCTAGGTAGGTCAAAACAGCCAACCAAAATTGCCTGATGAAGAAATGCCTAAAAAAGTTAAGGTACCTTTGAAAAATACATTTTTTTTAAACAATTTATAAATCAATCTGAATAAAGTTAAATCCCAAAATTTTCAGAAATTGAAATTTAAAATTCTAAACTTTAGAATGTAAGAAAAAAGAAGCCACATCGATTTTGCATTTTTTGTAAAAAGTTTACATCATATTTAACAAGACACATAAAGCTTATGCACAAAAGTCATCCAGAAGTTGAAGTTGCATCATCAATTAAATCAAAAAAAGAAAGAGATGAAGCTTTTGGAATGTTTAAAAGAAAAGGGATTTTGGAAGTCAATGTAGCTGAAGCTGGAAAAGCGGAACCAAAATATGAAAGAGAACGAGAGGCTCAAAAATATAAGGAAATTAGTTATTGCAGTCAATGCCTTGTGTTTGTTTCAAAATGATTCTGGCACAATCATGTGAAGTCGTGTCAAAAACACTCATGTCAAAAAGTTCTTCCTGTTCCAGTGGGGCTTCTAAGATTACCTGAAGAAGCAAGATTAAGTGATGAATTTAAAAAAAACATTTTATCACATTTTCGAACAGATAAAATTGGTCAGATTTGCCTAAAAGACATAACAATTCTTAAAATTGGTTCAGTCTTTTATGATAAAGAAAAGAGGAAACTTGATAAAGTTATGGAAGCAAGAAGCTCTGTCAGAAACGCCATGAGACAATTGGCACATCTTTACAACCTATTTTTACACTGCAAAAACTTACCAACACAAAGTAATGATTCTAGTAGTATGTTTTTGCGCTCTAACTTCTTTGCCTTAAGAGAAGCAATAGATATTTTTACAAAAAAGGCAGATTCAGGCATCAAAGCTGGTTTAAAACAAAATTTATTTTATTTAATAAAACGTGCTGCAAAAGTTCTTAAAGCATTATATTTATCAGAAGCAAATGACAATGATGCTAGTGAAACTGACAAGTTTGTTAGTGTTTTAGAAATGTGGGAGGACTTTATCTTTGGAGATGCCACTTACCAACTAAATAAAAACAAAAACGTAAAATCTCGTAAACCATCTGAACTTCCAGTTGAAGAAGATGTGATTGCTTTTCGCAATTTTGTAATTACAAAAATGGCAGATTTAGCAAAAGATTCCTACCAATGGTTTGACTCTGAATGTTTTGTTGAGCTTCGGGATTGCGCATGTGCAAGACTTACATTGCTAAATGCTAGAAGAGGTATGGAATTACAACTATTGTTTTTATACTATTTAACAAATTCTAAAATAATATCAGCTATTAACATCATATCATTTCAGGATGAACTACTTCCATATAACTTGCATAATCTTAGTTTGTTATAATTACAAATACAATTTTATCTAAGCTTAAGAAAAAAAAAATTAGAGCTTGTAACTGATGTTAATGTAATTTTAAATAGTGTTAATTTAGCAACATAACCTTGTGGTTTTTTACTATAAAAGATATTTTGTAAAACATAAAGGTTTTCAACTAATATTTGTGAGATTGACATAAAAGCTTGTTGTTCTCACAAACTTTGTGGCTTTAAAATCTGTTTACTTCATTTTTTATGTTATTTGTATACAAGATCTTTTTTTAAAATCTATGCCTACTTTTTAAGTGATATAACAAGGTCAAGAATTATAACACATGATTAATAAATCAATAGTTTCTGCTAAAAAATAAAAAATAAAAAAAAAAAAAAACAAGAATCCTCATAAAACAGTATTTGAGATTTTTCTTTGATTAAAGTAAAATTGTTCTTTGAATAGAATATTAACAGATTTAAATAATACAAATAATTAATTATATTGGTAAACTAAACAAACCTAGTATATTAAACATATGAAATGGTAGATCATTATTATAAATATATGGCAAAAATATAAAGGCTAAGTGTCAATAAATATCTTTTTTTTTTTTTACTTTTATAATAATAATAACAGTAGTAGTAATAATTATTATTATTATTATTATTTTACTTTTAATGTATTTTATTTAATAATATCATTATAACTTTATATATTTTATTTAATAATATTATTTTTAATATTACTATTTATTATTATTACTATTATTATTATCTTTATTATTACTATTATTACTATTATTATTATTAGTATTATTTTTGTTATTATTATTATTATTATTATTATTATTATTATTATTATTATTATTATTATTATTATTATTATTATTATTATTATTTTTATCGATACTATTATTACTACTATTATTGTTATTATTGTTATTATTATTATTAATATTATTTTATTATTATTGTTATTATTATTATTATTATTATTTTATTATTGTTATTATTATTATTATTATTATTATTATTATTATTATTATTATTATTATTATTATTATTATTATTATTATTATTATTGTTATTATTATTATTATTATTATTATTATTGTTATTATTATTATTATTATTATTGTTATTCTTATTGTTATTATCATTACTATTATTATTATCATCATTATTACTACTAAGGACAATAATGATAACTATTATTATCATTATTGCCCTTATTCAAATGTCTTAATATTATATTTAGTGTTTATATATACAAAATGTGATATATATTAGAAAAACAAATAAAAGGATAATCTAATTAAAAAAAATTAAAATTTTGAAGCTTTTTTTTTTTTATAAAAGTAGTTATATAAAACAAACTTTAAATTTTATATTTGCATTTTACATATAAGGTGGTGAACCAGCCAGGCTTCATCTTGATGAATACCAACAAGCTATTGAAAACACATGGATAGACAAACAACACTTGCTTGATCTAGATGAGATTGATCAAAAGCTAGTTGAAACTTTAAAAATAACTTTTATGTCTGGAAAAGGAAACAATCATCTAGTTCCTGTTCTTATTCCTCCAGATACCCTTCCAGCATTAAAAATTATAGCTAATAGCGATATAAGAAGAGAGGTAAATATACCAGAAGGAAATAAGTTTTTATTTGCATGTACAAGAAATTCTGAAGGACATACATCTGGTTGGAATGCTGTTCATAGTGTCATTCAAAAATTAAATTTAAAAAAACCAGAAAACTTGAAAGCCACTACAAATCGACATAGAGTGAGTACATTATTTTCTGCCCTTGATTTACCTGAAAAGGATAGAGCAGTATTTTTTAAGCATATGGGCCATTCAAAAGAAATAAATGAAAACACCTACCAAGTACCACTTGCCTTGATGGAGATAACTAAAGTTGGAAGACATCTTCTTAATTTTGATTCAAGTAGGTTTAACTTTTTATTATAATTTGAGAATTTATCATACAGATGTTTGATGTAGGAAAAAGAGCACTTAAGCTCAGCTCTTAGAAAAAACTAGAAAAAAAAAAAATTTTAAAAACTTATATCTTTTTGATTTTATTTTCTTAAAAAGATGGAAGTTGTTCCAAGACACTTAATGAGAGCTCAAGTTTCCCTCAAACTATTAATCTTGTATCTAACAAAGCTGATGTTGAACCTAAAAATGACATAGATAAAGCTTATGCAGATTCATCAGCTGAAAGTCAAAAAGGTAGTTACAGTTTTTGTTAAATTTGTGGTAAAGTATTTTATGTTTTCTTAATAATATAAGAAAAAGTCTTTTTGCATAAATTTGCACAAAAAGTCCAAACTTATGCAGAAATTTAAGCATTTAAGAGCTGTTCTAATGTTTCTAAATTTACTGTTTTTACTTTAGTTTCCATAATATCCCATAAATTTTATCTTATATTTTGGCTAAAACTTTTTCATTTAATTCAGCTTTTAATAAATAAAAGTACTTTGTTTCAAAAGTTTCGCATTCTTATTTAAATTTAAGCTACCTTTTGAAATCAAGTAAAAGGTCAAAAATTACCTCAGTGTAACTGAATGATCTACATTCAAAATTCTAAACACTGTTCTTAATTTGACTGTCAGATTTTAGTATTGTTTATTATTTATTTTTTGTAACTTGTATCATTTGTTCTCTTAGAAATTGTGAAAAGAAACAAAAAGAGACAAAAAGTGGAAGAACCACAAAAAGATTTGGCAGGTATCTAATTATTTAGTAACAAATATAATTTTTAATTAGTTTTTTTGAAATGGTTAACTGTTTGAATGTTTCTGAGATATAAATAAAACTATCTGTAAACTAGAGAATCATATTTATAATAAATAATGTTTCTATAAAATTTGGCAGCCAACAATTATTGGCTTAGAAAAAAAAAAAAAATTTTAAAGCTTTTTAAAACATTTTAAAGCTTTTTAAAGATTAAACAAACAAAACAAAACAAAACAAAAAAACAAATGACTGAAATAAAAGAGAAATACCTCAAGACACATGGCGCTCCAGTGTTATTCATCACATTTTTATTTGCTAAAATAAAAAAAACAAAAACAAAACATACAGAATAAATGAAAAAATTAAAATATATTAAACATTTTAAAAAAGTCATAACAAATAAACCAGATTTAACATGACTAAACTTCTCCTAATAGTTATATATATACTCTACACAAGTATCATGTAAACATGATAGTGGTGTAGAGTATAAATACATATATATATGTGTGTGTATCTTTTTTTTGAAAAATATTTCTTTTTTATTTTGCACAAATATGCTCTAATTATTATTATCATTTTTTTCTTTTTATTTTTTAGAAAAAGAGTATCATGTTTGGGTGCAAAGAGATGAAAAAATACTGCTGGACAAATTTCAAAGTTGCATTGATGACAACAAAATGCCAAGTAATCTCCATTTTTAAAAACTATGAAATCTTTTACGCTAAGAACTATGCTTTTGATTATGTTTTACAATCTGAAACATAATCATGAGCATAAAAAATAACAAATAAATATTTTAAAACCATAGTTCTATATAAATTATAGATATACATTTATAAATAATTATTGATAATCTTAATTTCTGCTTAACTAATAAAAAATATAAAACAAACAAATAAGAGATATAAAAAGGCAATATTTCAAACTACATCATGAAAAAAAAAAGATTTAGAACACTAACTGTTTTTTTATTTGGATGTGCTAGCAAAGAAGATCTCTAACTTATTTTTTTTTTTAGGTAAACAAGAGTTGCTTGAGTTTTTGGAAGACTTTTTGAAGGAAATTCCATATAAAACAGCTCGAACCAAACTTACAAATGAACGAATGAAAAGTTTAAATAAAAAGAAAGAACGTTTAAAAGATATTAACATTTTATAATCATAGTTATTTTTCCTTTCTTGCGATTTTTGATTCTATTAGGGATCCTAAAAATGAATTACTTGCTTGTATTTGAGTTTAGTCACCTAGATTTGCTTTAACACTTTGCCTTTGTCTAACAGATGCTTTAATTAATGCTACAGCAGCAAATAATCAGAATTGGAAAATATGTGTATTAACTTGAACTGCTAACAAACAAAAGCGCGTCAAAGATTATCGCATCGTGCTAATTTCTTTCCTTGTAATGCTGTTGAATTTATTATAAAAGTTCTCAAAGAACTTTGTTTTTTATTTCACGGCAACCGAAATTTTTTAAACATTTGAACGGAGAGGTCGTTTTCTTGTAATAGGGAAAGATGTTTTTGAAGCATAAAAGTTGTTACAAAAAGCCTACAAATCTGGTGGCGGATTTTAAAATTCGTTAGATATTAAAAGTCGGGCTCATAAAAAACTTAATTTTCATATTCAAGTTTTTTTTTTCGTGCCACGTACCTTTTTCCTCAAATAAAAACTTGTTCTTCTAATTTTTAATTTCTAAGTCAAACGATTTCAAATTTATGTAGGCTTATGCAAACAAAGTGTTTTGCTAATTGGCTTAAATTTTTTTCAAAATGACAAAATAAAAATTTTTGATCAAGATTCAAAAAAGAAAGCTGACATGCTATTGTTTTTTTACATGGTCGCTTTAAACTTTTTCTATTAATCTTTTGATAATGGCTCCTTTTCCATTACTTGGTAATCTTTCATGACTTGTGACACAAAGTAAAATTCAAATGTAATATCATAATAATTCATTAATTGACCTAAGTTATAAAACTTAGTGCAACTTTTTTAACTTTACACATCTATCCGTAAAATAATTTTCTAATTAGGAAATCGTCCTTTGAGTGAAAATATTTCTTTATTAAATTTAAATTTAAGATTAGAAGCGAACTTTATCTATTTAAAAGTAAAATTTTGCATGTTGGTGATAATTTTTACATTTTTTCAAACATGCCAGAATTTGAACAACATTTAAAAGAAAACTAAAACTGACTGCAACATAAGCTATTTGCTCATTTTTAAAAACATCCCAAATTGTGTTTAAACATTTTTTAATTATTGCAGTAAACTGTTTTCTTTCTCTTTTACCTCTTATCGTCATTATCCTATGATTTTCTTAAACATCATTTCATAATATCAGAAATTCTATTTCCTTTGTATTTGCATATACTAGTTGAGACCGAGGAGTAGCTGCCTCTCGGAAGAAATAAAATAAGTTTTAAGATTAGAAATAGTAAAAATGTTTTTGGGGAGATGTCTAGACTCACGGAGATGAATAAGTTTAACTGCTATGCATAGTTGACAAACATACACAACAAAACACCGGATTGTTTTATATATGCTTGTCTTTTTACAATGTTAACACGTACTAAAGTTTAATGAGCGCGGTTAAAAGAATTTAAAATTTATATAACCCAAAAGAAACATTTTTGTATAACGCAGGTTTAATTCGAACCTTAAACGCGGTTTGATCAGAATTAGAACCATCCACTATGCCACGCGAACTTTAGGATAAGTTGTTGTTATTTTAAATATGTACGCATTTTCCAAACAAAAACTTCCTTCACTGTATTACTGCTAACAAAGAAGATTTACGAAATCATATACACAAAAATTTTTTTTACACTAAATTTTATGCTAATAATAAATTGTAGGGGATGAGATGGGGAAAAAGAAAAACATCTGTGCTTTGTAATACATATATGTCCTCAGGCCCATAATCGTGTCACAGAGGGGTTTCGAAGAGACTACAGCACTAACAGCCATAATCTACACCACCGTTTAATTCCACAACTAGGGTAAAATGAGCACGTATTCAAATTTTGAAAGCTATTATCTATTTATTGTTTTAATTTTTTTCTTTCTCTTCTTCTTTTCATCATCATATATTTCAATGATCATCTTAAATGCTATCCTTTCCTAACATCAAAAATTTTTTTTTTACTTTTTACTTTTTACATGTTGCCTAAATAAATAAATAAATAAAACTGATTAAGATATTATAAAGATATTCAATTTTAATCGAGTAAAGATATAACTTTCAGAAATACTTTCGAGACAATTTTTTTCTCGTACGATGAACATTCAAGCAATTTAAGAAAAAAATAACCTACTTACGGCTTCGTGTTTATTGACGTCCATTTACTGTTTGCAGAACTGTTTTCAAACTTTAAAAAAAAATTAATTTATTCCAAACAGTATAAACAAAGTGTATAAAAGTTATGAAGGTTTATAAATAATGAGTCGTATAACATTTTTTTACTTTTTTTTTTTTGCAAAAAATATCGACCAAGAGACAACATTAACATAATCAGACAATTCCGTGTATTTATTTATCTATTTTTTTTTATTTAGTAATTCTTTTGATAATAACCAAACAAACAAAAAAAATCAAAAAAATGCGGTTTCATTAATTCTTATTAATTAATTTTATAAAGGAAGTTGTTTTGCAGTCGGAAACATGCGACGCATTAAAACAAACTTTTATATACGTGTAGTCCTAGTATAGCTTTTAAAGATATTTTTTATTAAGGTCTACATAAAAAAATCAGAAAAATTAAGGGCTACACGAAGTTTTTAGAAAATATTATTAAAACTTTTTTTTTATATCAAGTTTACATAAAAGCTATAAACAAAGACGTTAATAGGCCAAAATTAAAATTTAATGAATATTTTAGCTAAAACACAGTGTCGCCCTTAACGCGGTTTCTTTACCATGTAGACCTAATAGCGCTCTTAGAAGTATATATATATATATATATATATATATATATATATATATATATATATATATATATATATATATATATATATATATATATATATATAATGCAATTTAAGATATAACTTGCATTTTTAGCTTAATGTTGTCTTGGCTTTCAGTAAATAAATAAAAGCAGTAAGTACCAATAATGAAAAAACCTATTATTCATTTTTTACAATAGTCACCAACATGAAGGTGTCTATTGTTAAAAATGAATACCAACACAAAACATCACAACAATAACACATAACAATAGAATATTTACATCCTTGATCCTAAAATCCAGTGAAGATAACAAACCAAATTAAAATATGAAAGGTAAAATTAGAAAACCAATTTAAAGTTAACTATATTTATCTTTTTACTAAACATATAAATACATAAAAGTATATTTGTTTTTATGTTCAATATTAGTTATTAAATTACTTCAAATTTAGGACATGAAAACACCCTAGATTTAAAGATCAAGGTTGCATACTCTCATACACATTACGCTAAACATTAACAGACATTATTATATTTTTTTTTGAGAATAATTAAAAAAGGCTAGACAACACAACCTAGCTCCAAAGCAGTAACTCTGCCTGGCACTAAATGCTGCCAAGTCACAACTCTGCTATAAGTACATCGCTTGGCTGGCAAGGTTATCAATCTTGCTCAACATAATGCCAAATCACACCACTTTGAAAACATGGAAACAACATAATTTAAACATATATACAACTATAAACAAATATGGTTTTATATAACACATTTGATTAATAATCTTTTCAATTTGATGAAGAGTAGCTTGTTCAGCTATTAGAAGTGGGACTGAGTGGTGAATGAAATCTTCCATCATAAAAAATTTGTATGTATTCCAGAGATGAAAAGGATTGTCAGGTTCACAAAAGGTCAAAATAATTGAAAACAACTGTCTAATTTTCTTTGGCATATGTGTTAAAACCGTCTCAGAAAGAGTATTCTGCCATTCAGTGTCATCTTGCAACAGACCTTTCAAAACACATGCTTCACAAAACGTTTCAAGGACAATACCATTAACAGTATGCACATCCTCCCAAGATGTTGCTCCTTTTGCTTGCAAAAGTAACAGTCTAAGAAAAAACAATTCTCCAGTTGGATTAACTTTATACATTCTTATTATCACCTTATTACCACCCCTTTGTCTAACCTTCCATTTACAATGTTTATCATCAAATATAGAGTGATAAGGAATGCCTACATAAGAATAGCAATGTGCTCTTTCATTTTCAGTATTTAACTTAAACCATGCCGTTAGATGCGTATCACGTTGAGCTGCACAATCTAAAGCCATTTGTTCTGCTCCTTCTCTAAAATACAACAATTGATTTTCAGGTAGATATTTACCAAGTCACAGCACTTTAAAAACACGGAAAGAACATAATATAAACATATGTACAAACTATAAGCACAATAAATGTGTTTAAATATGTATATAAGGTTTAATATATACTAAAATAAATAAATACCTTATATACATATTTAAACCCCTTTTTAAAACAATTATGTAACACATATTAACACATACACAAACAGCAAAAAAACACTTTACATTATTATAAAAACACATTGATAAAACAACTATAAAGCACTTATTACCACACACACATACATATCAAAAAAGCATATATGCAAACAATAAACGTGTCCAAACAAAAATTCTAAAAATGACGCAAGAAAATTTAAAAAGATACAAAATATATATTTACAAACAATTCTCTTTACCTTTTTTTTTTCTCATAAGAACTGTAATCTTCATAACAACATTTAACCTTTACATACAATAACATGTGACATGCGTTGTCAGTGTCGGCACAAAATTTTAATTTTTTTTTTCTAAATTTTCTAAAAAACAACAAAAATAGTTAATAGCATCACAGAAATTTCAAAGTAAAAATAACAATTTTATGGAAACAGCATTAGTATAACTTTAAATAACATCCATACCCCTATTTTCCTTCTGATAACTAAAATAATAAAAATAAAACTACTAAAAAAAAAACTAAAACTAACAAAATATTAACGGTTTAAAAAATTAAAATCCTTTCTACTTTATCTAATAAAAATGTATATATAACTATTTCATATACTTAATTCAATTATAAAATGATATATAATTGATTAAGATGATTCTTTATGTAATATATCTAAACTAATAATTAAATTCCAAAAGGAAAAAAGTTTTAACTCGCTCAGAAGATCTTTCTGCAATGGCCGCGTGCATTTGAAGAACGCGCTCTACCAAAGCCTAGTAACTAATTCAAAGCCTAGTAACTAATGACGAAACAACGTTAAACGACATTTCTGTAGTAATTATATTATAGATGGGTTTTGAAAAAGATTTAACAAATTACGATCAAAGAAAAGAAATGGGTTTGCTACAAAAACATTAAATGCTAATACACCAAAAATAGGAAACAATGAATTGAGTTAAAAGAAATAAAAAAAAACATTTTTGTAATCAGAAAAGGTTTTAATGATAAAAATGAACTTGAGGAAGGAGAGACATATGCTAGTGGAGCATTTTGGTTTGTTTTTTAAGTTTTAATGTTTTGTTTTCTTTTATTTGATTTATTCGCACAGGCAAAAAACAAAGTTGTTCCAAACAATTGGATACTGGAACAAACCGCTTGCAAAGACTGGCTATGGGGTTTATGCGTCGTCATGTGACTTTGTCCCTTCGATCACCACAAGCAACAAGTTTGTCACGAGCTACTAGTTTTAACAGAGCAAATGTTAGTGCATTATTTGACAATCTAATTGACGTCTTTCAGCGACATAAGTTCCAGCCTCATCAAATCTTTAATGTCGACGAAACTGGTGTCAGAACTGTCCATTCACCTGGTAAGGTCATTGCAGAAAGGGGAGCAAAACAGGTTGGTCTAGTAACATCGGCAGAACGAGATACTCTCGTTACTGTATGCTGCAAAGTTAATGCAATTGGAATTTTCATACCGCCAGTATTCATCTTCCCACGTGTTTACTTTAAGAATCTAATGATAAAGAATGCTCCCCGGGAAGTTTACGTCTTTCTCATCCTTCAGGGTGGATGACGGCTGAAAACTGGGAACTGTACATGGAATACTTTATCAAACATGTCAAGTGTTCGAAAGAAGAACCAATACTGCTGATTAGGGACAATCATGAAAGCCATATATCAATAGCTTCACTAAATCTAGCTAAAGACAGTGGCGTTGTACTTCTCACTTTCCCGCCAAATTCTAGCCATAAACCACAGCCTTTTGACAGGTGCATCTATGGACCCTTTAAACGATTTTACAACAAGGCTTGTGCAGGATATATGGCAAGTCATCCAGGCCAGCCGATAACTATCTATAAAATCACAGTTAGTTGGAAAGGCTTTCCCACTGGCATTTACTGCTGCAAACATTACTTCTGGATTTAGAATGTCAGGGATTTATCCTTATAACTGTGATATTTTTGACAACAACGAGTTTCTATCATCATATATAATAGACAGAGAAAATCCTGTAGAGAGCAGAAACAGCTGTGAAGTCAGACCTGATACTGCAGACCACAGCACATTGAATTTGAAGCTGAATCTGCACCGTCTTCATCAGTTTAGTTGGCACCTGCAGTTCAGTCTGCACCATCTACACCAGTTCAGTTGGCACCTCCAGTTCAGTCTGCACCTACTGGGATCGTCAGTCCGGCTGAGATCAGGCTTTTTCAATAAGCAGCACCACGAAAGACCATTGGCGGAAGAAAAAAAGGTTCCACCAGAATTCTCACAAACACACCGGAGAAAAAAGCATTGGAGAAGGCTATTCAAGCAAGATTTTTATTGTTTTACTGGGCCTAATTTGTCATGGAAATAAATTGTAGAAAATGCTAAGTTCAAGTGTGCCCCATCCCTGTTTCAACTGTGCCCAATTATGCGAGCTTTGTTATAATGCATGTCACCTACAAAATAGAACTGTTTTTATCTTTCTTGGATATAATTTAATCCTACCAAAGAAAGTATTCTTTGTATTCCACTTCGGAGTAAAGTTACAAGTAGAAAAATTTTAGTAAATTAAATTTTAACAATTTTTGTTCAGCTGTGCCCCACTCTGCCCTATACGCTGTAGAGAACTTCTTGAAATTTTCAATTCTTGTCCATGACGCCGAATTGAAGTTCATAGTTTGTCACCGACCCTCTCACGCAATGCTTCGATATTGATATTTGAACGGCTTGTTTTTAGACGACCAATGTGTTTGGCGTCTCCAACGGATCCAGTCGCCCTAAATTTTTCAATTAATCTCTTCAGAGTTGATGAAGTTAAAACAATATTCCGAACATATTTTGTATGAAATTTTTGAACTGCAGCCGCCCAGCTTTCATTATTTTTGAAATACTGTTCAATAATGATGACACGTTGTTCTATCTTGTAACGCTCCATTTTTACTAACTCTAAACTGTATGCTGCTGATGTGTTTTTTTTTGGGTTGTCAACACTTTACTGCACAAATGGCAACAAATTCAAATCTTGCGTTAATTTTGCTAAACCCAGCACTATGAAGCGAAAAGCTCAAAAAGTGGCCATAACTGGAATTTTTTTAATATACCATTTTCATTAATTTTTTTTTACAACTTCTTAGAAAAAATATAAAATGATAAAAAATAAAATTATTTATTTTGGTTCTCTCATGTCTACTACCCTAGTCAGAGAAGCATTTTTTCCTACCTAGTAGAAGGTGAAATAAGTTCGCTAAAATTCGCGAACTGTTATTTAAAATTCGCGATTTTTTATTTTTTTTACTCATTTAGATGATTTTTTTATTTTATTTTTATTCATAAAGCTTTATTAAGGCATTCTTTTATCTTTTTCAAAAGTAAAAGACTTAAAATATTGAATATAGCTAAAATATTGAATATAGCCAAATAAGTAATTAAAATATTAGGTGAAAATATAAATTTTCCGATAAACATTGTTTTTGAAAATCATATATCTCAAAAGTTCCGCAGAGTTCCACCCTGAAATGACTTTTTTATCCTAGAAGATATTATCATGGATAACTAAAAAAAAAAAATCAGCTGCCCCAATTAGCCCGAAATGGATTTATGGGCATAAGTATAAAAAATAAAAATCCGTGTAAAATATTCCCCCCCCCCCCCCCACAATGACCGGGTTATAAACTGTACGTGGTCACTTCTTAACCCCAAAAATTTTTTTATGAAATTTGAATTCTATTGATAAAGTTTAATTTTATTTTAAATTTTGAAAACAATTATGTTTAAAATACTGTCCCCCCTCTCAAAGGGTTGGAGTGGGCCAATATTAGGGTTCTTCATGTTCCCAAGCTTCGATAACCGTAATATTTAGTAATACATCCTCTTTTAACAATAGTATTTGGGAGTTCACATCATGCCTGGAAAAGTGTTTCATCCGTATTTCTTGAATTTTGAATACAGATGTTGTTAACATGTGATTATATTATGTTAAATGTTACATAACGTGTAGTGGTTTATAACTAAAGTGGATAATTGTTGTAAATGTGTTTGTTCGGTTTGGTGTGTAATTGCTAATTTTTTTATATTTCAGGATGTTTATGTGGGTTTTAATAGTAATTTTGGCGGTATGTAGTTTAGTATAAATCATGATTAGAATTTGTAAGAGACAGTTCTCGTTGAGTTAAAAAAAGAAAAATTTTATTCATAACATTATTGTGTTTATGTGAAAAACTACACGAGACGAGAATTGATGTTTTGTATAAAATCAAGGAAGTTGGAATTAATAATCCCAACTTGTGCTCTGTGGTAGAGGAAGAAGTGAAGATGAATATGAATGTTCATAGCTTTAAAGATTTAAAAGGGAAGATTAAAACATTTCTTGCCAATCTCAAGATTAAATATGAAAAACACGGAAGAACCTTCTCTTAACTTGAGGAACGCGATAAAGAATGGCTGGCGTTTGAACTGTACCCAATACCTGCTCTTCCCACATCAAGACCAGGAAGACTAGCTACACCATGGACTGATATTTCGGAGAGAACTAAAAGGAGAAAGGTATCCAGGTATCTTAAAATCTATATGCTACGTTTTTGGTTGCTAATTTGATTTAATTGAGTACATTTTTCTAAAAATATAAAATATTTTTTTAGTTTGATTGGTGACCATTGTACTGAAGAACTTGCCTGTACTGTTGAATTGAGGGCTAAATCAAGCCCAGAAAAGACCGACTTTTTAAAAGTTATTAAACATTCTGTTAAAAATCCAGCTCTAGCCAGGAAAATTATTGAAGAAACAAAAACGAATCCAATTATGATGAAAGCAGAAGAGGCCCTTGCATTAAAGATAATTTGCGATCTAAGTGATTCACAATATCAAGCAATTAGAAACTCTTCACTAAAACAGAATGCAGAGATATACCCTTCAGTCAAAGCAATATTTGATGCAAAATCCAAATGTTATTCAGAAAGATTGGAAATTTTAGAAACATCGGCCAAATGTTATGTTTAGTCAATTGTGAACCACACTTTATCAAGAATTATAAACATATCTAATACAGATTGTCTAGATGGATCGGAAACAACTAGAAAATTCTATATGAAAACTAGGACGGATGAAGCCTCATCTCAAAGTGTTTACTATCAAAGTTTTGATGGCACAGATCTTTTAACAGGATTTAAAAACAAAAAATCCTTGTTCCAAACTGCAATTGTTCCCTTGAAACTGGAAATAAGGGCCATCACTATATTGTCAAACCCAATGCCTTCAAGTCCCCACTTTTGCAGGCCTCTTCACCTGCAATACCAAAAAGAAAAAAAAAAGTCAACAAGAGCTGAAGAATTAAAAAAAGTCAACAAGAAGTAAAAAAAGTCAACATGAGCTGAATCATTAAAGGTTAGCAAGCAAATAGAAAGTCTTCAAGATTTTGAACTTGAAATCCCCTTCTCTAACCAGAAAGCAAAAATAAATACGAAAAGATGACCATGTTGGACGGCAAGACAGTGAATACAATAACAGATACAAACTCAACTCAATCTTGCAATTTTTGTTCTGCCAAGCCTAGTGAAATGAACAAGCTGGATGTAATTAGAGAAAAAGTTTGCAATTAGCAAGCTATAGCTGTAGGATTATCCACACTGCACTGTTGGATACGAATGTTTGAACTCATTCTGCACTTGGGATATAAAATGGATATAAAAATATACCAGTCCCGATCTCTAGAAGATAAATTATCTGTAAAATCTCAAAAAGCTTAGTGGTTGATACTCCTAAGCAGGGATTTGGAAATACTTATACAGGAAACACTGCAAGGAGGGCATTTTTTAGCAGCAGAATCTTTCTCTAAAATAACAGGAGTTAATTTTGACATCATTTTAAGACTAAGAAACATATTGAATGCCGTTTGCAGTGGATTCCACCTGAACTTGGATGCTTTTAAAGCATATTGTTATAAAATTTCAGAGCTGATATAGTCCGGTAGAATTTCACCAAAAAAGGGGTCAACCTAGAAAAAATTACTATAAAGACATGTTATATATCGTTGGAAAGCTTATTATTTCCTCTTTAAAATGGGTAATTGGTATTTTTTTTTATTTTGGGGAAAGAAAGTTATGACGTCACAAAGATTAGGAATAAAATACGAAATTTTAAACGTTGCTGATAAATTTTAAGTATGCTGTACAATAAGTTGCGTTGTAACTATAATAACACTTATATTTAAATAATATAAAAGTGTTGAGTATATATATATATATTTTGTTACTAGAAACATGGCTTTCGGAGCCGCGGGGGCCACAGCCCCCCTAAGGATCTATTTTGAATTTTGCAAGAGGAATATTTTTGATTTTTTGTTTGTTTTTGTCAAATATTTTTGTTAAACTTTGTTTCTGTAAGTAAAAATGGGTAGAGGGAATAAAAATTGTTCTACATTTCGAATTTTAAAGTTATTAGAATGTAATATTCTTTTTGTATTCGAAATGTAATCGAGTTTTTTTGGCAATATTTATCAAAAACTTTTTAATAAATTATTTATCTTAGTGTTTATAATTATGTAATGATTTGCTATTTTCAGATTTTAATATAAATTATCTGATCTTGTAAGTGATAATAAAACTAGTTCTGAAACTGAAAAATTATGGACTTAAAAAATGAATCCTCTGTATGTGCATTGTGTGGTAAAATGAAATTAGAAGGAGATTCGTTGAGCCAAGTGGGGGCAAGATTTGGAAGGAATGTTGATAACCAAGGAGCTCTTAGAAAATTAATTGAATGTGCTTTAAAATTGGATTTAAATGTATTGGTAAATGAACTGAATAAAAAACAAGAGACAGGAGAAAAGGTTTTTATTCACTCATCGTGTCGAACTAAATTAAGAAACCAATCAAAATCAATTAAACGATCACAAGCATCGATGGAAACTCCTATTGAAAGAAAACGTTCAACTCGATCAGAACAGATTTTTTTTAATTTTAAAGAGCATTGTTTTTATTGTGGAAATATGTGCACACTTGACAGTCGCCATCCTGAGAGAAATAATTTCATAGAAGTAAGAACAAAATCATCAAAAATTTATCATGCAACTCTAGAATTATGCAACCAACGTAACGATTTTTTATCTAAAACAGTTGAAGCTAGACTTTTGAATATAAATGATCTTGTAGCTGTTGAAGCACGATATCACATCTATTGTCGTGCAAAATTTGAAAAACCTATTACTACATCAAGCTATGGAAGACCAACATCAACAGAAAAGCTTACTGTCTTTAATGCAGCATGCATAAAACTTGAGGAAGATATTGATCTATACACAGCCTCTAAGTTTTACGAGATGATGCAAACATTAGGAGAAGAAATATATTCCCTTAAAATGACGCAAAATAAATTAAAAGAAAAATACGGAGATTCTATGCAATTAGTCTCGCGACAAGGTAAAAGTAATGTAATTATACTGGACAGATTTAGACATATATTATGCGAAAACTGGTACAACATCTATTCAGTTTGTTGGGGATAACACAGATCATGATTTAGCAACAATTGATGGTAAAAATACACATCACGGATTAGGTTCCATATCAATTGCAAATGGAAATTTTATTGAGAACTCAAATAAGAAAAGATTGCCTAGGGATAAAAAAGATTATTGGTCAAACATAAACTTTGACAACCAGATTACAATTTCTCAGTTTTACAGCTCTGACGTTCCGGTTTTATCTCAAATAAAATTTCAAGAATTTACAAAGGTATTTACTTGACTGGGGTTAAGAGGGATAGCGTTTCAAAAAATTAGTGTTTAAATTTCATGTACAGTTTAAAATATAATAAAAACTTCTATAGATACAACTTATTTTGAGATTTTTGATGATATGAGACAATCATTAACTTTTAACTTTCTCTTATTTAAGGTTACTTTAAAGCCAAATCTTGTCGATATACTTTGGAACATGTCGCATATCTTTGAATTACAATGCCCAAGTTGGGCTGCCTACATGAGTCGTCAAGTTAATAATGTTCTTCCTATTTCTAAAGTATCCATGCTTCCAGTAATCAACTTACCGGCAACTGATTTTAATGCTTAATATTCTTTGTTAAGTTTCGTTGTAATACAATCAGAAAAGCTAAAACTTGGAATGCCATGTGTTACATTTGATCAACAGCTTTATGTGAAAGCCTATGAAATTGCGGCTTCAAAGAAAATGAAAGTTTTTATTAGAATTGGTGGATTTCATCAGCTAATGAGTTTTCTTGGAGCTATTGGAACATTGATGGAAGGAAGTGGATTAAAAACTGCTCTTGAAACTGTTTACGCTTCCGCTTCAGTCAACCACATGTTTTCTGGAAAAGCAATTTCTCGAAGTCTTCGAGGCCATATGTTTGCTGCATCTTCTATCTTATCTATATTGCTGGAGGAAGTTTGGGTTGAACTAAGCGATGAAGAAAAAACTGAAATTAAATTAATGTACAGCTCAAATATGCATAACAAAAATGGCGACACTGACCTTGAAAAGAAGTTAATTCTATTATTTGAAAAAAAGCAAGAAGAATACATGGCAAAATCACGAACTGCAAAATTATGGCTAAACTATGTTCACTATATATTTATTGTACAAGAGTTTATTCGAGCGGAAAGAACTAGTAACTGGAACCTACATATTGCTACAACAAAATGTATGCTAAAACTACTTGCCTCAACAGGGCACAATAATTATACAAAATCATTACGTTTATATTTACAATCAGTGGATGAATTAGCATGCACTCACCCAGAAGTATATAAACAGTTCCTCAATGGAGAACATACAGTAAGGCGCACTTCAAAGAGTTGGTCTGGAATATGGACTGATTTATCAATAGAACAGATATTAATGAAATCGTTAAAGGGCAAAGGAGGAGTTGTTGGCAGTTACTGAAAATGTTTTACATGTTTGGACAAGTACAATGCATAGGTAAAAATAAAATTAAATATTTATTGTTTCGTTTACTTGGAATTTGCTAATAAAATAGATATTTCCAGCAAAAACTAAATGGGGCAAATATTTACAAATATAGAAATAATATTTTTTATCAAGGTGCGCTGAAATGACAGAAGCAATAAATTCATTAACCTCGCCAAGAAACTCAAGTAAAGAACACAAAGAACTTTGTGCGGGAAGGATTAGACGTGACTCTGAAGATTTTCAAAAAATTAAATCATGGTTTGATTCTCATAGCCCATTTGATGTAAGAGAACAACTTCAGGCTCTGGACTCAGGGCTTGTAGATGAGTTTAATCAGGTGACTTGTGATTGTTCTGAAAGCATTGGTGCATCAATACTGGCACAAATGAATGATATGACATACACAGAAGTATCCTTCAAAAGGAGTAATCAACTCAAAAATCTTCAAGGACTGTACTCAAATATTAAAGTCAACAATGAAAATATATCAACAATGAAATAAATAAATATATTGATCCCTTGACATTGTTTTTGCGTTTATCAATTATCGTTGAGAAAAAACCAGAAAAAGAAATTGAAGACTACTTTTACTATGAACTAACTTCGTTCCCTATGTCACTTTTTAAAGATGGTCTTATGCGCAGTGCTCAAAAACACAAGCTGAAAAATTACCTAACAAAGCCAGTTATATCTATGGCATTTGCTCCTTATTCTTTAAAAGTTGCTGATGGTGGCGCTCTTTTATACTGCTGCGATTGGAACAAGGGTGAAATATTTGACAATATTTTTGAAAAGTACATCCAATTTCTTAATTACCTTAAAGTTAGTGTAGTAGTATTCGATGGATATGAAAATTCTACAAAAGACGCTACGCGTATAAAGCGTGGATCTTTATCACAATTTGCAGTTGAAATACATAAAAGCAATCCTTGTCCGTCTGATAGAAGTAAATTTTTCTCTAACTACGCCAACAAAAAATCATTTATCCGAATTCCAGAAGTTAGATTAAGAGAAAGAGGTTTTACTGTGTATGTGTGTCATTCTGACGCAGATACTACAATCGTTAAAATTGCACTTAACTTTTCCAAAAAAGAGCCCGTCACAATATTTGCTGATGACAGCGATATTCTTTGCCTCTTATTACACCACTGTAAATCAGTTGAATCTTTACACAAAATATATTTAACAAGTATGACAAAAAGAGTTGATTGCCAGCGTGAATGTTATGACATTGATCAGATTATTGGCAGTACAGCAGAACATGTCATTAACAATATTCTTTTTGCGCACGCATTTACAGGTTGTGATACAACATCAGCAATTCACAATTTTGGAAAGACTTCAATTTTTAGAAAGCTTGAAGCCAAAGACTTGTGCAATGCAGCAAATATTTTTTACCATGATGATAAATCGCCTGATGAGATTGGAAATGCATCAATTCGTTTCTTTCAGCTGCTAGATTCCTCAACATCAAATCTACAACAAATACGAAAGCAAAAGTACGAGGAAATGATAAACTCAGATCGAGCTCACATAGACCCTTCTGTTCTTCCACCATCTCCTAGAGCTGCTTACTACCATGGATTGAGAGTATATCATCAAGTGCGTATTTGGAGATGTCTAAGTGAAATTGATCTTGATCCACTTAATTGGGGATGGAAATTAAATGGCTTTATGTACTCACCAATAGCGACAGATGAAAATGCAGGTCCAGAAGATATCCTAAAGGTTGTTTGATGTGGGTGTAAAAACTCCTGTTCGAGTCGATGTTCCTGCAGAAAGATGGGACTTCACTGCACTTCATCGTGTGCTACCTGTCACGGGATTAACTGTACAAATATTGAAAAAGTTGACGAAGAAAATGAACCAGCCCATGACCGTCACTTCTCTGATGTTTTTACATAAATTTTAATTTAATCAGAATAAGTAAGATAAACTTAATGCATAAAGATAAACTTCTTTGTAAATATTTTTTAACATGCTCTTGGTAACATTACAGAATAATTACGTTTAACAGTATTTTATATATTTTGAATATATTTGTTTTGTAAACACATCTTTAAGTCAAATTTTCAAAATATTGGCTAAAGTAGCGTCCCCCTCTGCCTTTATACCGTACTTTTAGTTATTATTATTTCGCTTTCAGTTCATTAAACCAACTACTAATACTTAGGAGTAATAAATATAAAAATATATTACATTTACTTGCTTAAATTATAAATTCTTTTGGTAAAAAAACGTCAATTTTGGTGCTTTTCTGCTAATCTTTATGACGTCACAACTTTTTTTCCACAAAATAAAAAAAATTACCAATTATTCATTTAAAAGAGGAAAAAATAAGCTTTCCAACGATATATAACATGTCTTTATACTAATTTTTTATAGGTTAAGACTAAATTCTACGGGACTAATAGTGGAAACCTATCCTTGGTACATTATGCCACCTACACTTCATAAGATTCTGGGACATGGATTTTTTATTGCTGAGCATTTGGATCTTCTTAATGGAGCGTATTCGGAGGAGGCTCAGGAATAGGGATTGCAATCCCGCACACTTTTCAATCCTGCGGGATTCGCGCGGAAGTTTTTAACTTGTGTGCTGATCCCGCGGGATTAGTAGGTTTCTTATGCACATGTAAAAGGCAAAAAAATGACAATTGTATTTTTCTTTCAAGTATTTCAGAAAAAATATACTCAACTTATTAAATTGATAAGGTAAATAAAGCCAAAAAACACAATTCATTTGTAAATCAATATAATTCTTAACATTTAATGAACAAAAAAATAAGCCAAAGTACATAGGACATCTTTTAGCTTTACGTAGAACGTCTATTAGCTTTATTTTTTTTTTTAAATATAAAAATGAGAAAATCATTGTAAGAAACGCGCTCTTAAGATACAGACCCTACTTAAAGTATAATCACTTAATCTACTCCTCAAAGGACTGCATATACAACCAGCAGCTGAAAAAGCTCGCTCGGCCTCTACGCTTATTGGTGGTATGGCCATCAAGTAACTATGCGCTATATCTAGAAACTTACCTCTTACTCCGTTTTTTTCATAGGCAGACATTTCCTGCTTCAATAATTTATCAGTCTAAATAGTCTAAATTTGGTATCTCCTTTACATTTTCTGTCCAGCTTTTCTTGTCTTTCTGTGTATGATTTTCCAATTCTTTTTTCAGCTATAGAACTGTAGGAGTAAGTATTTGGGAATTGATAATAGAATCTACAGCTTCTTTTTCTTCGAGTTCATTTTCTTTGTCTTTATTTCTTTCAATTGTTATCAATGTTTTTTTTATTTCTTGACGCATAACGGTTCTTTTTGGTATTGAAAAAGTATCTTCATTTTTTTTAATTTCTTGTTCATATTATTTTAGGATTTTGTAAGTAAACTAGTCGTCTATTTAAATTCTTATTACGACGTTGTGTAAACCTCTCACGAACGGCTAAATCTATGCTTAAAAGTGCTGATTGCTTTTGAAATTTATCTAGCATAAATTGAAAAGTTGTTTCCGCAGTGACAAGGTTCGATTCTCTCCTTCATAAAAGTTCGAGACCAAGTTTTAGTGGTGCCAGGCAAATAATTAAGTCATTGATTTGGGACCACTCCTCTTGGGTGAAACGAATTTCTGACCCAACATCAATTAAGGCTTTTTCAATACACACTTTTAGTCTGTGAAATCTTTCTAACATACCGAACATACTGTCTCACCTAGTTTTACAATCAAGAATCAACTGAAGCCTTTTCCCGTGTTCTTGAAGGATATACTTCTGTAAATATGTATCATTTTTGACAGGAGAGTTTTTAAATATTTTTACAACCTTTTTCACTTTTTCATGAGATCTTTGTAATTTCTAATCAATTCAGCAGATTGTCGGTCCAAAATCATTGTCAAACCATATTCTTTATTTATAACTTCATCACCCTTAGTGTTACCATATTCATCTTCTTCTTCACAATTTTCGTATGTAGTAAACGATTCTTCGACTTCTCCGCTGTTTTTCTTGTAAAAGATATCAATAACTGCAAGTTGTATTCCATGAGCATAACATAATTGTTGATAGTAAGACATCCTTTGACCGACTTTCACCATCACACTTGCTCCATTAGTGGTCATGGCGGTAATGTCTTTTTGGAGTTCAATATCGAAGCTATTTAGCCTTTCTGAAACTTACTTGACGCAATATTCTGCATTCCACGATCCATGGATTCTAATCAATCCAAGATTTAAGTGTTTCGCCTCCATATGCACATTTTAGTTTAAGTATCTCTGACTATTTTGTGATGTCCATTCGTTAAACGTTATTGAAAACTTTTGATTTTGCTTTTTTAGTGAGGTGAATTTTTGCATTATATCGGCTTTTACATAATCTGAGAATTTGACTACAATCGATCTTATAGTATTAGGTGAAGTAGGGAGCTGGAAACCACTCTTTGAAAACAAGTACCGTAAATCTGAAGATGTGCAAAAACTATTAAATGTAAAGCCATCCTTTGCAACCATGCGCGATACCATTTTTTCCATTGAAATTTTCTTTACGAAAAACGTATCAATTGTTCTGACCATTTTCGATGGAATTACTTCTTCGTCTTCGCAGTTGATGTATATTTTAGGCTCTAGTTCAACTGATTCAAGCTGTTTTGAAGTTGAAGCTCCGTCTTGTTGTAAAACGTTTGATTTTAAATCGGTGCCATGTTCTGTTTTTAAATGGATTAATGACCCTTTAAGTGATCTTTGACTCTTTTTTAAAATAGCCGAACATAACATGCACTTCGCATTTTCTCCTTTATCACTTTTTTTAAAATAATTCCATATAGTTTTAATTTGCGACATGCTTAGTACTTTTGTTTTAAAATCTTGATGTAAATAATTTTTAAAGACTTTTTAAAAAGTAGTTTTAAAAGTATTTTTTTTATAATTATGCACGCACGTTCTTAATTTCACGTTTTCAACATACTCATTAACAAAAATTTCAACATACTCATTAGCGAAAATTTCAACATAATCATTAACTAAACAAAAAAATTTTGAACAAGTTCGACTAATGTTTTGCTTAATAATTGTTTATTTTTGAATGATTTTCTTACATTTATAGGTAAGAAAAAATTTTTATAGCTGAAGATAAATTTTTAAATCGATTTGTTTCGCAAATATATTAAACACTTTTAATTTGATATCTTTTTTGTCTTTTTAGTTTAAAAGAATTGACTTTTTTTGTTTAAAAGCAAGTTTCAAAATCCCGCAAATCCCTCGGATCACGCAGTAGTTTTTGCGGGATCTCGCATGCGCTAAATTAATGCGGGATCCCGCGATGCGGTATTGCAGTCCCTGCTAAGGAAGCACAAAATAAGGCCATACGAAATGCAAGACTCAATCACACATGCAAAATATCTCGAATTAATGTGATGCAGAACCAATTCCATTATTTATTGATAAGAAGCGACCTTGTCATCTCTTCGATTGCTTTCAGGTACCCCGAGACATTTTCTGGTCCTAACCTTAATCTTGACGTACAGGACCTCCTAAGAGGAGATGAATAATTTTATTTCTTAATAAATGTTATCTTTTTAAATTTAAGCTTTTTCATGTAAAAATTCACTTATCAGTATATATAATCAGGGATTACAAACTTATAGTTAATAGATAAGGTAAATATTTTTTTCACTTAGAAAATAATAGTTTTTTAAAATATTTTTAGAATAATTTCTAGAATCTAAAAATTAAAAAAAATTGCAATGAAAACTCAGGTGGGGAGGGGGAAAGAAGAGGGGGTAAGGGGAGGGGTCTACAGCTTGAAAAGTTTTTTATTACCCACTTTTTAAGTTAGTTTTTGAATTGGAACAATAATTTTATAAAAACGTTTATTACTTTACATAATTTTGAGTTTTGGTTGCTTTTTAACCATTTCGTTTCACTGTGCCCTGTAGAATATATACTGTACCCGAGAAAAAAAACCGGCTAATACTACTAGGAATCTGTTTAACTTCCTGCTAATACGGCTAATCCTAGTAAGTTTTCGCTTAATACGGCTAAACTTATTAAGTTTCCCATTAGTCATGACTAATGAAATTCATAAACGTCATCTGCAGATGACGTTTATGAATTTCCTGCTAATCCTAGTAAGTTCCTACTAAGTACCTACCAGGATTAAACGAAATACTTTGTAAGTTCCTAGTAAGTTTTCGAGAATAAAACAAGAATAAAAACGAGTTTTTAAATGTTATACGCCATCTTTTATTTATTCAAGTGGAAGTCAAGTCAGCTCTGAAACAGCTTTTTCAGATTCAATAGTTTGACTAATTTTTGTAATTCTATAGTGGAAAAGCTCAAGAACATTTGGGGACGATTGCGTGGCTTGCTATTAAATTGATGATTTGTTTGGTAATGATTTATGACTAAATGACTAAATTATACCAAAATCAATGTTTATATAAACACCAGTTTAGTTTTCGTAAAAAGCATTCTACAGCTCACGCTCTTATCGAAATTACAGAAAGTGTAAGAGTTGCTCTTGATAATGGAAACTTTGCCTGTGGGGTTTTTATTGATTTACAAAAAGCTTTTGACACCGTAGACTATGGCATTCTCCTATCAAAGCTTAACTATTATGGTGTACGCGGAATCCCGTTGCAATGGTTTAAATCATACCTTTCCAATCGTCAACAGTTTGTTACTTTAAATGGCACCTTCTCAGACATCAAAAGCGTTTGCATTGATATTCCTTAGGGATCCATATTATGTCCTCTTCTCTTTATTATTTACATCAATGATCTTAATCTTTCTATCAAACATTCAAACACGTATCATTTTGCTGATGATACAAATCTTCAATTAACGACAAACTCCCTCAAAAAACTAAATAAATATATTAACGAGGATATGGCCAGTCTTGTTCAATGGCTAAGAGCAAACAAAATCTCATTGAATACTAAAAAAACAGAAATAATAATATTTAAGACGCAGTATACTAACTTTTCTAAAAAAACTAACAAGAATCTTCCAAAATACTTGAACTTTAGAATAAGTGGCCAAAAGCTGCCTTTGTCTAGTTACATAACTTATCTTGGTGCTGTGATAGATGAGAAACTTTCATTTAAAACACATATAAATAACCTTACTCTCAAATTAAACCGTGCCAACGGCATGTTAGCAAAAATTCGACACTTCGTTAATTTTGAAACATTACTATCTATATATCACTCAATTTTTGGTTCACATTTACAATATGCATGCCAAGTTTGGGGACAATCTAAAACCGTCCGTCTGTCTAAAATCGTTTCGCTTCAAAATAGAGCAATACGAATAATTCATTTTTGTCCAAGAGACTTCCCTACTGACATCCTGTATCTTACATCCAAAGTTCTTCGTTTCTATGATTTAATCCAGTTTCTAAATTGTTCATTTTTCTGGGATCAACAACACGGTCTCCTTCCTTCCATATTTCGTAACTACTTTAACAGTAGGACAACGTGTGGGCATAACCTAAGATCAGTCACTTTTAACAACTTAACCATCCCACAAAAACAGACAACTAAACATGGAATAAATTCTATTACATATCAGTGTATCCTTTCTTGGAACACCCTTCCGTACACCCTAAAAACAGATTTTATCTTTAGATCCAAGAATCTGTTCTTAAAGTCACTCCATCATTTTTATCTAAAAAGTTACGCTTAACTTTATTCTTAACCTCTATAACTTTTTTCTTTATGTATATGTACATTTTATAATTTCTTATTTGTGTATATGCGTATATATGTATGTACATGTGAATACATTATAATAACTATTTGAACTATATATTAATTTTTTTTAAAAGTCTGTTTTATAAGTGTTACTTATAAATTTTTGTGAAGTTCTATTTTTACTGTGACTAGTTTATTTCTTACGTTTTTCTCTTATCTTTTCTTTATATTATTTAGGTCATTGCGTTTTATTAGTGAATTACTATTTGCAATGACCTGTGTTTTTTTGTAACATCCTTAACACGAAATATATTGATTGATTGATTGATTGATTGATAATGTGGTTTTAAATGTTAATTTTAACTCGATATAAATTCTAGCATCTTCTGTAGTACAAATTCTATCATTTTCTGATTTATAGTAATACGTATGGTAATGTGTTTTTTTATTTCTGATTTTTTTCTTGTCTTTATTTATAATTTTATATTGTTTACAATCTAACTCTTTCTTTTTACTGAACAGTCTATATATATATATATATATATATATAGACATTAAAAATTGATCAATATTAAAATCACTTTCTTGCAGAATGTATTTTACTGGTAAATATAGCATTATTTTTATTTTTTTCTCTTGTTAAAACAAACTATAAAACTATTGAATATTGTTATATTTTATATAAAATTATACTTTAGTTTTACATTTACTTAAAATTAGAATTTTTGTTGTAAATGTCGTAATATATATATATATATATATATATATATATATATATATATATATATATATATACATATTTCCATTACGTTTAGTTCTCAAACCACGTACAATCAATCAATTTCAGGTAACTATTTTTTTTTCTGTTTCTTTATATGTAATGTACTTATGCATAATTATTCATTAATCATATTGAATTTAAATGAGGAACTAGTAATGTTTTGAGTGTATGTATATGCATATACATATATATATGAGTGTACGTATATACATAACATAAATATATGTATATACATACACTCATATATACATGTAAATAATGTTTTGAGTGTATGTATATACATATACATAAATATTTTTATTTTTGATACAATTATTAAATGTTTTTGGATAACTGTAAATAAAGTTTTCCTTTCTTTTAAAATTAAATTGATTGAAAAAGTTCATAATTCAAACATGAATTTTTATTTTAAACATTTTTGTTTTTTAATAGCATTTACATTTTGTGATTTAAATAATATTAAATAAAGAAAAGATAATGAAAAGCTATTCAAAATTCCAAAATTAGGTTAAATAAGTTCTTTTATTATAAAATTTTTAAGTATTTCATTATAAATACAGATATGGTCGAATAAAAGACGAAGACAGTTGACATATTCTGAGTGGAATTTAATTGGCCCCTGTAAAAAATTTTCATACCTACTGTTATGTAGTAAGTTATTTGTTGGTCATGACCATTGTTCATTTTACTTTTTTAAAAGATAGGTAAACAAGCTAACAACCTTTTTTTTTTTAATTGGTTAAAACTGGTTTTCAAATAAGTGTCTACTGCAATTTTCACTTACATAAAATTTTTTAAAAAACAACCCTAACAATTTAATTACGTAATGTTTAAAACCCAAATATAATGTATATATATATATATATATATATATATATATATATATATATATATATATATATATATATATATATATATATATATATATCAGGGGCGTGGTGGCTCTAAAAAGCCCATGCGGGAATTTTATTAAAAGGCCTATATATGCGGGATTATACCATATATGCTTGATGTAAAGGCCCATACAAAAAAAAAATATACATATATATATATATATATATATATATATATATATATATATATATATATATATATATATATATATATATATATATATATATATATATATAAGAACTGACCTTATTCTAATAAATCATTAATACAAATTAACAAGTTGAGATAATACTATTTGTAATTAATAGTATTGTTTGTAATACTTCAAAATAAAAAATGGCTACAACACGATGTAGCGACCACGTTTTTGTGTTGATTTTCTTAAAACACAACTTTACCGCAAGCAAATACGATTAGTATTTTATTGTTTGAAGAACATAGCCCAACACAAAATTAAAAATCAAAGATTTTAATTTTTCTATTATTATATAGAGATATATATTTTATTGTATAATAATATAAATTTTTTTAAATTATACATAATTTTATTCTAAATTAAATATTGAAAATCTTGAAAAATAAGAAATTCTTTTTATAGATAGTTTATGCTTTTGTTTAGTTCGGTGTTTTAACCTTTCTTAACATTTTCGCATAAACTCACAACAGCAAAAATGCCGCTCTTAAAATGGTGCCGTTATTGACATAATTTAAACATAAAAGTTTTTATAACGTAATTTTATTTAGCAGTTACTTAATTGAAAAGTATTTTTAAAAAAATACTTTTCAATTAAGTAACTATTATTTTTAAAAAAATGCTATTTTATTGTTTTTTCATTTCAAAAAAAAAAAACAAAAAAAAAAAAATGAAAATAAAAAAATTTAAAGCCATGGAATCTTTATAATTCATTTTAAACTTACATATAATTAATGGTAATAAAAATGTGTCGTAAATATATAAAGTGTATAGTTGTAATATCAAATTTTATTTTAAAATATTTGCGGTACTCCCACACCTCAATTAAAATAAGTTCGTTAAATAATATGGTTTTACGCTATTTTTAAAAGGTTATTTATACATATTTTTAAACTCGTGGGAGTTACATATTAAAAACTTGTGCAAGTTATTTTAATTGATAGCGGGGAGTAATTTTATGGTTATCTTAATTGTTATTGACATGTATAAATACTCATGAAAATTGACTCAGTGAGTAAAATGATATGAGTAACAGATTTACTAATAAGATATTTTTTTATTATAATATTTCAACAAAGATTCGAACAAAGCACTTAAAAGGTACTCTTTTTTTTTGTTCATTTATAATTGTCAATGTATTCTAAATTTTGTTCAATTTTAATTACGTGTGTATTAGTGTGTGATTTATCATTTTGAAAATTTTTTTTCCAGAAAAATATGAAAAAACAGAAATCCGGATGGGAAAAGGAGAAAGAAAAAATTCAAGCTGAGTTAAAGATATTGCAATCGGGACAAAAAACTCTCCCTGGATTCTTTGCATCATCATCAACTACTCCTATACCATCTGATTCCAATGATACCTTTGAAGCAATTACAGACGAGGTTTCTAGTCACATTAATTCAGTTGACTTTTCAATTTCGAAAACGTCACACCATATTAGTATTCAATCCCTCCAAACATTGGATAACATAGATGATTCAATTAAACTTTGGCAAAGGCCAGCAACGGGACAAGAGGTAAGTTTTATAACTTGTACCCATCCAATTCAACCAAGCTCTGTAAAGAATACAGTATCCAGAGGTTATAAACGCAATATTGATAACGAACAAGATGAAACTGTACGTACATGGCTCAGCTTTAACCAGAAGAGAGAGAAATATTTTTGCAGTGTATGTATATGTTTTAATGGTGATGCTAACAACATTTTCGTGACTGGATGTCCGTTAGACCCAACCGGAAGATCACACCATCTACACAACATTAATAGACATGAGCTATCAGTTGCCCACTCTGCAGCATTAGACGCATTCTTTATCTCTAAAGCAGGAAAATCCACTCGTCACCTTCTAGACCAAGGGATTAAAACAGTTGTAGACCAAAACCGTTTTGTTCTTAAAAGCATAATAAAAGCATTTCGCACTCTTGTTATGCAAGGCCTACCATGGCGTGGGCACCGAAACGAAAATGCTACCGCCATTTTGGAACCTTATTTGCGGCATGGAAACATTCAAGCCTTGTTAAAACTTCTTATAACAGTGGATCCAATGCTTAATGAACACTTGAGGCAGCTTTCAGCCAACGAAAAGACATCACAAAAATGTAAGTTTGGTTGAAAAATCTGGTGCAGTTGGCAGAGGATCAAAAATTACCTGGCTTAGTAACGACACCTTTGATGCACTACTGAAAGTTTTCACTACTCAAATACAAAAGCGAATTATTAGCCTAATAAATAAAAATGGTGTTTTTAGTATACAAGCTGATTCAACAACAGATATAGCTCTGTGCAACCAGATGTGTCTTGTAATTCGTACCATTCAGAAGCAACACCAAGTGAAAATCGATGAATACGTTTCTTACATTCCATTACACAATGTCATTGAAGAGAGGTTGATTGATATGTGTGAAATAACTCGTGGAAGAGCAACAAATTTATTTACAGACATATCTAATATGTTGGACAAAACAAACCTTGACTGGAAAGCGAATTGCATTGCGCACTGTTTCGACGGTGCATCAGTGATGACAAAGCTTGCGGACCATTTTCGTGAAGCTACTCAAAATGTGAATCAACACATTTGGTGTCATTCTCATCGTCTTAGTCTTGCTGTTGTTGACCATTGTAGCCTCATTGATCATCCTTCAATTCAGCAGCTGTTCTCTATGCTTCAAAACCTATTTAACTTTGTAAACGCAGGTTACAAGAGATGTGCAGTATTTGTGAATACAGTCAACGGAAGCAAGCATAATTAAGGTGGAAGTAGAAAGCTGGCTAAGTTCCTTACGCATAAGTGGCAAGGAAGATGCAAGGCTGTAACTAGTTTAATAGGTAGATTTAACAGTGAGGATGCCGAGAAGCAAGTTAACGATGGATTAGTTGTTCAATTAATCTCTACTTTGGATTTAATTGCCGCTGACTCTGATTTCGATGTGGAAACGCGAGGAACTGCCTTTACGTTTCTTCAACAAGTTCTACGAAAAGAGAGTATAATTTTAGCTATATTATATTCCCAGATGATGTCTCACGTGGATGAGTTAATGGCAATAATGCAGTTTCGAGATAGCGATTATTCCAGCGTGAATCAATTAATCTCTGCAACCCTGTTGAAATTGGAAGAAACTGGAAAAAAATTTGACCACTTCTGGAGATATGCTGATTCATATTGCAAGGTAATAATATCAATATTAAATTACTTTGTATTATCTTGTTTGATTGCTTCATAATTATTTAACCTTGTTAAATGAATATTTTGATACATATACATTCTAATGTTAAAATATTTGCATGTTAACTATTATATTTATAGGTACTTCAAAGAAATATATATGGTATCATGAAATTAGATCCTGAAAACTCAGAGTTGAAAAATGATTTAGAACGTTTAAGTATAGCATACGGGAACGGTGGTGGCAGTGTCCGTATGAAACAGCTATATGCGTTTCCGAGATCAACATTTCAAGAAATACGTTCTTTAATATTCGGTAATATATTGACAGAGATGCGTGCTAGATTTAGTGATAAAGGATGCGAAGATTTGAATACTTTGTGTTCAATTGTATGTCCAAATATGCTGATTTGTAAGACTGACAAAGAAATTGATGCATACAATTTCAATGCATATATTGCGAAATTCCCCTCATTGAACAACATTGATTGTGTTAGTCTTGGACAAGAACTCAAAATACTTCGACTCTATTTGAAAGCTCTTGGCTCACGTCGAATCGGGATACTAAATGACGACAATGAAATGGAAGATAGGGAAGCAGAAAATTCAGATAACGAAGAACGCGTATTGGCAGAAAATGACTACAAAACAGGAGCTCATAAAGAAAAGAATCATCTTGTGCACCAATGTCTTGTATGCACTTACAAGTAAGTTTATCATATTTTATTATGTGTTCAGTTATTTATTATATTTTAAAATTAATTATGGTTATTTTTCCATACTTTAGATATATTCTGCAACGGAGAGCATTAGGCGGATCTTTGGCAATGAAAAATACGTTTCATATATATCACCATATTTTGACGATAAGTGTTGATATTGATGAGTGCGAGAGAGTATTTTCCGCTCTTAAACATGTAAAAAACAAGTTAAGAAATAAATTGACCCAGGAACATACGCGAGATACGTTACTATGTTACTACAATGCGGATATTTTAGAGGAAATCCCTTTAGATGAAATTGTTAATATATTTGCAGCAGGAAGCCATGAATGACGCCGCCTTCTACTCGGATAGTTTTTTTTAATATATATTGTATATTTAAATATGTATTCCTTTTTTTAATCTGTCTGAGGACAGGATATTACGGAGTGAATTCTTTATTTAACATACAATAATATAAACTGTATAAAAATAAAAAACTATATTTATCATAAAACAAGTTTATATCTGTTTCGAAACGTTACAAAAATGCAAAACATGAGTTCGATACTTATTTATATAAAACTTAATCTAAAATTTAACAACAAAACATTTTTCTTAAATGAATTAAAACGCTATACAATTACTATATTGTAATTGTATTGCGATTTAATTTATTAAAGAAAAATGTTTTGGGGTTAAATTTTTAAATTAAGTTAATTTAATTATATAATAATAGCTATTATTATTGTTGGGTATGTGGACTTATTTAAATTTATTTCGTCAACATTACGATCGTTAAAAACCATTTATGGGTTCATAATTTTTCTTATGAAAAAAATATATCATAATACGTCTTAAAACATCTACTTTGTTTTCAGAACAATATTATTATTATGCAAAATACTAATATAATTGCGCTCAAAGCTGAAGACTTTTTATCAAGTGATTAAACAGAAATAAACAGAAATATTGTAAATAATTGTGGAATTTCTATAAAATTTTGAAAAAATTAAAATTTGCCAAAAGGCCCAAATTTAGATGAAAAAGTGAAAAGCCCATGCGGGAATCCCGCATAGCCTCTAGGGCCACCACGCCTCTGATATATATATATATATATATATATATATATATATATATTATATATATATATATATATATATATATATATATATATATATATACAGTGCTTCCAGAAAGTATTAGCGCACTCGTAATTTTTTTATTATGGACAACTTCAAATCAATATAAATTGTAAAGTAATTTAAATTTTGAACTAATTTTTATTTTAAATGAAAGGTAAAAGCAATTAAATTTAATTATAATCTCAAATATTGTTAACCTGCTTGTTTTTTTTATGAGTTAATTAGCAGTTTAATGACTGCTCGGAAAAATTTCTGAAATTAAGCGTGCAAAAGTATTAGCGCACTCATTTAAAATGTATTAGCACACTCGTTTAATTCCTTTGAGAAAAACTTTTTTGGTTAGTTTTTGTTAAAAACTCTCTGCTGATTAATAATAGTCAATAAAAAATATAAGAGGAATATATTGAAGTGGCGGAAAATCATTTGAAATACAGTTAGTTAAAACTTTAAAATTGCAAGAACAAAAATATGGGTTTAAGGAGCATATCAATTGAAACAAAGTGGCAAGTTGTTGGCCTGAACAAAAGTGGTCTCAGCAATTGAGAAATCGGAGGTCAACTTGAAATCAGTGAATGCAGCGTTAAACAACGCTCAAAAATTATAATGAGTTTGGAACAGTCAAAAACAAAAGTCGCTCTGGTCGTCCCAAAAAGATGTCAGAAAGGGACGAAAATAAAGCAGTTATGCTCGCTAGACGCAACCCAAACATGAGCATAGCCGAAATCGCCTCAGACCTGAATACAGCGTTGGGTGCACATCAAGTTAGCCGATCAACAATTAGCAAGCTTATGAAGAAAAAACACCTCAATTCATACCTTGCAACAAAGAAGCCACTATTAAGTATCAAAGACCGTCTCAAGCGTAGAAAATGGTGCAAAGAGAGAGCTGCATGGACTGTAGAGCAATGGAGAAAAGTAATTTTCTCCGACGAGTCAAATTTTGAAATTATTGATCGCAAGAAAAGGGTTGTCGTGAGGAGATACAAAAACGAAAAGTATAATCCTCGTTTTATCATGTCAAAGGTTCAAGGAGGAGGAGGTTCAATTGGCATTTGGGGCGGCATTGCTGGATCTAGCAATGGACTGGCGCATCTTTACACTGATCGCCTTAATCAACATCGATATAGAGAGATATTAGAAGATTATTTAAAGCCATCAATGGACGTTTTCAAGGCTGACTCCACCTGGCAATTTCAACAAGATAACGCTCCTTGCCACACAGCACGCTCAATAAAGCAATACATGGAAGAAAAACGGCTGAATCTAATGCCTTGACCCGCTCGCTCACCTGTTTTAAATCCTATTGAAAATCTTTGGAGTTGGATGGACTGCAAATTACAAAAAAGCAATCCCACTAACTTGGTGCAGCTCAAAACGCAAATCCAAGAGTTGTGAAACACCGTGCCACAAGAACTAATCAGAAAACTTATAGATTCTATGCCGCGTAGAGTCTTGGCATGCCTTAAAAACAAAGGTGGTCACATAAAATATTAAACTTTCTTAGAATCTTTGAAAAACTGTAAGTGCGCTAATACTTTTGCACGCTTAATTTCAGACATTTTTCCGAGTAGTCATTAAACTTCTAATTAACTCATAAAAAAAACAAGCAGGTTGACAATATTTGACATTAAAATTAAATTTAATTGCTTTTACCTTTCATTTAAAAAAAAAATTAGTTCAAAATTTAAATTACTTTACAATTTATATTGATTTGAAGTTGTCCATAATAAAAAAATTACGAGTGCGCTAATACTTTCTGGAAGCACTGTGTATATATATATATATATATATATATATATATATATATATATATATATATATATATATATATATATATATTTTTAATTTTTATAGCTATGGAGAAATGATAATGAAACCTTTTCATCATTCTAAAATTACGTTGAGTTAAGAATGCGTTTTTATTGGAAAATATATGTTATTAAATTGTTGAATTACGTTAATATTTTTTTAAATTTCGTTATAGATACAGTTATAAAAGATCAAGACAAATCTTATGGGTGCAATTATTCCACTGGCACCTGCGAAATTACCAAAAGAACTGACTATTGCTATTTATTGTATTTTTCTAAATGTTCAAGTTAAACAACCTAACACTTTATTATTTGTTATTTTTATTGTTGTCTTATAAATAAGCGTCCTCATTGCTAAGGCAACTAGTTAAATTAGATTTGTTGGGTTATTTTTTCAAGAATTATATATGTTTAAGTAAAGTTTGAAAAATAATTATTTTTACATTTTTACTTAAACATTCATATTTCTTGAAAAATAACCCTGCTAATATAAATATGAAATCTTTATTCAAATAATTCAATAAAACCTAAATAAAGTATGAAATCAACTAAAAAAACTGTTAACTAATCTATTAACTAAAACTATAGTTTTAGTTAATAGTTAAGTTAATAGTTTTTTTAGTTAATTTCATAACGGTTTTTTTTTCTCGGGTACTTTGAATAAGTTTTTCCCACCATAAGTTTATAATTATTTTTGATTTTATCGTAAAAATAAAAAAGAACTTATGAAGTAAAAAAAAAAATCAGGTTTATATCCAGCCGGCACATTGCGTGTCAAATAACACCACTCGTTCTCAACACGTGTTAAAAACTAAAAATTACACCGGTAGTTCTCAACACGTGTTAAATACACTGTATTTGACCAAAGTTTTAGCTTCTCCAAGAAGTTGTCTTATATGAAGAAAAAAAACCTGTAAAAGATCTTCTGTACGTATTTTAAACGTGTTCTGCGTATTCCTCATACGGAATACGCAGTAATAAAAGCCACTTAAAATAGATGATTAAATTTTGTGTCACTTAGTTATTTTTCTTGTTTTATTTGTTTAATTATGTAACGTTTGTTCATTGCTATTGTAATTTTACTAATATAATAAGGTTTATTTGTATGTAATTTTTTATTTATTTATGTTATATGTATTTTTAAGCAAATGTTTATCTTATTAAAAAATCAGTGTATTTATATAAAAGTATGAAACTGTTGAAAAGCTCAAAATCTAAAAAAGATTATATGAAAAGATGGAGAGCTGCCAATTCAGGTCAGTTAGCTAAAGAAGAAAGTCAATTGACGTCAGCAGATAATCAGTTTTTTTTATATAATAGTTGTAATTCTGATGAGGAACCACCAATTACATCTGGTAAACCATTTGCTACAGTAGAAAATGATACTATGAATAATATTGAATATAATTTAACCTCTTGGGAAAATGCTGACAATCAGGAATTTTTAGAAATTAAAACATCCATCAATTCAAAAATCAAAGAGCATTACAATGGAGTACAAACAACACATGAATTTCTTGAAGGCTTGACAAAGTGGGCTGTAAACTGTAATTTGCCTAGAGAACAGTTCTGTAATCTGTTAAAATTGCTCAGAAATAGTGGCAGATTTTTTGGTGATATACCAAAAGATCCACGCACTCTTCTGTCTACTCCTCGTAGGGTTGATATTGTTGAAAAATGTAGTGGTCAATATATTTATTTTGGTTTGGAAAATGGTATTTGTGAGTCATTAAATGAAGTAATGTTAAACATTGATGAATGTGTTGAAATAGATTTAAATGTTGATGGTTTGCCTTTGTATAAGTCATCTAATTTACAATTCTGGCCTATACTTTGCAGAGTTAAGTCTTTTCAGCAACCTTTTGTAGTGGCTATCTACTGTGGTATGAGTAAACCAAGTAGTGTTGATGAGTTTTTAGGTGATTTCGTGTTTGATGCTAATAATTTACTTAAACATGGACTTAATGTTGACGGAAAACATGTAAATATTAAAATCCGTGCTTTTATTTGTGATGCTCCTGCAAGGGCATTTATTAAATGTATTGCAGGACATACGTCTAAGTATGGTTGTGAGCGTTGCACAAGTGTTGGAATTGCATACCACCATCGAATTGTTTTTATAGAACCAATTGGTCAGCTTCGAACAGATGCACAATTTCGAGCAGGAAGTTATCCACTGCACAAAAAATCTAATAGCCCTTTACTGCAAGTACATAATCTTGATATTACTCAACATTTTATTTTAGACATAATGCATCTTGGCTTTTTAGGTGTATGCAGAAGGTTTATGCATTACATAAAGGCAGGACCTCGAAATGTTCGTATAAGTTTTGGAAATCTTGAACTTATTTCTAGGAATTTAATAGAAATAGCAAAAAGTACACCTTCAGAGTTTGCAAGACGCCCCCGAAGTTTAATAAATTTAGAAAGGTGGAAGGCTATAGAATTTCGTCAATTACTGTTGTACACTGGCATTGTTGTATTTAGGGACACACTGTCTTCTGAACTGTATGAATTGTTTTCTGCTTTTTCCATAGCTTTAATGATACTACATATAAAAAAATGATTTACAAAGAATTCGTCTTTTGGACTTTGCTAATGAGCTTTTGCAAGCTTTTGTTCAAAATAGTAAAATGATTTTTGGAAAATCATTTGTTACTTATAATGTACACAATCTTCTTCATTTAGTCAATGATGTTAAATACTATGGTTGTTCGCAATCGAATCTTTCATGCTTTCCATTTGAAAATTATTTGCATCAACTGAAAAGCTGTGTACAAAGTTCTAAGAATAATCCCTTAGCTTCTGCTGTAAAACGCATCCAAGAAAGATTCAAAGTCAGGCCCAAAATGTTGAAAAAAAATGTTTGCATAAAATTGTCTGAGACAAAAAGAGATAGCTTTTTTTTAAGCAATGCAGGCACATACTGTAAAGTTATTGAGATAGACAACAGTGCAGATGAAAAAGTTCTACTATGCAAATGCATACATTCAAAAGACTTGCAACCTTTTTTCTCCGTACCTCTTGATAGCAAGGAGCTTGGAATACTTGTTTGTGCTGATCCTAATAGTGTATTATGGAAAATTAAAACATTTTACATGTGCGATGTGAAGCAGAAACTTTATGCTATGAAACATTCAAATGGCCTAATTTTTTTTTCCTGTTGATAATGAGCCTAATTAATATTTCTATCCAAGTATACACTGTGTATGGACATTAAGACTTTTAGATTAGTTTTATTGTTCGACCTTACATAACATTAAAAAATTATGTCTTTATTTGGTATTAACTTATTTATATATAATGTTCAGTGAAATTAGGTGTGTGCCTATGAGCATGTACTTTGATACAATTTTTATGTAAAAACATAAATGTTATTCTAGAAATAACATTTATATTTTTCTATAATAATATTTATAAAGATATAAATGTTAATAAAATAAATAATAATGAAATAAAAAGTTATAATTATAAAATTCAATTTCATTTTCCAAGTGTTTTACTCACTTTATTATTTAAAGTAAACTTTTATTAGAAATTTAATTAAAAATGCTGTTTTTTAAAGAAAATTTGTACTTATAGTTAATTAAAAAATGACAGAGCATAAATTCTGTGTTGCTGTTTGGGAAGAAGGACGAAACATTGTTGAAGACATAATTCCACGTCGGTGGATTGACTTTGAAAGCAACCTTGTTCATTTTCCAAGAAATCCTCTTAATTCAGTGCTATCAATGATCAAATTGTGCACTCAGTCTACTAAATCTTGGTTTTCGTTCCCATTAATAAAAATAAAGCATTCAAATAGTTTGTAATTTTTTATTTTATTTAAGATTAATAAACAGTAAAATTTTTTTACTGTTGATATAATTTGTTTAGTTCAAACAAGGAATTAGTAATTTTTTAATTTAGATTCAAATGACGATCTCGTTCTTGAGCTAAAAATTGGAATACTTAGTACAGATGAAGATAAAAAACCATCTCGGTTTTCAAGACAGAAAAAGAAAACCCAAAATGATGGTTTTGTTTGTAAGTTTTAAAATATCAACTTGTAAGTTAGTTTTTACCATCAACTTGTTTCTCCGCACAGCAGCCTTGTTTTTTAAGTTACCTGTTTCAGAGTTAAAAAGTTGAGAGAGGGATGTAACCATAATTAAGAAGGAAAACTATGCAAAAATTGATACTAAATATAGAATATTTTGTCAGCTTTTCAGCAGTGATATTGTCAGTTTCATATGACAATAAACTAAAGTTAATTGCTCAAATTTTCTTATTTATTAGATAGTAGTGATGAAATGGAAGATGAAATGGAAGAGGATGTAACAACTAAGAAAAAGTACAATAAAAAACAAAAAATGACAGCATCTACAATTGAGAATACTTGTGGTATCTTTGATTTTCAATTTTTTTCTGGTTGTGTGACATTATCATGTGTTCTTTTTTTTGTTTAGTCAGTTCTTTTATCTTATTTTTTTTAGTTGATCAATTAGTTAAATACCCCAGTATAGAACGGTGTCTTGGGGATAGAAAACAACCAGGAGGTAATACTATAATGACCAAAGATTGGGAGAAATTGGACTTTACTGTTGGTAAGTCTTTAAATTTGACAATATTCATATGCATGATGAGTAGATTCAGTTTTTGTGCTAATAGAATAATTTTGTGGTAATAGAGGATAATAAAAATAAAATTCTTCTTTATAAATATATATTTTTAACACACTTTTTATTACATACACAAGAATTTATAGATACAAATCTAGTTTTTTTTCATTCATTTTTATAGAAACCATTACTAAACCGTAGGATATTCTTTTTTGCATCTTATTCAGTTATATCAATTATAATTCTTATAATTTTTGCTTTTTATAAACAAATGTTGGTATGCAAAAGTTGACATAAAATAGTAGCTTTTTTTTCCAATGATTTAGAAAGTGAAGCTGTGATATCCACATTATTGCCAATATCATCAAATTTAAAAGAGAAAGATGGTACGGGTTGGTTTAAATAAATTTTAATCACAAGTAGTAGTAATTCTAAAATCCTAGTAATCCAAAATATTTATTGTGATCATCCGGTCAAATACAACATAATATATCTTCATGTGTTTTAGTAAAATTTTATCAATGATATACAGTATTAGCCATTAATAACAATCCATCATGTTATTGTAGATGGATATAAGTTTGAAATTACATATTTTAAAAATCAAAAGAGATTTTTTCTTCGACTTTTTTTTATTCAAATAAATCAAATATTTACCATATAAATTTATTATAAAGTAATAAAAAATAAAAGAATTAAAAACTGAAATATTGAAATGAAAACAAGTGTTCATATGTATCAAAAAAAAAATGTGGCCAAAATAAACAAACCACAACAATAAAATTAACTAACCATAAAAACAAAAATAAATTAAAAAACACAAAAAATAAAAAAATAAAAAATAAATATTTTGTTGAGAATCCTTTAGCTTTTAGCATTCATTGAGCCGTTTCGGCATGGAATTCACTAAATTCTGAGTAATATCTTTTGGAACATTTTTTAGTAATTTTGTTACTTCTTCTTTCAGCTGGTCCAGATCTTTTATTTCAATTTTACCAAGATTGTGGTCTAACCAAGACCACAAATTCTCTATACAATTGAGATCTGGACTATTAGCAGGCCAAGACATGACTTTAATGTTGTTTTCTTCAAACTATTGCTTGCAAATCTTAGCAGTATGACATGGAGCATTATCTTGTTGGAAGATAATTCCCGTGTCTTTTCGGAAAATGTCAACAGAAGGAATCAAATAATTATTTGATATGTCTAAATAACTTTGAGAATCAAGCCTTCCATCAAATAGTTTGAAGCAACCGACACCTTCATAGTTCATGCAGGCCCAGATGCCTATACTGCCACTACCTTGTTTTGTTCTATACATAGAACAATCTGGGTGCATTTTTTCATGTGGCATTCTTCTCAGCATTACTCTGTTTTTTCTTGAATCAACCTCAATGTTTATTTCATCGCTGAAAAGAACGTTGTGCCACATGCTCTTAGACCAAATTTTATGAGCTAAGCACCAGTTTTTCCTTGCTTTCTGATGTTTTTTTGATAGACGTGGTTTTTTGCAAGCAGCTCGCCACATGTAATTATGATTTTGTAGTACTCTTCTAATTGTTCGAGCACTAGCAACAACACCAGAAGCTTCCTGCCATTTTCGACTGAGATCAGTAGATGATAAATTTCTATTTTTTTTCACTATGCAAATAAGTGAACGTTCATTTCTTTCATTTGAAATGCTGGGTCTTCCAGGACGCGGAAGATTTTCAATTGTATTGTATTCATGATATCGGCTGTTAATTCTGCTAACAGTTGCATGTGTTATGTTTAAATGTTTAGCTATTTTTCTCATTGAGATGTTTTGTTCATTCAAAGCTATGATTTTACATTTTGTCATATTATCAATAGTTTTTCCAGTCATTTTGATTTTTTTATTGCTGAAATGTTGTAGTTAATTAGATACTAATTTTTATATTTCATTTTACACAAACTTTTCAAATATTTATAACAATTTTAAAAAAATTCTCTAACAGTAATTATTAAGTTCGCAAATAAGTTCAAAGTTTTACTCAAAGACAAACGCAATTTTGAAAGAATTTTGAAATAATAGAGTGGATTGTTAATTTTGGCCATTACAATTTTTTTAGATTATAAGGTAAGTGTTAAAAAAAACCAGATAATTAGCGCATCGATTGATACTTTTATGAATATCTATATTCATTTTAAAGAAAATATGATATTCATCAATTTACACTTTTTATATTTGAAATGAGTCAAACAATCATTGATTTATTATCAATCAAAGTCAAATGATATCAAAAAAATGGCCAATACTGTATGTGTGTATGTGTATGTGTGTGTGTGTGTGTGTGTGTGTGTGTGTGTGTGTGTGTGTGTGTGTGTGTGTGTGTGTGTGTGTGTGTGTGTGTGTGTGTGTGTGTGTACTTGTATACCTTTGTTTCAGATCAAGAGCAAGCTAAAATGCTAACATCCCTTCCTGCTACTTTTGTTCCAGATCTAAAGCATGATAAAATGCTATCATCTCTTCCTGTTACTAGTGGAATAGACACAATCTGTGAGAAAGATATTGGTTACAATCGAAAATACTTTGAATCAGTTTTCTTTTCTTTTATTTATTTTAGGAGGCTAGAGAAACACATGCCCTTAACTAATTTTTAGTTTTGTGAATTGACCCTAGACATTGTCATATATTGTTGGATTTGTAACGATGTGTAGATTTAAGTTTGACATTAACATTATGATTAAGATACTGTTCAATAATAAATTATATATAATTTTGTGATAATAACACAAAAAAGTTATAATTAAGTAAAGTTAAAATAAATATATTCCCATGAGCATTTGCAAAATTTAAAGGTTTTTTCTGTTAAAACAGATTGCAACTTTTAGTCAGCACAAAATCTGATCAATATTTTTGAGTTTGGTTAAACTCTATAATCAGTTTGCTAATACCATTGCTATTTATAAATAATATATTTGTAGCTAAATTATATTTATTATATTATAAATTACTTAAAAAGATATGTTTGATATTGATATATTAATAAAAATAATTACATAAAATTGAAATATATTTATAAAACTCTAAAAATTGTTTTCACTATATTCTTTGTTTTTTAATAGTTACAGAAAATGCAAAATCGCATTCAACTATGTCTAATATAAGGGCTCCTCGAGTAAGCAGTGAAAACAGCATATACCCATTGGAGGCGGCCGAGTTTCAACGAAAAGTGATGTTGTCTTTGTCACATATCAGCCACCGATTAGTTTTATTGGAGAAAAAATTCGGTCGATTGGCCGAAATTTTAACAAGCAACGCAGACAACGGTGACAGTAATTTCTTTTACCGAATTAGCAACTCAAAAGACCTTGTTCCTTTTGAAGCCAAATCGAAAGCAGACGTTGAACTTCAACGAAAATTAAAATTATCGTTTGATGCTTTGGCTCTTTCAGCAGACAATGAAAAAGAGCACATAGCATCTATCTTTGACATGTTAATGACTAATGAAGTCCAGAATAAAGTCAATCTTATGTACGGCAATAATGTTCCTGGAAAAAACTATAATGATCACGTTGCATTAATCGAGTTAGAAACTTTACTAATAATCATGTTGAAGTCTTTGACACAAAAGTGAAAATCGTGTTCAGAGACATACCTCAAAACTGAAATGAGTGAGCGTTTAAAGCAATCACGTAAAAGAGTCGTAGTTGAACAGCGGCATCGCCTATCATTTGAAGACAAACTTAATAAAACTAAGGAATAGTTTTTATTATAATAGTTATATTACCTTGTAGTGACTTGTTGACAAATTCTATTACTCAATTCATGTATTATTTTTGTCTGTTATATTAAAAAAGCGTGTTTTACCTAAATTCTATAATTATAGAATTTCTATAATTATATATAATTTCTATAATTATATATTATCTATAATTATATATAAATTCTATAATTATAGAATAAATTCTATAATTATATTGCACCAAACTTAAGTTTGGTGCAATACTATTAAACTCTAAAAGTTTTCAATATTTTAAAAGTTGCAATACTATAAAACATATATATAAATGAAATCTTAATAAACGCTCTGTTGCATAGATATGTAAGCCATATGGTTATAGTTATATGACTATATGGCTATATGACCATATGGCTATATGACATGACTATATGACCATACATGGTCATATAGCCATGTCAAATATAACCATATGGTTATTTGAGTTAAAAAAACTCGTATCGAACACGTTTTGCTAATGAAATTAACCACGGACTAGGAACGAAACTAATTACGTGATTTCTACGTGTAAAACGCCACGTCTTAAACAGGTGAAGGCGGGTAACAGGCGACCGTAATCTACACGTTACGAACAAGAGTTCCAAACACGTGTTGGGAACTAGATGTGCCGGCTGGGTAGAAACATATATTATAAACAAAAATATCTTGAAATAATTTCATAAAATATGATACAAAAAGAAAGAACAAATTAATACCTCATATGTCCGCCTTTTGGGTTGATCACAGAAGCGAATCTCCTGGGAATTGATTCATATAAATTCGTACTGAAACTTTGTGGAATATTATCCCATTCTCTTTTTAATATTCGAAAACATTCTTTGACATTTTTGGGGTTATATTCAGCCTTTTTTTTATCCAAATAATCCTAAATATGTTCAATAATGTTCAAATCTGGACTTTGAGGAGGCCAGTTCACTACTTTGAGAACTCCCTCCTCACACATGTCCTGTAAATGTTTTTTGGCCACTCGGGAACAATGTTTGGGATCATTGTCTTGCTGTTGAATGAAATTATTACCGATTAGTCTCATTCCAGATGGTATTGCATTATGTCTTAAAATTTCTTTAAACTGTTCTTCTGTAAGTTTGCCATCAATTCTGATTAAATCACCTACTCCAGATGATGAAATGCAACCCCAAGCTAAAACAGAACCTCCACCATACTTGATTGTTTGGATGTAGACAATCAGGGCGATAAGCTTCTCCTACCCTTCTTCTTACATACTGTCGTCTTCTGCTACCGAACAATTCAAATTTTGATTCATCTGTGTATAGTTCACGGTTTAACATTCCTTGCGTCCAATTATTATGCTGTTTTGCATATTTAAGTCTTTTTTCTTTATTGCCACGACGTAGTAAAGGCTTTAAATTGTCTAAAGCTTTTAGCATATCTCGTCGAATGCAAGATGAGGAAACATTTGTCCCAGTCGCAGCCTGAATATCTAGTTCACTGGAGGTTTTTTTCCGATTTCTTAGAAACACATTTTTAAAACACTTTATGTCATGTTTGTAAGCTTTGGAGGTCTTCCACTTTTAATTTTATCCTCAAGAGATCCCGTGTTTTTAAATTTATAATTTCTCTAATGGCTGTCCTTGAATATTTTGTTTTTTGGACAATTTTGGATAAAAACAAAAAAACAAAAAAAAACTTAAATTAGAAGAAGTTTCGCTCTTAAAAAAACAAAAAATAATATTAAACACACAGTATCTATGAAATATCTTTGTAAACTCTACTATCATCTAGTATGAACCCTTCACAGCAATAAATAAACAAAAATGCAAACTAAAAACAAACGAGATGGTACGATTTGAGTTTAGATCAGCATACAATAAAAATAAACACATTAGATATCTAAATACAATATTAGGCACTGTCGTTGAATTACCAAAAGCAGATACTTTTATTATTGACTTATATGCTGGATCATCCAAGCCTTTATGTATCACTACATTTTTAAATGACTTTATCAGTGAAATGAAGCATTTGTTGCGCGCAATCGCGCAGTCATTCTTGCCTCTCACGCTTTCTTTTAGTTGTTATATAAAAACGAGCATTTTGTTACTTTACTCTCTCTTACAAGAAATAAAGACCGCTCTAGCACGCTTACTTTTAAATGAAAAATAAAATTCTTTACATCGTATACAAGTACTACGACAACATTTACTTCAAAATGGTGTGAGATATTTAGATCAAATTTATCCAACTGTAGTGGAGTCAATTATATGTGATGCACCAGCACGATCATATATAAAGCAAATTAAGGGGCATGGAGGTTATATTGCCTGTGAACTTTGTACAGAGGAAAGTGCTTACTTGAACAATAAAATGATATATCCAAATTTGCATGCGTCTCTTAGAACCGATGATGACTTTGTTAGGGAAAAAGATGAGGACCACCATTTACCGAGTAGACAGTCACCTTTGTTAGAATAAAATATTGGGTTAGTTTCTAAATGCCCACTTGACAATATGCACCTTACTTGTTTAGGCATAGTTAGAAGGATTTTTAACCTCTGGTTGGAAGGCGATTTGCATTACAGGTTGCCAGCGAGGGTAGTGAATGATATTTCTGTTAACTTAATAAAGTTGAGAAATTACTTGCCTCGTGAATTTGCCAGGCAACCACGATCAATTCTGGAATACAAACAATGGAAGGCAAACAAAGTTTATGCAGTTTATGTTATATTCGGGAGCAGTTTTTCTTCGTGATGCTATTCCCAACAATATGAATCAAACTTTCTCACATTTTCTGTTGTTATGATATGTTTACTGCGACTTGAATTTGCTAACAGTTTGCAGTACTGTGACTATGCAGAGAAATCGTTGCTTATGTTTATTACAGATTTTGGCACCATATATGGTGCTAGCCAGCTCATATATAATGTATACTCAGTCATTCATTTACCACAAGATTGTAGAAACCTTGGAGCCCTAGATAAAATAGCATCATTTCCTTTTGAAAATTTTTTAGGTCAAATAAAAAAATGGTTAAAAGCCTCAGAATCCTATTGCTCAAGTAATGCAACGCTATTATGAAAAAGAACATATCCTCTTGGTTGCAGAAAATAATAGCAATATCTAAAAAATGTGCCGTCCAAAGAACATTTTACTGGTTCTGTGCCGCCAAACTTCTCTCATGAAACTTATCATCAATAGAAACATTTTAAAACCGATAATATTTTCATTTCATCAACAGTTAGCAACAATTATTTTGAAATTCTAGGGAACCTATCAACTGTCAGACACATATTGCAAACATCATAAAATGATATAATTATTATCTACAATGAATTCACTCATTTGAAACCATTTTTTCATTTTCCTTTAGATTCTACTCACTTTGAAATATTTTTAGCTGCTCATTTATCCACAATTCTGAAGTTTGTACAGTCTGAAAATATTGGAAAAAAATTTGCTAATATATCTTATGGTGACAACTTTGTTCTTACGCCTTTGCTGCATCAAGTGTAAATTTAGTAAAAACAACTTATGATAAAAACGTATACAAACGATTAACCTTCGCTGTTTTGTTCTTGCAAGTTTTTTTAAAATTCATTATGTTTTATAGCGTCCCTAATAATAATTAAGTGATGTAATGTTATATAAATCCTTGTTATATAAATTAGTTTAAAAGTTATTGTATTTTTAATTTACATGTTTTGTAAATTCATATAATTTCAATCTTCTTGCTAACATGTTCATGTAGAATTTTGTTCATAAAAGTTTAAAAAATACATAACGTTTATATTGTTGCTCTATCATTGTCTTGTATAACGTATTTTTATGTGATATTATTGCTGATATGTTATTTGTTTTTCAAACTATGGAATCAGATTTTGTATTTAAACTGTGGAAATATAGTGTAGAATATAATGTAGTAATATAACATTTCCAAACATCCTAATTGGTATTTCCAGCAATATGTCATTTAAGTTTGCAATCGTTGAATTTATGAATAAGCAGTGTGTAGCCACTATCCCAGTGTCATGGTTTGTTTCAGAAGAAGAAGAAGAGTGTTTCTTCCATTCTAAAAAAAGCAGAAGTAAACTGAAGAAGCTTGTTAGTGAACAGTGTGAACCATTGGCAACTTGGCCAAAATTTTTGTTAGAGTTCTGGGAAGAGCAGGTACAATATAAAATTGTTGTTGGCCTATTTTACACTTCCATTAACTTGTTTGATACTGATGCAAAACTGTACAAAAATTTTAAACAATTAGCTTATATCATTTTTGACTGTATATTTAAGCAACTTATGAAAGAGCTGAAGAAAAGGTGACAAAAGCTTTGAGTCAATCAGACATTGGCACAGCTGACCCAGATGCTCAAGCTCGTGAACAAACCTCAAAGACAAATAAACACGGGGTACATTATGTAGTAACTACTACATTTTCTGTAATGTAACTACTACATTTTCTTTTATAGCCTATTTTTCAAATGATTAAGTTGTATATAAAATATTTTTACACTTTCAGGCATTTAATAACCTCAAAGCGAATTTATTCAGACTCTGATACTGACAATGAAGAATGTCCTTCCAAGAAGTCAAATGTACTGCAACCTCCCAGTCCGCCTCCAAGAATAAGTTCTTCTATTTATATGCCTCCTGTTCAATATAATTCTTTCCACTCTGCATCTATTCAATCTTCAAATTCTCCTGCTGCTCTTTCTGTTACCCACGTTTCACCTGCCATCTTTAGTATGCCTACTACAAGCTCAACCAGTCAGTGCATGTTAGCTGCTCATGACACAACTCTTATTTCTGTAGTTGAAGTCGTTCCTGATAATGGCTAAGGTTAGATTAGTATTAGATGTATTGAAATTCATAGTTTTATTAATTAAGTGTCTAAGCTGTATTCTGTACTCATGATCAATTTATTTTGATGCATTTCTGCATGTTTTAAAATGTATTTAATGAAATAAGTATCACTTGAAATAGCTGATCTGTGTGTCAAGTTTATCATCATTGTTGATTCATTGAAACTTAGTTGTTCTGTATATGACACTGATTTGTTTAAAATTTTTGTCAGTGTTAATACCTTACAGCTCTCTTCTACAATTTTTAATTCTAGCAGAATTAGCAGGGTTAACAACAGTACCAAATTTTTTTAAATGCTCTGTTATTCTGTTTTTTAGGCTCCAATTTGAGACCATATCTGGAAGCTATTCTCAAAAGTGTACAAGAAATTAAAGTTACACAGACTATTCATGGAAATATTTTAAATGCTTTGGTGCAACAAAAAAATGCTATAAGCTAAGCGTCACAACTTCTATGTTATATTATTCCTATAAAAGACCTCCATGACTTTCAGCTATTAAACAATCGACTCAAAACAGATGACAATATTTCTAAAGCTCTGGTTAGAGAACAAGCTATTGTTAGATTCCAGTATATATTTCAAGCAATTTTTATGTTGTAAACATTATTACATAAGTAGACATAATTAAATCTACTTATGTAATAATGTTTACAACAGCAAAAATAGCTATAAGAAAAATTGCTTGAAGTTTATACTGGAATCTAAATTAATTATACTTAATTAAGTAGTTGATACAATTAAAAGCTGTAACAAAATGTAACTCAATCAGGCAATTAAGCAAGTGTATTACATTTAACACAGTGACTTATTATGAAATAAATTTCTATATATTAGTGATTTTTGGTAAGTGTTACACTACTTCATGCTTTCAAGTAAATATAGTTATTAAGTAACTTGTAATATAGGTCGCTCATTTCAGCAGTCTTGGAGGACGAGAAGTTTTTGAAGCTGTAGCAAGGATGATGCAAGCAGTGATGCCAGATAATAACCAAGCTCTGCAATTTAATTATAGTGGAATTAATAACAAAAATGGATTAAAGGGAACTGAATTTTTTAACATACTGTGCAGTATGTATGCAACTGTATTTTCTATTTATTGCTGTGCAATATTGTAACACCCAATATTACTTAAAGCCCTAATAGGTTTTGCTTCACTTCAATACTTATTTCATAATTATGAATATTAAAGATATCAAACTAAATAAGATTAGTCTACGTTTAATTAATGATATTATTGTAAGAATTGTGTGTGTTGGATTGTTTTATTTGATAATAAATGATAATATTGCATCACTGTAATAATAAGTGAGTAGTAAGGTGCTTCACCATAGTTACGTACTGACAAATTTTATGCCAAAGATATAGATTGTGTCTTTTGCAAATGTATATTGAGATAATAATGAGTGTTTATGGAACTATTACCTTTTTTAGGTGCTGTTCAACAAAATGTGTTGACTTCAAGTGCAACTACAAAAGACATCGAGATAGCTGCGGCCAAATGGTTTACTGGAGCGCGAGTTCGGGGTGGTAAACGTGCAGAAAGTGCGAAAAAAGCAAAGTAGCAAAGGCTTCATCAAGAAAGAGAAAAAAATTGAAATATAATAAATCAAACTGCGAAAGAAAAATTCTCTTTTTTTTATTTTTGTGTTTCAGGTTGGAGCAAGTTTTTCAAGCGCTTAAAAAGTAAACCGGCCTATGAAAATTGCAGCTTAATTTTGTGTTCAAGTGTTGTAGTATGTTAATGCATAAGTGTTTTTATCAACAAATTGTGAATACTATAACCTTTTTTGGTCTTAGGCGTTGCTGTGTGTTTATGCATAAGGTGGTAAGTAAACCTATGAAAATTATTGCTTAGCTTTTAACATAAGCTGTGACATTTTGCGGTGTGTTTTCCGGTGCATGAAATTAGCCATTTAAATGACTAACTTTATACAGAATTTTAAAATTCTAAATGAAATTCGTGTACAAAGTTGTACTGGTTTTTATAAAATTTTCATATAATTTGAACTAAATGAAAAATATACAAAACTCTGTGCACATTAATTCACTAACAGATTTATTGTTATAATTAAAGATTTTAACTAATTGAAAATTAGGAACTTAACTGAAAAACCGTATATATAAAAATTTTTACTAAATGGTACCTTACTGGGCCCCACGTAGGCACCCCATATGGGTTGCCCAATTGGAACTCAATTCACGCCTAGCGACACTTTTCCTTGGGCGGGATATGGGCAACCCATTTGGGACCCATAAAGCTGCCCATTTGGTGCCCATATGGGGCCTAAAAGGACATGCTGGCTGGGACACCAGCAGATATATATATATATATATATATATATATATATATATATATATATATATATATATATATATATATATATATATATATATATGTATATATATATATGTTTGAAATATATATATACGCACACACATACACACACACACACATACACACACACATATATATATATATATATATATATATATATACAAAATATATAATGTATTGTTATAGTATAATAATACAAATACTCTTGTTCGTTTGAGAGTGCTCGATACTATTGAATAATAGAGCAATATTTATTTATTTATTTGTATAAAATGAATAAAAACACCTTTTTATGGAACTCTGAGTTTCATGTCTTTCGGAAATCATCAGCCATAGTGTATATCATTACTTAAAAACCGTTAAAATATTACAAATTAAAATCACGGTAGAACGAGTTCTGACGTTACTAAACCAAAACTAAACAAAAAGACGTCAAAGGTTTTAGCCCATGGTGTCGAATAAGGATAGCAAAAATTTCTTTGCATGACGGCACTTTGATATTATTTCATATCTTTTGTCAAGTAAGTTTTCTCCTTTGTATGATAATATATGAAATTTTTCGCGGAGACAAAGATTACAAACTTTTGCTGCTTGATTGTAGGGCTTGCATTGTGCTACAATCTTCCATGTAATCACCGGTTTCAGATTTTTAGATTTTAGCATCCATATTTTGTCATTTTTATATTTAAGTACATTGTCATTTTTATATTTAAGTGCGTTGATAGATTTAAGATGGTTGGCATATCTAAGTTTAAATGTAATTTCACTTATACCGAAATAAACTTTGTCTTTAAATTGAGGATCCCCAGAATTTACAGTGGCTTGGTATACGACATTGCTAGAAAGGCATTGGTTATTTAACGGACAACTTTTTTTGTCTATGCAGTTGCATTCTTTTGTTGTTTTATATTTATTGCTTTGAAGAATTTTGTTATTATGCGCATTTATTAAAGATTTGATATTAGGCATGCAACTATAACTAAATTTAATATAGTTTCGATTAAAAATTTTATGGAGCCTGTGTCCTACTGGAAAGTGTTGAATTAATTAAATTAAAAAGCATTTTACGCATAGATTCAACTAGTCGTATGCATAATTCGCTTGGAAATTCTTTCGAAAGCATTTCTAAGGCCTGCTGTAATTGCGCAACACTGGCTATGCTCTCTTTGACCAATCTCTTGTCTATCCAAGACCAAATGTTCTCGATAGGATTGAGATCTAAAGAAGCTGGCCAATGCATAACTACAAAGTTTATTTGGTCAAGCCACTCTTTAACCAAGATTGCAGTGTGAGCCATTGCGCCATCGTGCTGAAAAATTTATTGTTGTCGTCTTTAGGTATTAGTAAGACCCCTGGAAAACTTTAGACTCAAAGGTGCACTGCTAAGCCCTGCACTTTGGGTTTGAAAGTCATTTTTTTATATAAAATAAGGTGCCGTTGTGATCAGGGGCTCGAAAAAAAGGCACGAGAAATTTTGCAAAAATACCATGGTATTTTAAATCATGTATGTAGGTGTTAGTAAAACCCATTAAAAATCTCAGACTCTTAGGTACACTACTAAGCCTTTGGACTTATAGAGACCCCATCTATTGGGTTGGGGAATATATTCGTAGCGTTTTTATATTTTATTTTATTTTACAGTTAGTCCACTGCACGAAAATGATTTGCAAAGTTTAAAAATGGCGATTTTGACGTCGACGACACACCTCGCAGCGGGAGACCTTCTGACTTCGACGAAGAGCGTCTCAAAGCACTTTTAAAGGAGGACGGTCACCAAACAAGTCGTGAATTGGCCGAAAAAATGAACTGTGATCATAAAACGATTCTCAACCATCTTCATTCAATGGGATTTGCTGAAAAATTGGGAGCCAGGGTACCTCACGAGTTGAGCGAAGTAAACAAAGAAAATCGCCTTCAGATTGCTTCTCAACATCTCGCCCGCCATCGACCAACACGTGGTCTTAAACAGCGCTTTTTGTATCGAATCGTCACGGGAGATGAGAAATGGTGTCTATATATTAATATGAAGCAAATGAAGGAATGGGTGGCACCAGGAGATACGCCAAAGCCCAGAGTCAAGCGTGACCTTCATCCAAAGAAGATCATGATATGTGTTTGGTGGGACTGGGAGGGCATGGTGCACTGGAAAATCCTCGATAGGAATGTCACGATCACCAAGGAGCTCTACATAGCCCAGCTACGCCGCGTAAATGAAGCTATTCAACTGAAAAGACCTCATCGACAAGGCCAAACCATACTCCTTCACGACAACGCCAGACCCCATGTTGCACAAGTCGTCAAAGCCACACTCCAAGAGCTCGAACGGGAGGTCTTTCAGCATCCGCCGTATTCTCCAGATCTTGCACCCACAGATTACCATCTTTTCCGATCTCTGTTGAACCATATGAGGGGCGTTACCTTCGATAATGAAGAGGACCTTAAAAACTGGATCAGTAACTTCTTCGATACTAGACCGGGAGATTTTTGGCGGAAAGGCATCGACAAACTGGTCGAGAGGTGGGAGGAGGTCGTAAACAGCGATGGCGAATATATAATCGATTAATTTATTATTATAAGTAAAGATTTCCCTTAAATAAAAGTTTTTGATAAAAACGCTACGAATATATTCCCCAACCCAATATATAAAAAAATACTTTCCTCAAAACGATTTTTTATATATAACGACAACTTATGGGTGGTGCTGATGACGGTTGTGTTAAGTATGCTTATCATTTTTTATGGCTTGTTACTTTAGCTTGAAGTTTTAAAAAAAAAATGTCGAAAAGAAAAGCGTTTTTTGTAGGAGGAAGAACAGAGGTGTTAGCTAATACTAAAATTTCAACTAATAGAAGTGTTTTAAAGTATTACCATTCCAGGCTACTCATAAAGCACAAGCAAAATTCAAATGTCTCATTTAGTGATGTGAGTTCTTGTTCTCTAGATGATAAATTTCAAGTAAGCTGCACGAAAGAAAATTGGTTTTTAAACGAAAAGTATTTCTGTCTTCTACACCAAGTGAAGGAAATCTGGTTGAAAGGAGAAATTCCTTTCCTTATCCAAGATCAAGCAATTAGGTACCTAATTAATATTTTTATAATGAATATAAAATGATACATACTAGCAGCTTATGTATGGCTTAAGAAACTTGTACTGTGTGAATATATCATGAACTTAGTGGATACATCTAGATAGAGTTTTATTTGTTTAGGACAAAAATAGTGGCTTTAGAAGGTGAAAGAAAGAAACTGGAAAAATCTAAGCATCATATTGGTGCAAAAACAATTAAAAAGAGAGAGGAGTTTACAAACAAGTTAGATAATTTACTTGATATTGCTCGCAATCATTGTGATGAGCAAATTCTGAAAGATAGCAGCAAGGATATAAAAGCACGACCAGAAGATCTAGAATTTCTGCAAGATCAAAGAAGATCAAGAGTGCAAATAACTTCTTGCAAAGACACTAAGTTCCAAGCAAGATATAATAGGCTTCAAATGAGAAAGGGAATAGAAGAAGGAAAGAAAAAAGAGGAGGTCCAGAAAAAAAAAGAGAGATAGGAGAAAATAAGTTCTATTAATGCTGATAACAATTTTGAACATGGTAATCTGATTGAGGAAATAGATGAAGAATTTGTTATTCCTGGAATAAAAAGCAAAGGTTCTGATTTTATACCGCTTCTTATTCCAAAAGCAATTGGGAGGACATAGGAATTACTTTACCAAGGTTCAGAATCTCTTCAACTGCAGCTGTAGCAACACTGGCAACTATCATAAATAACAGCGGAGGTCATATTGATGATTTCTCAATATCACAGAGCAGTTTGCAGAGGCAGAAAAAGCAAAAACTTAACGAAAACGGTCAAAAAATTAAAAAAAAGTTTAAAAATCTTGTTAAAAATAAATGTCTTACTAAACATTTTGATTCAAAGATAATGTCTGAAAGTACAAGTCAAGGCAGAAAAAAAATTGAGAGAGTAGCTGTTATCATTACGTGTCCAGGCATTCCTGGCACTCAACTTATTGGCATTGTTCCTGTAGTCAATGGTAAAGCAAGCACACAAGCAAAAGTAATTCAAAAAATCCTTGAAGAATGGATTTATTTGATATGGTAGAATATCTGTCATTTGATACAACTGCCACAAACACTGGATGGTTAAATGGTGTTTGTACACAACTAGAAAAATGCATGGGAAAAACTATGGGATGGTTAGCTTGCAGGCATCATATGTATGAGCTTTACTTCAAGGTATAAGTATAATTTTTTTTTATTAACATTTTTTGCAAGAGCCAAATTAAAATTAAAAAATATTAAAATCAAGATGCGGCAAGTTTATTTAAAATTTTTAGCATTTTTGCAATTCTATTACTGAAAGGACAAAAACATTAGGTCCAACTGAACCACTGTTTGAGAACTTGAAACAGAATTGGAATGAAATATTGAGGAAAGGCATTTGTTACACAGATCTTAAGAGATTTAAAGAAGAGCCAGGGACTATTTTGTCAATCAAGGTAAGTGGTACCATGATTTTTTTGTTAGATATTTAAGATATTTGTATAAAACTGAATCTTTAAGTTATATTCCAGGCTTCTGAAGCTCTGTCGTTTCTCCAAACTTGCCTAGATGATCATTTCTTTCATCAAAGAGATTATAAAAACCTTGTTCAACTCAGCATTTTTTGGTTTGGTGGATCAGTAACCAACTTTAAAATCCATATGGCAATTGCTTGTCATTACGCCCGGTTTATGGCCAAAGCTATTTATTATTTAACACTTAGTACTACTCCATTTCAGGACCTACAAGCCATTAATGATATGATTCAGTACATAGATAGAAACCTTAATTCTGCTAAGGCATGCTTCAATTCAATGCAGAATCATTTCTGGTATCTAACTGAAAGATTTGTTGTACTATGTCTCATTAATGAGGATTTACCAGAAGATGTTCGACAAGCTGTTGCTCTTCAGCTTTACAAGACTCCTAGGCCAGAGATGCTATATTCATACAAACTAGTTAAAGTTATGCCACAGATAGTAGTAAATAGGTCATAATAAACTTGCCGGACTTTCTGAACTTGGCGGACCAAAGAGTTGGTTTTTATTTATTAAACTAAAACTCACCATGCTTGAAATGGAATGGATTAAGATAAATTATTCAAATTGGAACTCTTTCCTGGATTTTTGAAATATAAAGAATTTGTACTATCTCTCCATTTGGTTAATAATTTTTCAGGGTCTTTTTGGGGCAAAAGCGACAAGCAAGCAAATCTTTTAGCTGTTGCAAGTCATAGACAAAAATTTAAAATAGAAAAGATAAAATCTTGTTTTAAAGATCTCAAATAGTGGCATAATGGTTTAATATTTTCACTGTCAAACACACATTTGGAAGAAATACTTTGAACTCAATAAAATATTTGTTATCAAAGTAAAGAAATAATAATAAGATTGCTTATATTGTAATTTTACACAACTTAGTTTTCTGTAAGATATTAGAAATTTCTGGCAAATAACATTGAGTTATTTGTAAGAGATTTTTCATGGGTCTTACTAATACCTAAGTATATTATTTAAAATACCATAATGTTTTTTCAAAAATTTTCGGACCCTTTTTTCGAGCCCCTGATTACAACGGTATCTTATTTTATATAAAAAAATGACATTCAAACCCAAAGTGCAGGGCATAGCAGTGCACCTTCGAGTCTGAAATTTTCCAGGGATCTTACTAATACCTAAATTCATTATAAAAGAAACCATGGTATGTTCAATTATGACTTTCGTTTTTTTTGACGGACCCTAATCAGTGGCGTACCTAGGGTAGGGCAGGCAGGGCACGTGCCATTAGCGCCAACCTGAAAGGGGCGCTAAAGAGGCTTGGTTGCGATACAATAAGCGAGAATTATATAAAATAAATTCAGAAATAATATATTATATAAAATAAATTAAGTATTGAATTATTTCTTAGTGTTAGATCTATTATGCTTTTCAAATGTTCTACAAAATATTATATTTTTAAAAAATTTGCTAAAAAGAGCGGTTACGAATATGTCAAGGAAATCGACTGTTATTAATAAAAATTGAAGAAAAAAAATTGACATCGATAAAAAAAAGGATATTTAGACATTGGAAAGGAGAGATGATGTGAACTCTTACGCTAGTGGGAGTTTTTAGTAACTTTTTGTTAAAAAAAAATCTTCGTTTTAATGTTTGTTTACTTTAAATGTGTTTTTTTTAAGACTTATTTCAATGTTTTTCTCACGAAATCGTTAATATCTTCAGTTTGGATAAAGCTTCTATCTTCAAATTTTCACAGAATATTTATTAACTTATTTGAGAGGACTGGAACTAGAATTATAGTATTTCAAGTATATAAAAGTTAGTTTGAATGTAGTTTGTCAGACTGACACAGGCAATAAAACAATTTCTGCACGTTTAGTACTGCCATTTTAGTTATTTTCAATATTTGGAAAAAATTTTAGTTCCAGCCCTGGAGCAACAATTTAGCTACCATTTGGCAAAATATGGTTTATTTACTCCATATTTTAGTCAAGATATGATTGTTATAGGATTATATTAAGATTTTAGACCAATTATGCTGACTTAGCATCAAAAAATGCAAATTTTATTTTACTTTTAAAAAGTTAAAGTTTAAACATAATTTCCTTATATAAAAAACAAAAAACAAGTTTTTAACATTTGTAAATAAAAATTTAGATTTAACGGGGGTGAGCCACTTTAGATAAATCAAAACTGAAATATACACTGGCGCCTGGTATTGCCTGCATGGGCGCTTTTTGAATCACTATATTCGTCTTCTACAAATATATTCTAAAATATTTCGTTAAGATATATTAAGGTGGTTAAAAAATATATTGCTTTTGTCAATTATATATTGCAAATTCTTAATAATTAAAAAAAAAAATTGGCTGAGAACCATGAATCGTTCTTTTTAGAAAAAGAAGGAAAGTGGGGCTGCAGGTCGAAAACGACTTTGATTAGACTCAAAAGAAAAAGAAAAAAGCAGCAAAGTTTTGAAGGAGTTTTTTAAAAAATCAAGCACGACCAAGACTTATTCAGATAATCTAGAAAATTCTGCAAGCGCAAGGCTTCAAGAATTAGAAGATACTGGGTGAAGTTCAAGCAAGAAAGAATTAGTTGCGGCATCTACTTATGGCTAAGGCCACGCGGTTAACCGAACCGAACCGTTCTTTCGGTTAAAACCGAACTAAGAAAACCGAATCGAACCGAACCGATAAAAATATTTTAAATAATCAACCGAACTGAACCGAAACCGAAAAAAGCTGAAAAACCTATATAAAAATTTTAAAAATTATAAAACTTAATTTTATATTTTTTTAATAAACTTTATTTATGAAAGTTTAGTATTATTAAACCACAGAAAAAAAAATAAGTCAAAAAGATGAGATTATAAACATAACTCCAAAATAGTCATAAACAGTTGCCGCAAAACTATATCAAATGCTGCGGACCAAGAAGAATATTGGCTATTAACAGTTTTTGATACCATTGTACTGTAACATGTGAGTAAATTGAACTTTTTTTTTAAACTGTTGTAATTTTTTATTTTACTTAAAAATTAAAATATATTGTATAGTATTTTTATTATAAGAACGTTGCTTTTTAATTTAGATAAATAATAAAACAAATAAGTCTTACTGTTTAACATATATTTATTTTTCATAATAGCTTGACAAACATACAAACAAATGTAAACTTTAAATTTGAACCTTCAATTAAATTTATTTGTGTATATACTTTAAATATAATTTGTGATTTACTTTGTCTTTAATCTAACTTTAACAATTTCTAATCTTATACTACTTGTTATCAACTTAGTTATCTATTACTTGACCAAAACAAATATGTATATATGTTTATTTTATTTAATTTTTTTTTAGTCCGGTCATACAAGCAATTTATACTTTATTGAAATTGAAGATGCCAAAAGAAAGTGGTATTTGGCAATTCTTTGAAAAGCTGAATAAATTTGAAGCTAAGTGTAAAATTTGCTTTAAATCTTACAAAATAAACTGTGGCAGTACTTCAACAATAACCAGCCATGTTAAAACCAAACATGAAGCATCTTGGAAGGAACATCTTTTAAAAACCATAGAGGCACCTAATAAACGAAAGTTTGATATAAAAAAAGACGACAAAACAACAACAATTGAAAGTAGTATATTAAAAAATCAAAAATATGGGTTAAATAATCCAAAGCAATTAAAGTTTGACTTAGATTTAACAAAGTTTGTCTGCACTCTAGGTCTACCTTTTAAAGTTTTGGATAATAAAGGAGCTCAAGAATTTATCGATGAAGTAAATAATAAATTTACTGTCAAATCTGCATCAACATTTAGACGTCATAAACTTCCAATGTTGTATGACAAAGTTAAGGAAGGGTTACAACTAGAATTTGTCAAAGATTTTCCAAATGTGACTGAAGTTAGTTTTACAACAGATCTCTGGACAAGTCGAAACAATGATTCCTTCATGAGTCTTACAATTCACTACATTAATTCAGATTTTAATTTATTGAGTTTTCTCATTGCTTGCACACCATTTACTGGTAGACACACTGGGGTAGCAATCGCAGTAAACCTGGATACTTTTATTGCTAATTTGAACTTAAATGAAGAAGTGCACAGAGCCTGCGTTAATGACAATGGTAGCAACATTGTTTTAGCTGCTAAAGAATGTGATGAAATTAACTCAGAGTTGCGCTGCAACGATCACACAACCAACTAGTTATTCTTAAAGCAATTAAAAATTCAATTGAACTTTCAAAAGCAATTAAAAACTGCACAGATTTAGCATTACACGCACATAGAAGTTATCTCTCTACTGCTAAGCTTCAAGGTGCATGCGAAGAACTTGGAATTAAGGCCAAGAAATTGATTGTTCCGTGTACAACACGATGGAATTCTGAGTACATGTGCATAAAGTCAGTCCTTCAACTTAAAGAAGCGATCAAAACACATGCAAAATCAAATGAAGAATTTGAAAGGTCATGCCCCTCAGATGATCAATGGAAGACATTAGAATGCAGCATGCCGTTTCTTGAAAAAATTTACAACATTTCAGTAGGTTTATCAGCTGATAAAAGACCAACAATCCAAGATGTAATACCTGAATTATACTCCTTGCACCAAGAACTACTTGCCCAGCAAAATCACAAAGACAAAGCAACAAGAATTTTTATAAAAATGCTGATAAGTGAACTACAGGAAAGATATCCTCTCAATGGTGCTGAGCAGCTGATTAATTGTTATGCTAATTTTTTAGATCCGCGTTACAAAGGCCTGGATTTAATTGAATATAAAAAAATTGATGATATAAAAGAAGCATTATTGACGCAGGAAAAAGCAAAAAAAAAAGAAAAACTTCCAATCACAAGTAGTAAAATAGACAATGAAAGCAATCCAAATACTAAAGTTAATCACCACGAGTTGCTTAAAAAAAGACTAAAACAAGATATTTCAGCACGCAGCGCTTCGACGACAACTAAATTGAGTATAGAAATTGAGCATTATTTAGGAGCCGAAGAAGCAGATGAAAAAACAAATGTTTTAGAATGGTGGAAAATAATGAAGTTACAGAACCCAATTCTATCTGATTATGCACGAAAATACCTATGTATAACAGCAACTTCTGCAAAATCAGAGAGAGTTTTTTCAACTGCCGGTATTGTCGTAACCGCCAGAAGAACCACATTGGCCATTGAAAATGTCGAGAAAACTGTTTACATAAAAAAATAAAAATTAATTTATAATTGGGTATTTTTAAAAAAATTATATTTTAAAGTTGTAAAATATATATATAAATAATTATCTTTAAAACCATATTTTGTTTTTAATCGAACCGAACCAAACCGAACCGAATTTTGTTTTAAACCGAACCGGAAAAAAACCGAACCGATGGGTTTAAGTTTAAAATCGAATTAAAAAAAACCGAACCGAAAAAAACCTTAACCGCGTGGCCTTACTGATGGCGATGCAGAGAATTTTAGTTATAATTCCAAAATCCTTGGTACTTCTGAAGAAACAGAAGTTGGGCCTGATTTTGACAAAGAAATGAAGATTGATGACATTTAAGATAAAGAGTAGATATCCGAAAGCGTCCAAGTTGTTAAACGTCCCACACATAAAATTATTGTAGAACACGACATCGGATTTCTTATGTTTAGTGAAGAAATAGGAAAAGGAATCATAACTGTTCCATTGAGAATTGAAATTATTAAACATGGTTTTAAACATTTCCATAACATCGAAGTTCTTTTTCTGCCGACTAACAATCGTTCTATTAACAAAAGTTGGTTCTTTAAAAAATTAGGAAATGGTCACGGTGAGCAAGTGATGTGTTCATGGTTGGTTTACTAGTCTTCCAAAAAATCTGCCTTTTGTTTTTGCTGTCTTCTTTTTTTAAAATGCGGAAACCAACATAGTTTGGAACAAGAACGCGGATTTATTAATTGGTAAGCACCTGAGAGAATGAATGTACATGAAGATTCAAAATAACACAGGCAATACTTTACCCAATGGAAAGAACTGGAAAGAAATTTATTTTACAATAGAGGAATAATTGATGCAGAACTTCAACAACAAATTCAAAGAGAAAATCAAAAGTGGTGTGATATTTTGAAAAGGCTGTTGCACTGCATCAAATACCTTGCTATGTAAAATTTAGCTTTGCGAGAACACCGAGAATCACTTCAATCAAATGCTAACTCAGGAAATTTACTTGGTTTACTGAAACTAGTTTCCAATTTTGATCCTGTTATTAAAGATAATTTAAAATTTGCGGAGAGCCATTCTGGATCCACTACATATCTTTCACCCAACATTCAGAACGAGTTCATTCACATCATAGCATCCACTGTTCGTGCTAACTTGCTTAAAAAGATACATAAAGCAAAGTATTGTGGGCTAATGTTTGACTCAACTCCAGATTTAGACCAATGCGAACAAATGCCTTAGGTAGTTATGTATGTCGAGATCGATTTCGAGAAAAAAAACAGCATATATAAAAGAATCTTTCCTTGGCTTTATCCAACTCAGCGATAAGGATGCAGCCAGCTTAGCCCAAACAATATTGGAACAATTAGAAAAAGACAATATGAATGTAGAAAATTGGAGTTCACTATGCTATGACAATGCTGCTGTTATGGCTGGCCACAAGAGTGGTGTGCATTAAATAATAAAGGAAAAAAACAACCTTGCCATATTTGTCAATTTTGACAATTATAGTCTAAATTTGGTAGGCGTACATGCGGCTAAAGAAGAAGTAATGATGGTTACTTTTTTTTTGAACCATCAATGCGCTTTACGTTTTTTTCTCAAGATCAACTCAACGATGGCAAAAACTTAAAGATGCTGTGCCTGTTACTTTAAAGTCCGATTCCGATACCAGGTGGAGCGCCGAAACAGGATCAGGAAAACCTGCACACACCTACATTGATGAAATGATGGAACTTAATGGTAGACGAAAGCGCGTCAAATGAAATGAAAAGCGATGCATTTGACGAAAAGTCATACGTTAAAATTCTATTATAAAGCAAAGCAGCTTTATAAAAGAATTTTAACGTATGACTTTCTCACATTGCTAGGGTTTTGGAACAAGATTCTTGGCCGAATTGACCGTGTTCAAAAGAGGGTCCAGGACCCTAAAATGAACTTTCATAATGCAGCTTTAGATTTGAAATCGCTCCAAGATTATTTCCAAAGTGAGAGAGAAGTCTTAGTTAATCACTCAATAAAAGAAGGAGTTCAAATTTGCAACGAATGGGGTGTTGAATTTGAAAGACGTCAAAGAAGAAAAAAAAAAATGGATGTCAAAATGTCTAGAGATGTTGGGTTAACAGCAAAAGAAGAAATGGAAAGAGTAATAAATGGGATTGTCGACCGTCTTTTCAATGAATTGAAAAGAAGAAGCGTTCGATTGATGGAAATTGATGAAAAATTTGGATTTCTTCTTGATGTGGAAGGGTTTTGCTTTAATACGGAAATCAATCACTTAAAAGATCAATGTAAAAAATTTGGCGAAGTCTACAGTACTGATATGGATGGACGAGAACTGTACGAAGAAATTTTGGACTGTAGAATGCTGCTTACTAGCCGTAAGGAAAAAATATCAAGTCCCGAGCAACTACTTACGTTTATAGTTGAATATGTAGACGAAAACGTTTTCCCTAATATGCGTATAGCATTGCAAATATTGCTAACAGTAGCTGTGTCTGTAGCTAGTTGTGAAAGATCATTCAGTAAACCTAAACTGCATAACTCTTACTTGAGAGCTTCGATGGGCCAAAGCCGTCTCTGTGATCTCGCTTTACTAAGCATAGAGCGAGAAATTATCGAAGAAATTGATTTTGACAATGCTATTAAGAAATTTGCAGCAATTAAAGCTAGAAAAAATAAATTTGTAATATACAGCAGTGGCCAAAAGTCTTGGAACAAAACATTTAACGACGAAAAAAATTTATTTTTGGTCTAAAGTATAAATTTTGAAGGTTTGAGGTATACTTTTAAAGAGAATGTTGTTTAAAAAAAATACTTACAGCTTATTTATTTATTTATTTATTTTACTGTTATCGTTTATTATTTTTAGTATAAAAATTTATCATAACATAAAATATGTTGTTCCAAGACTTTTGGCCACCACTGTATGTTACATAAACAAATTGTTTATTTGTAATGAATAATAAAGTTTTAATATAAGTTTGTTTCATCATTTATTAAAATATTGTAATTAAGCGCTTTATGTGGGGGAGGAGGAGCGCGAGATCGGTATGTGCCCCAGGCGCTATTTAACCTTGGTACGCCACTGCCTAAATACTTCAAGAGTTAAATATATAACCTCTAAAAAATTAAAAAAAAAAAGCTCAGAAAAAGTATTTTAAAGGATATAATTTCCTTTTGTCAGAAGATCCAACCGTGAATGATGAGGGTTTGGAGATTACATTAGCTGATTCAAATTCTGACCGGGAAACAATCAATCTTTGCTCTACAGTTGTTAGTTAAAATACTACCAATACTGACTTGCCATTATTAGATATTATCGACATAGCTTCAGACAGTGATTGTGAAGTAACAATTAGAGAATCATTTGACACTGTTGCAGATAATACCAGTTGTTCAGATAAATCAGTGTTGCCATTTGTTAGTAATATAAATGTTTCAAATTTTAGAAAGGATTTGTCTTCCAGATTGCTATTATCTTTAACTAAATCATCAAGCAAACAACTACTCAAGTTGCATTTGAAAGGGTTTAACTCACCTGTTTATGAGCCTTCATATTTAAATGTTGTAAATGTGAAATCTTTAGGTGAAAACTTGTATGGTGATGATGCAAGAATTTTCTGCACCAATGTGGCCTCAGAGACACGAAACCCTTATTAACTGCAACTAACACAGCTAATGATGCAGTAGAAGATATTTTTTCCATTTGTGAAGTTGCTAGAATAGTTGATGTTATTAAATCTAATAAGGATGATACAGTTGATGAAGATTTTGAGATTGGCCAGTCAACTCATTCAGAAAAGCTAGTCATTAATTCAGTAGAGGCAGCTTATGTAAAAATTGATACTCTAAGTGCAAATCTAATAGAATGTGAAAATCTCACCATCACTAAACTAAATGATATAACTTCTGACAGTTAACCTGACCATGTATCAAATAACCTTTGTTATTCTAAAACAGCTTATGTAAATAATGGTAAGATCAATATTAAGGCGGGTCATACTTTTTTTTTTTTTTGGCTATAGCATAAAAAGTTGTTCTATTGGTCCAAAATCTAGGGACCATAAGATTTTTTAAATTTTAACCTCAGTAAGTACTTGCAACTTGTAGTTGAAAATGAGGAAATAATGTGAAAACGTATATCAATTTTATAAAGGCATATTCTTATTAGTGTTCACTACGTTAAGTTTATATTACATTCGCTGGTACATGAAATGAGATTAGATAAGTCGAAGTAACCGTAAATTAATCATACATTATCTTAACTCAACCAAAAGTAATCCTAGCATATCGTAAATTTACCCTCATCAAACCCTGTATTACGGTAATATATGTGTTTAACATGAAGGGCTCAGTGGAAAAAGTACTTAAGTTACATTTTTTCAAAAATGAGTTAAGACCGGTATATTATTTGATTACCTCCCCTAAACCATCCCTGTAAATTTAGGCCATGGAAAATGTACCGAAGTAGCTTAAATCGAATACTATACATCAGCTGTTTTGGAAAAATTTTGAAGAAAAAGTTCTTAAGTGCTGATCTTTAGGGAAAAAAGTTCTTAACTGTTACCAACCAATCACAAAATTACTGCCAGCCAATAAGAATGCACCAAAGAGTCACACCCTTCCTGTTACTTTCAACAACAATGGCTGACACCGTAGTTGAGAAAAGTGAAAACAAAACTGGGAAAAAAAGAAAATCTACACCAAATAAATGGTCAAAGACTGCAATAAACCGTGCCAAAGCTTCAGGTATGTTGTTTATTGAGTAATCAAAATAATGAAATTAAAGATAGCTATGTATACTAACTTATATTTAAAAAAAAAAAATCACTTTACTTTAAATCATGCCATGAGGCATGATGCTATAATTTCGGCTTCCATGCTGTACAGACTGTACACAGTACTGTTATCACTGCAGAATTTCGGCGATTTGAGGACTTTATTATTAATATTATGTAAAATCTAGATCTAGTCTGTTTTAAATTATACGTATATTAGCCTTAGTTATTTATTTCTATTGAGTTAAACAGTTCTCAGTTCTATTTTTAAATAGTAGGCCCTGTCTTAATTTGATTTTTTTAAAATTTATAGTTTATAGATCTAGTTACTAGATTTAGTATTAGCCTATCTATACTATTAGTATTACGCCCTCTTCACCTCACTCATTTTATGTTGTAGCCTAATATAAAATGTAAACTTTATATTTACAGGCGATGCGCACAAAAACCACGTGGGAAAGGATGTTGATGAAAGGAGCCAGCACTATGTGGACTGGAGGTGCAAATGCCTAGAGAAGTTTAACGATGGAGAAAAGAGTAATGTTTTAAAAGAATTTAATGAGCTTGCCGAACATGAGAAACAAAAAATTTATTTATGGGGTTGCATTTCTGTAAAAGAAGAAAACACTATTACGCGAAAACAGAGTCAGGCAGTCCCCAGAACATTCCGTAGCAGCTACAGCTACACAATAAAAGAAACTGGCTCTCCTATACCTGTGTGCAAAAATGCTTTTTGTGCTCTGCACGGTATTAAGGAATCACGTCTGAAAAAAAAAGGCCTTGACTTTGAAGAACCCCTACAAGACTTAAGAGAAAAGCATGGCCATCACAAAAAACTTAATGATGAGATTCGCCAAGCAATCCGTCAACATATTTCTTCATTTCCTGCAAGAGAAAGCCACTATTCTTGAGCAGACAATAGAAAAAGGATCTACCTAACCTCTGACCTTAACATTTCTGAGATGTTTAGGTTGTTTTTAGAACAATACCCATACATGAAAACTATCGCCAAAGAATGGATCTACGGAGATATTTTCAACTATGAATTTAATATCAGTTTTGGGTTTCCACGCACAGATGTGTGTGACACATGTGAAAAATTTAATGCTGATATTAAAGTTTAAAAGGTGCTATAAATGATACTAAAAACAGGCATAGAGTTGCGTCACTACTAGCCTAACTTCACCTTTCTGAAAAAGAAAAGGAGCTAGTTTTTAAACATTTTTGTCACTCAAAATCTTTTAATGAAAATGTTTATCAGGAAGCTCCAGGTTCGGTACAGATAAAAGCAACAGGTCAACGGTTGTTGCAAATTCATAACCACTTACCAATGAATGAAAAAAAAAAAAAAGAAACATCCGAAGTTATTCATAAAACATGTCACTCGAATAAAAACTTGTCATCTAATATTTTGAATAATGACATAAGATTTGATCCCATTCAAATATTAAAAAAGGAGTCAAAAGCCAAACCAAAAGAAGGTAAAAGGGTTGTTCTTATCACTGTTATTAGGTATGCTTGCATTTGTCGAAGTTTCGATTAATGTATATAATTTTTTACATGTATTACACTACCTGAACACAATTTTTACAACTATCAACTATTGAATGCAATTTTTTTTCTTTTTAAGATAACATTTATCCTTCAGATTTTTAAAACCTAAAATTTTATTGCTTTTTGAGCGAAAGTTGAAAGTCACCACTAATGTCTGTAAATGTTCTTGACTCTGCTTATTAAAGGTCACCTTATTAAAGTTTCAAAACTTTAACTTTTATTGCAAAAACTTTTTTTTTTGTTAAGTAATAGCACAAAATAAAAGATCATACACATTATGGACAGCAGAAAGCAAGAAGGATTTTAAAAAGGTTTTTGTGGACAATCTTGAGAAAGACCATGGTTACCCAAGTATGTTATATTTTTTCTTTGTGATGTCTTTTTGGAATTAGCCAGGGTAGTTAGTGGAATGGGTATTTTTCCAAATTTAAACTCTAGTTTTATTTTCAAGATTGTTGTAAAATAATAGTGGCCGATTTTGCTTTTTTAGGTGGAATGGAAATGAAAAAGTTTGCCGATCAATATAATGGTTTAAGTTACGCGCCCGTCAGAACGAGGATTATAAAGGTTCGAACTATTCTAAAGTTGCACCAACGGAAGATCAGAAGCAACTTGAAATAGATTTATAGATTGACAGTTAGAATATATTGAAAAATATGACGAGAGCTACTTTTTACGTTCTTATTCGTTTCACTTTAATGTGGTTTTATGAAATCAGAATTAACAAGTTAAAAAATGATTTAATATTTTAGACAAGTTTTAGTTTCATTAAAAATTTTAGATTGTTTTTGTGATAAACTGACGCTAGGGCGACTTTCCTGATATAAAGATGTATTTAATGCGACCCTAAAATTATACAATATCGTTAGGAAGACCGTAATTTATATATCTTGCTACAAACGCATTTTACACCAAGCCCATTTTAAAAGAAGTTTTTCGATCAGATAAAACAAACCAATGCTAACGTAAAAACTAAAAAAAAAAAAAAAAAAAATTTTAAGATTTGAGAACTGTCACCTTAAGGCTGCATATATTAGCATGTCGCTCTAAGATCGAAAAAGGATTATATGTGTATATATGTATATATAAACATACATATTTTTTATTATATATATATATATATATATATATATATATATATATATATATATATATATATATATATATATATATATATCCCACGTAACATTTGTAAACTTACGGTATTGGCCCAACGTGCGTTTTACTGCCGGTATCACGAAATAAATATTCCCCATTATAAAACTTCCCCTCGGCCGAAATATACTTTCCGGGGGGAAAATTTATTTCGAAATAATATTTCCCCCCTTGTATAATTTTTTCCTCCATCTGCGAAATAAAATTTCCTCCGTGTTATTAGTTCCCCCTAAATATTTTCTTAAATATACAAATTGATATGATTGCGCCATAAAATGTTAAAGAATGATCTCATAAAATAATAAATCTTAATAAATATATAATCTCTTTAAATGCCAAATTTAACTACATAAAAAACAAAGTTTCAATTGAATAAGACGCATCAATAAAAATAAAAAAAAGAATGTCAGATAAGTTTAAACTCGGTTTCTTTAAACAAATTGATAACAATAACTAAAATTATGTTTGATTATTAACAAAATTACTTCGTGCAAGTTTAGAACGTTTTTTCGAATGTTTTAAAAAGCAAAGGCTCGTTAATTTTCGATTTTGGACTATTTATGAACTAGTTATTCAAATCTGTATGAGCATTTTGTTATGCTTAGTGAAAAAGTTTCATAAAGTTGCGGATCATTTTTATGAAATAACTTACAATTTCTATTTCTTATAGTCATTTGCTATCAGTAAAGAACAAGAATATTTGTGAACTATTATTATTCAACTTGTTACGTAAAAGTACAAAACTTGCAAATATAAGTTGTTTTTGTTTTATTGAACTGTTTGAAAAAAGAATATGGAAAAAGAAGAAAGCGAGATTCTGGTTATATATCTCGGGAAAAAAGAATATCCATCGAAGTATACGAAAGACGATAAGAGGATCTTCGAAAGAAAGCAGAGTCCTTCCGGTTGGTACATGGAGAATTATTTCATATCGGAAATGAAAAACGACTACAACGAGTTATAATCAGAGGAGAAGAGCGAAACCGTATAATACGAACTCTCCATAACAACATAGTTGGAGGATGTAACTTTGGGCAAAACGCCACGATCAATAAAGCGACTGAGAGGTATTGGTGGAAGTCGATTTCAAAAGACATACGCGAATTTGTCGGATCCTGCCCTGAATGTCAACGTGCGAATCCTAACAACAAACCATCACCTGCGACGCTCCATCCAATCCCAGTTCATGACATTTTTCACCGTTGGGGAATAGATCTAATTGGTCCGTTGAAAGAAACTAAGAACGGAAAGAAGTATATTGTAGTAGCAACAGAATACCTGACTAGATGGGCTAAAGTGGATTCCATTACGGACAAGGATGCGGACTCTATTCATCGTTTCATTCTTCGTCTGGTATTCAGATTTGGGGCTTGCCACATTCTTCTTCACGATCAAGGACGTGAGTTTTGTAACAAGCTCGTGGAAAATCTTTTATTGAAATTAGACATAGAATCCGCAAAAACGGCAGCATATCATCCCCAGACTAATGGACTGACAGAAAGGTGATACATGGTTATACTCTTTTTTTTATTTTTGTATAGTTTTTATAATAACTTTTAAATTTGTTTTTTGCGTAAAAAAGGGGCATTATTTAATAGTTTTAAATACAACAGTTACTAGCTATAACTTATTTATTTTGCACAAAAGGTTCAACCAAACATTGATTACCCATATAATTAAGCTTGTTAACAACGAAGCAAACGACTGGGATGAACTTCTGGACCCGGTGGCTTTTGCATATCGAATAAATAAACAAGTTTCTACAAAATACTCTCCCTTTAAGATTATGTATGGAGTTAAAGCTCAGATTCCAATCGACTTGGAAAACCGGGCAAGAGAGATTTTTCTGTGGGATAATAAAATTGACGAAGCCAAACAAGGATTGCGAATGGCTGAGTTCGCTGAAAAAATTGGCGCGAAAAGAAACGCAGCTAAAAAGAACATTACAATGGCACAAAATACACTGAAGAAACGTTACGATATTAAACATTTAGCTCAATCATTTGCAGTTGGCGACAAAGTTTTGAAATGCAATAGACGCAAAGACACACGAATGGGCGATAAGTTAGCTCCAAGATTCCACGGCCCTTACACAATAATAGATGTTTTAGACAAAGGAGTTTATCGGTTGCAAGATAAAAAAAGAATATTGAAACAAGTTGTTAACACTATCAACCTAAAAAGATGGAATGAACCACAGAAATACACAATGTCATTTAAAACTGCAACCTCCGGTCAGAGTATTGATGAAGTTATAGCAACAGAAGCATTAAAAAATTCAGTCGAAAAAATCGATTATCAAAAAAAGGTTTCAAAATCAGAACCGTGGATTTCAAAGTACAATCTAACAATTGGAGATAAACAGATCCTGACTTCAGACGCATGGTTGAACGACAGAATTATAGATGCGGTCAACAAAATGGTTTCAACACATCTTGGTAACAAAAAAAATCAATCAACTCTCCTAGTTCAGACGCGATCTGGGTTCGAAGCAGTCACCTGTGAGTCGATCATCATTCTTCACGACGTCAACCATTGGGTGACAACTGCATGCATTGAAGAAGAAGTTTTGTATTTAGATTAATAACTCAGCTTCAAACTATGTTAAAGCTCAAATGAGACAACTCTATGTTAAACTTGTTAATCCCGAAGGTTTTCTTCAAGTAACAGTAGTACCATGCGCACTACAACCGAATGCATCGGACTGCGGTGTTTATTGCAGCTGCCTTTGCATTTCAATTGGCAATTTATGGAAATAATGGTATGACGCAAACATTTGAAAACAAAATGATGCGCTCTCATCTCATTTGCTGTTTGGAAACATCAATCATCACACCTTTTCCAAAAACCGTCTCTCGTAAACATGAACGCAAGAAGGGGATGCAAATTATCAACATTTAGAACATGTTATTTAGTATTTTTAAACTGTATTTTAACTGCTAAATTACGTTTTTACTTTATTTTGATCGTTTTTTTTAAAAGTAAAATACTGGGGGCCATGTGAAAATTCTACATAAGATCCGCCATGCATATTAACGTTCCTTGGTATCGGTCATAATTAACGTTCAGGCATGTTATTTAATAAATAAATTAGCGTAACAATAATAACTTATGTTTTATCAAAAAAACAAAAGTTTTACTAAAAATTTTATCGGGGTAATACTTATTACGGGCGGGGAAGAAATAATGTATCCCCCCGGAATGTTTATACTAGAATATACTTTCCGGTGGGAAAGTTTGTCCCGGTATATACTTTCCGGGGGGACAAAAATATGGGGGGGAACATTAGTCACGCGACACCGGCAGCCATATATCGATTTATTGCTGGCATACGGCAAAGGCCCAATGTATGCTAAGCTGTCGGAAATAATTTTATTCAACATATCGTATCGGCAATGTGTATGGTTTACGGGCGGCAAATCGTGTCGATTTAGTGATGGCATTTTGTATTGGCCCGGCATATGCAAGACTGACGGCAGAGAATCTGTTTTACTGCCATCAGTTGAATATATCGGGCCGATGCCTAACGCCAATAGTAAAACAGAATTTATAAACCAAAAGTACGGAAAACAGTATATTCCAGCATTTTATTTTTTTTACATAAACTAAATGGCTAATAGTGGAAAGTCTTATTCTACAAATAGAAGAAGAATTTTTGAAAAGGTTGCTACACATCTTACAAATATATTTGATAATTCACAAAATAATGATATTTTGAGTGAACAAATTGTAACAAAATGTACAACTGTTGCAGGTTGTCAAATCAATACCTGTGATACTAATCTGGATACCAATGATATATGTCTGCCTAATATTTCCTCAAACATTACTGGGTTACAAAGTTATACAAACACCGATTACAACTATGTTGATATTGCCGATTTTTCATCGCAATCAGACTTAGTCTTTCAAGTTCGGATAATGAAAGCAAAGAATTTTTTTTTGCAAGAGAAGATTGTCTATCATCGGATCTTGGTCAATGGGCATTAGATAACAATATTAATAGTTTAGCTTTAAAACGTCTTTTAAATATATTGCATCCTCTTCACCCCAATTTGCCAAAAGATCCTAGAACTTTACTACACACTAAACCAGTTAGTAACATTGTTTTGTGTTCTACTGGGGGCCAATATTATCATTTTGGCTTGAAAAACTCAATTCTTTATCAGATTAATACTGGAAATATTAAACTTACTGAACAACATACGCTTCTCCAAGTAAAAGTTCACATCGATGGACTATCTATATACAAAAGTTCAAACTTTCAATTCTGGCCAATATCAGGGATAATATGTGAATCAAAATGTAAATTACCATTTATCATTGGACTTTATGCAGGACCACATAAACCGCAAAATATTGACGAATACATGAATGATTTTGTGAATGAATTTTTACAACTTCAAAACATTGGATTTAATGTAAATGAAAAACATATAAATGTTATCATTCATTGTGTTCTATGTGATGCTCCTGCACGAGCCTTTGTTAAATGTATTAAAACACATAGTGGATATCATTCATGTTAAAGATGTAGCCAACGGGGTGTTTATGATTTTCATAAAATAATATTGCCAGAAAGTAATGCTCCATTAAGGACTGATGCGGTATTTAATGAACACATAGATGAAGATCATCATATAAGAGATGTTCCATCACCATTGCAAAAACTTAACCTAGGTTTAGTTAGTCAATTTCCTCTTGACTACATGCATCTGATTTGCCTTAGTGTTGTTCGAAGGTTGGTTTTGTTCGAAGGTTGGTTTTGTCCTTTCAGGTAATTTAAAATGTCGTTTGCCTGTTGCAACTGTTCAAAAGCTTTCAAGTGCATTAATTAGTTTGCAAATTTGTATACCTAATGAATTTGAGAGAAAGCCTCGTTCCTTAGATGAAATTAGGCGATGGAAAGCTACAGAGTTTAGACAATTTCTTATTTATACTGGACCTGTTGTATTAAAACAGTTTCTTGATCCTGCTGTCTATAATCATTTCATGTTACTTTCAGTTGCCATATTTTGTCTATGTCATCCAACTTTATGCAGGGAATATTGTGCATATGCTGATAGCTTGCTAAAATATTTTGTTAAACATTCTGAGTTGTTATATGGACGCCGGTTTCTTGTGTACAATGTGCATTCCTTAATTCATTTCGCCTCAGATGTTGAAAAGTATGGCTCATTGGACACAATTAGTTGTTTTCCTTTTGAAAATAGTTTACACAAGTTAAAGAAATTGGTACGTTCATCTCGTCTTCCTCTACAGCAAGTTATCAACAGACTCACAGAAAGAAATAATAGTTATACACAGCCAAATTGTAATGATTTTCCTATTTGTAAAAGACTACACTCCAATGGTCCTATTCCTGAAAAATACAATTTTGTTGAAGTTAAACAGTATATGGTGCTTCATACTAGCTCATTTAAGCTCTCTATCTCTAAGCCGTGCGATAGTTATATTAATATGAACAATATTTATGGAAAAGTTATGAATCTTATACAAGTAGATAAAAAGTTTTTTGTTGTCTTTAATGGTTTTTGTGACTTATCTTCCTTTTTTGAATATCCACTTCCTTCCAGCAGTATTGGAATTTACAAAGCTACTAAGTTATCAAACACTCTCAGTGTTGCTCCGCTTTCCAGTGTAAAAAAATGTATATGCCTACCAAGTGGTTGTAATTATATTCTTATACCTCTTTTACATAATTGAATAAAAAGCTTTGTATTTAGTTTTAGTATATAAACTACTAAGATTTGTATACTCCACATAAGTATACATTGTGCACATTCAATTTTGTTTACTTTTTTTTAAATAAATTTTTTATAGACTTTTTTTATATGTATTTAAAAAAAAACATATATGTATTTAAATATTACATTTGGATACAAATATGTTTTTTATATTTACCAATATGTAAATATTTTTTTAAATATTTGTATTCAATTTTATACAAGATTTAATGTTCGTTAAAATATATTAAAATGTTTAATAAAAAATAGGGAAAGATGAAGTAAATTAGGCAGAGATAAAACACTTGTCAACTAATGTACACTTGTGTACAATGGTACTTAAAATATTAGCCTATTCTTTTTATACGTATATATATAAAATGTTGCAGTATATTTTTATATTTACAATTTTATATTATATTTATATAAAGAATTAAATATACACAGTTTAAAGATGTCTTTATGGTCTGTTGTGTTTTTTCCTGACACAACCGAAGTTGAGGTGGTGCCTTCAACTTAGATTACTTCAGAAAAAGGCATTGTTTATTGTAAGTGGCCGTCTATATTAACATGTCGTAATCCCAGGGATGCTGTCAAGAAAAGGATAAATCCTGAGCAATCTTGGATGTTATACAATGTTATAATAAAATATCATACAGGTTACAAGTTTATAACATTGTAAAAAATATACAAATTTATAGAAATAATTTATGCTTTTTTATATCTAGATTCTTGTTATAATTTTATATAAAAAAATATTGAACAAATTTGCCAGTGATAATAATAAGTTGTATTTTAATTGTTTTTAGATGATTATTTATTAGCGTGTGAAAAATGCAAAAAAGGTGAGCGTGTGTCTGATCTTACAAGCTCTGGATTATCAGAATCAGAGAATCTTTCAACCAAAAAAAGGTACTTTTTTGTTATAGTGAACACATATCTTGGTTTTATATTAAAGTATGTTTTCCTGGTATTATAAATTGTAGTGCAAAAAACCAAATAATAAGATTTGTGTCATTTATTATAAATATATTATGCCTTTATGTCAATAATATATTTAAAGGCAAAACAACAAAATAAATAAAGGATAATTAATTATTATTACAGGAAAAGAACAATAAACTCTTTTAAATTTGAAAGCAGCAGTAGCAGTGAGGATAATGAGTATAGCAAGAATAACAAGATTAACATTAAAAAAAAGAAACTAACAAAACTTCCAATGCCAGAAGCTATAACTTTGCCTCAGGGATCAAATTCTAGATTTATCGAAGGTAAATTTATTTCAAACATTAGTATTTTATTTCCAATAAGTAATTTAAATAAACATTATATATATGAAATTTTAATGCATAAATAATGTTCCTCCACCTGCATTCTTATTACACAAAAAAAGCATATATGTCCTTTAGGTGTGACTCCATTGGAATCTTATGCTGACATCTCCCCTATACAGCAATGTAGCTCGAGTACTTCAAAATCAGGTTTTAATAATATATTATTTTTTATATAATTTAGTTTTTTCAAATTGATTAATCGACTGATTTAGCAATATCATGCCTAGGAGTGTTGCTACAGGTTGGGCCAGTAATAAGTTTTTTGGCATTATTCTTTGTATACTCTTTTGTCTAATGTTATTTTGTTTTCATATTATTTAGTTACTGAATCATTTAAAGAAGTTAAAGATATAATGGCATCAGGTATAGATGTTTAGTTTTAATTGATTTTTTATAATGTTGAGTTATGTAGATTTTTATATTATATATATAGAAATTATCAAAATTATATTCTAAATATTTTTTAATTTATATCTTGCTTTATTTGGAAAACTCAGCGACTTCAAACCAAAATTTACCAACACAGTGTGAAAATGTCAACAATGCTTTATCAAAAGGAAATCCGTATTTAAAAGGTACATTTATCTTTATGATTAAGTTACTTTTTGAACATTTTGTGGGTTAATTTCAAGTTTATGTTCTTTAGCTCTCTCACAAATTTTTGTAACGTTGGAGCAAATAAAAGCTCAAAATGATGTCATTATAAGCAATCAAATGCACCAATTTGCTAAACAAAATATGGAAAGTGGTAATGTAGCACTACCACTTCCTAATAATTTACAATTGCCCTTGGAGACTGTTGATCAGTTAATGCAGCTAGATGAGTTATGTAGCGATTGTGGTACTTACAGCAATTTGGTATGATTTAAAAGTTTAAGTTAATGTATATTTCAAAATACTCAATTTATAATCATATTATATAATTATTTTATATTTTAAAATTACTCTATGGTTAATAGGTTGACACACCCTAGATTCTCTCTTTTTTTTTATATTTTGTTAAAGAATCGTATTTCGGTAAAGAATTGACAATCAAAAATATGTGACAGTTTAATAAGCTTTGAATTCGGTTAATAAATTTTAGGTTAAAATACTTTCCAAAGTAGGCGGCAGTGATGAGGCTGACGTGACAAGACAAATTATGAAACGTCTCATTACAACAAAGCTTGCTTGTCTTGTCAATTGGAAAGGTGTTTGCGGAAAGAATGGTTTTGGAAAGTTGCGTTTAAAATCGGTTGTTGAAGGTATGTACTTTTCTTATTTAAATTGCCATGACTGAATCTGTTTTCATCGGTCAAAATTTATGTCATTCATGTAAAACCATTGTTTTTTTGCAAGTAATTAATATGAACAGAACTTGTTACATGGTACTTTACATTACATGTTACCCGAGTTTATATTTTGTTAATTTTGGCTTTCACTCAGATGCCGTCCGCCAAAGCCCATCTTCGAATAATGCAAAAGATGCATCTATCGATAAAAATATTCAAAACTGGCTTCGACAAGCTGTAGATAGAGATGGTGGCCGTCAACGACGATATGAAAAATTAAAAACTAAACAGACAACTAATGTTTTATTACCTTGAAAATGCTATATTGTTAAATTAATATTATTTAATTTTGTAATTCAAGTTTGTAAGTAAGTTAGTTTTATTAAATTTATTAATTTTATTTGTTAATTTTTTTTCTATATCATACTACTAAATTTCGCAAGAGTTAGTTTGATAAATTTTAAAACTAAAAAATTAAAAAGAATTTTTTTCTATCGGCCCAATGCAAGTTTTGTACCAGCGGAATATTCCAAACTGGCGTATGCCAGTTTGACCATCAGCCCAACGCATGTTTTAATATCGACGTAATACAAGTTTTACTATCGGCCTTCTGCAATGTTGCTATTGGCCCAATGCTAGTTTTACTGTCGGCCCAGCGCAAGTTTAGTGCTTTTTGCCGTTTCCGGACCGGCATTGGGCCGATAATCAAAACGATACAGAACCAATGCCGGTAGCCAGCACTGGGCCACTGTTTATGTCAGCGTTGGGCCAGCAGCGTTGGCCCAATGTTAAAATGTTACATGGGATATATATATATATATATATATATATATATATATATATATATATATATATATATATATATATATATATATATATATATATATATATATATATATATATATATATATATATATATATATATATATATATATATATATATATATATATATATATATATATATATATTATTAAGGTGGTGCTAGCCCAAATCTCAAAATTTTCAGATTATTTTTATTTTAAATTTGAAAAATAGAATTATTGTCGATTTCAAAAATGTATAGTTTTACTATGCTTATAAGTTGTTTAGTGGCAGAAAATCTTAATTTGTGAATATCATATCTAAAAGAAGCTCTAAGGAACTGCATAGTAACTATAAACAATGCTTACTTTTGGGCTAATTTTTAATATATTTCATCAAACAACTGGTTTTTATAATCTTTTGTACATATCTCCTTGGCTTTATATCAACTTTGCAAATTCGTAAACTTCATCATTAAGTTTAAAATGAACTGGATAGTGAGAATAAAGTGAATTTTATTAGCTTGTTTTGATTATGTTATTGAATTTATTTTTCATATTTTACTGCTATATTCTTAGATGGGGAATTAAAAAAGAAAAAAAATATGAAAGAGAAAGTGTTTTCATGAAAGCTAATATTAAGTATCAGAACAACAAAGTTTTTCACCTAAAAATGCTTCTGATTCAGATATGTTGAGTACAAGAACATATGTTCAACAAAGCACTTAATTTTATTCGCAGTGCAGCTAAAAACCCATAGAGATCTAACGATCTTAATTGTTTCATATTTATTAATTTTGGTATAACAAAAGATTTGTTTTAGGAGTTTTCTTGCTGTTCTGAATGTACCTCACCAGCTAAGATTACACAATATGTATGAGTAATAGACATGTTGGAAATGAATATTTATTGTTGTTGAGATATTGACATTAGCAGTAGACATTTTACGTTTAAATTAAAAATCATTATCAAAAATGCAGCCATTTTGATTCTGTAAAAGTTCAGATGGTGATTCTGGTCAAAACCCTTAATCAACACGTTGTTAATCTTTTTGCAAAATGTTAGCCTCAAACTCTGAATATTTCATGAGAAATCCTTGTTTGAAAATGTAGTCAAAATTGTATATATTTCGCTGACTCAGCATGTTTTACAGCATATTTATAGTTATCTATATATTTACTCTAAATAATTTTTTAATACACACAGTTTTTAACAAATTTAGCATCAAAAATAGATATATTTACTGTTTTAATTTAAATGGCTAGTACCACCTTAATAAAAGTTAATATAAGTTACCTTATCTAAGATTTTATCAGAAGAATGAGTGTTATTTTGAAGAAAAATGATATTCAGAAATTGATCGATTCAAAAAATGAACGAATTTCTTTTGAATTAAATGATAGAAAAAGTTACGTTTAGCGTAATTTTAAATTACTGTTTGTAGACCGGTCAACAATCATCGTTTGTGACGTGCTCGCGTTGCACAACGGTTATATTATGGAAGGCACGAGATGGCACAAATGGCTTATAGGCCCATATGGGTTTTTGCATGAATAGAACTCCATCAGTTAAAATAACTATTTTAACTGATGGAGTTTCATCTTCATTAATTAGTTCGAAAAAAGTTCCGGCACCGTTTAAATCAGAAGTTGTTGATGCAATTACATCCATGTGTGCTTAAGATATAAGACCTTTTCTATACTTAAACGTGAGGGTTTTAAAAATTTTGTTAGAAAGTTGATTGATGTTGGGGCAAATTATCGAAAGACAGATGTAAAAGAAATATTAGCATGTGCAACTACCAAAGCCCGCCATTTAAATGGTATTGTAAAAAGAAAAACAATTATTAACTACCATTTAACAGAAACATCACTTTTTGGTGTCACAACTGATCTATGGACGCATGAAAAAAGCTCAAACAGTTACATTGCAGTAACAGTTCAGTTTCTGACTCATTTGAAAATTGAAACATATCTGTTAGCCACTCGCATACTGGATGAAAGGCATACTGCTGACAGGGTCGTTCTGGCTTGAAAAATCGGCTCAGGAAATTTTGTCACGGCGACCCACTTAATTGTATGTTGCATAAATTATATATATATATATATATATATATATATATATATATATATATATATATATATATATATATATATATATATAAAGAGAGAGAGAGGGGCGCCGAGAGCCTTCACGCCGCCCATGACAGCAACTGTGATTAACGCCCTTATTTTTTTAAATTTACCTATATTATATTAGTAAAGGACTTTTTATTTTTAGGCGCATTATTTTTTATAATTATTTAAAGTAAAAAATAAAAATTTAAACTTCCCAGCCTAAATATTGATAAAAATAGATATTTCTAAAACATTGCTGTAAGTTGGAGTCTAGAAATAGTAGAAATAATCGCTGTTCAATATTGACTAGTACAGCAATTTTTTCATCGTTTGACTAGTTGATGCCAAGACATTAATTATTGCATCGTTATTAATTCTCGGTAGAAGGTCTTTTTCACAAGATATCTGCATGAATAACTCTAAAGTTGATTGGCTCATCAAATTTCCTAATTTTTTCAAAATATAATTCAATTTCGAAAATGACCTTTCACAAGCAACTTGTGATGAGGATGTCAACACAAACTTGTAAGCCAGAAACAAATTTGAATACGCAGGACTATGCAAGTTAAACTTCTGGAGAACAAAGTAACAACAAACAATACATTTTTTGCAAGATTTGCATTTATTTCTGTGGCTGTCACTGTTTTCCACTTCTGGGATTGTAAAGACAGTTTCAGATTCTTCGGATTTATATTGTTGCATGTTGTCCGAGACAGAGTCAGATACTTCCGTTTCAAATATGAAATTTAAGAGTTATTTCGAAACTTTCCCATTTCCTTGCAAAGTCCGATAATTCCGTTTGAAGCTGATTACACTTTTGTTACACTGGCATTAAACTCTCTGAGCAACCCACTCAGATGCTGCAATGCGCCACTAGGCATTTTTTTCAAAATTTCTGCAAATTTTCTTGGATCTAAACAAGATAAACCAGCTTATAGACTACCATGCTCTGAGTCTTTTTCCCAGTGCACTGTTCGCAAGTTCTGAAAATTGTGTAGCTGCTTGAAATATGGAATCAAAATTTCTATCTCCTTTGGTTAATTCATTAATACTGTCTTGAAACATATTATAGGCTCGTAGCATGTCCATTCCAATTGTTTGCAAATATTCAGATAATGTTGTTGTGTGCTCAAATACTTTTACAAACAATTGTGCCGTCAAAATAAATTCAAAACTTGTCAATGAATCTAAAAGAGCTTTTGCTCTGTAACGGACGTCATTATTGAATTTGATTGATGTAGAAATATCATGAAACGTTTGTAATATGTCAATGTACAAAAAATCAATAACTTGTGTTTCTTGATCAGAGGTTTTGATGAAGAAATTTCCGAATATCTTAGTTAGAGCTCTTTCATACCCTTGTGAGTAATCACAGATAAACGGTTATATGTCTACATAATATCTGGAATTTCTAAAGCTTCTTTTAATCTATAAATATCTACTCTTTGGAATCGAAACTCTGACCACGCTTCAGCATTATCTAGCTTATCTAATTCAAAATGTTTGTAATTTCAATATGGGTAATCATTTTTAGATCTATTAATATCGTATAATAAATCAAATTCTACGTCTTCAATAATATTTCCATCTTATGCTATAAAAAGAGCGTCTCTCGTAACTGCCTAACATGTCATCTTTATATTACATGTAAAATTTTATGAAAATTTTCTTGTAAGTTCGTTTTAATTGTTTATAGCACAGATATTTTTTGGAAATAATTTTAACTTAAAAAATAAGTTATGAATAATTAATGACTTAAAACGCTCTTGTTGAAGTTTTTACGTGCTTAACGTTTTTTAAACTTGCAGTGGTAGTACACTTGCTAACACTTGTACTAACACCGCCTAAAGATAACGCGCGCATGCTTAAACTCACTATTAATATAATAATACTTTCGATCAGCTCAAGATGGCCGCTAAAATTTATATAATTAGCCGCCAGATACCCTTTAATTAGATGTAATTAGAGGCCAGAAAAAAAGTTATTATATTTCTAGTTAAATTTTAATTTACATTTTATTTGGAAAATAAAATGTAGCCTAAACTAAAAACATAATATAATTTATGCCAACAGGCCCACCGGGAATCTCCCGGTATCTCGGCGGCCCAGTCCAAGCCTGACTGCTGATATTATTAAAGAGGCAGTAAATGGAATCTTCAAAGAATTTAATGCTTGGCGACCAGAAGACATTTATGCTATAGATAATGCTAGTAACATGAAAGCAGCATTTAAAGAATATATATGGTTAGGCTGTTCAAGTCACAACCTTAATCTCGTTTTGTCCCATGGGTTGACTAAAATAATTCCGATAATAATTTCTGCTTACCAGGGGAAATCAGTAACATGAATGAAATTTCTAAAGAAATTGTAATAATTGCCAAAAGAACCAAAATTAATACTCAATTAGCAATTACAGTCAAGCAATATGTAGTAACTCGGTGGAATAGTGTTCTGCACATGCCAAAATCAATAACATTAAATTTTGCACAACTACATAATTTATGTAATGAGCCAGGCTTCAATATAAAATTATTGTTATTGCTGGCTGATTTAAGGTAATTATCAGGTAAAAAAAAGTAGCGATTTTTGTGAAAAAATTTGTTTTTTGGTTTATTAGCCAACTTTGTGTGAAATATAATTGGCTTTTTAACAATATATAACATGATATGGTTTAAAAATAAAAAAATGTAAAAGAACTGTTTGAGTTGATAAGAGTTAAAAAAATTAATTAGTGTTGCGCATAGCAACCAATTGTTTTCATAGATATACTACTGTGATCAAAAAGTAAGGTGAATTTTTAATTTAAACTTCCCGCCTTATTCGAATCGTCCAATCTTTTTTATTTTTAAGTTGGTAGGAATGTCATTAACATTTGCGCCAAATTACATGTCAAACTCATAATTATTTTTTTTTTTGTTTACGCTTGTTTCTGAAGTACCAAAAGTGCATTCGGCGATTTTCACAATGTCTAATTTTGTTGAGCAAAGAAGTGCTATTAAATTTTGTTTGCGGAATGATATTTCTGCTGCTGAAACGTATCAAATGTTGCAAAAGGCCTTCGGTGAAGAGACTATGTCTCAAAAAAATGTTTACAAGTGGTACAAAGACTTCAAAGAAGGCCGAGAACGTGTTGATGACTTGGAACGCTCCGGACGACCATCGACTTCGATTGATGATCGCCACATCAACAAAATCAAAGAATTGATGCTTGCAAATTGTCGGTTAACCATTCGAGACCTTGTTGACATGGTTGGAATATCATTTGGGTTGGTGCAAGCGATTTTGAAGGATCATTTGGGCCTCAGAAGACTCAAATCACGTTTGGTGCCGAAATTTCTCAATTTCTTTGAAAAAGAGCGTCGCCTTAAAACGTGTGAAGCAATGCTTTCTGACTATCAAGACGTCTACAAACAAATTATTACTGGCGATGAGACTTGGGTCTACGCATACGACCCTGAAACAACCGACCAATTGAGTGAATACCGTGAAAAAGGCGAGCCGAGACCGAAGCAACCACGTAAAAGTCGCTCAAAAATCAAGGTCATGTTGACTGTTTTCTTTGATTATTGTGGTGTCGTGCACTACGAATTCCTTCCAACTGGCCAAACTGTCAACAAGGAATATTATTTAAGCGTTATGCGACGTTTGCGTGAAGCTATTCGCAAAAAGAGACCGGAATTATGGGCCAATAACTCTTGGATTTTGCACTACGATAATGCGCCTTCGCACACAGCACTGGTTCTTCGTGAGTTTTTCGCCAAAAACTCTACCCATGTGGCTCCACAACCACCGTATTCGCCGGACTTAGCACCGTGTGACTTCTGGCTGTTACCAAAGCTCAAGAGACCACTTCGGGGAAATCGTTTTGAGTCCATTGAAGAGATCCAACGTGAATCGGCACGCGCATTGAAGGCTATCCCTACCGAGGACTTTTCGGCATGCTTCGAAGACTAGAAAAAACGTTGGCAAAAGTGCATTGGGGCCGGGGGGGATTATTTTGAGGGGGACGATACAGATTTGGAAGAATAAATAAAGATTTTTCATTTTATAAAAAAATTCACCTTACTTTTTGATCACAGTAGTATTAACCTAAAAACTAGATTTAAATATTTTCTTCGGTCTATATCATTAACTAAACTTTTGAACCAGAGTTGTAAAGCTAAGTGATATGTTTTGATGTTATTTGTTATGCAGGGAGAAGGTAGTTTAAAATTGTTAAAAAAAAAGTTTTATGGCAAAGAATAAAAAGTTAACCGAATATTTCAAGGTAATAGATATACTAAGAAAGCTTTTTTGCAACAGCCTGAAAAAGATAAAAACATTGATGGATTATATATATTTCCGTGTGCAAGTTAAACAAAGTTAAACATTTCCATAGATAAAGCTGATCAACCATCAACTAAACACGACGACTTTTTCATAATTTCTCAATATTTACCCAGTGGACACACGACGTTATTTCAACGTTGATAAACAGTCGGTTTTTAGTCGCGACGTCATACAACCAAAAATCAACATTTTATCAAGGTTGAAAATTCGTTTAAACGATAGTTTAGTTTTTTAGAACTAAATACGCATGCGTGACTTTACTAGTTATTTGGTGTGCTTTTTATGAGATTTTGAATTTAATTAATTTAAACAAAAAAAATCGCATTGTTTAACTTGTGATGCAGTCAGTAAGATAAATATTAAATCAATCTTTCTTGATGACTTAATATTTCATCAGTGTGGATTATATGTTGAATTTGCTTGAACTACTTTTAGAGTTTGTTTGTACTAGGTAAATGTATTAAAAAATTTGTTTAATGAACTTAAATAAATTTTTTTCATTAAATACTATATATGTTAGTATTTTTGACTATACTAATTGCATTTTATGATATAAATATAAAATATGTATTTTTTATACAATTATATTTATTTATACATATATGTATATACATATACATATATATATATATATATATATATATATATATATATATATAGAGAGAGAGAGAGAGAGAGAGAGAGAGAGAGAGAGAGAGAGAGAGAGAGAGAGAGAGAGCATTACCCAGAAAAATCTTTTATTCACGCTTTTGCGATATTGGAATTTTTATTGTTAATGTTCCCCAAAATATTAGGATTTTTTATTGATATTTTCGTTTTACTACTTACGTTGTTTGGGGAGATGGCTACTCGGTTAAAGCGATGGAGACGGAATAATATTTTGGCTGACAAGCTTCTAAATAGTGAAAATATTGATTTTGATTGCTCAGTTTCATTAAATAAAGATGTTTGTAGTAGCAGCAGCAACTGTGAGGCTACTGCAATAGTAGATTATGAATTTAATTCAGACTCTATATTACAGGATGAAGATGATAATGTTGAACTCAACATTACCAACAGTTAAAGTTCTAATTTGAGCAGTTTTATATTACAGGATGAAGATGTTAATGTTGAACTCAACATTACTAACAATTTAAGCTCAGTGCTTCCTTCCTGGGCAACACGTAATAGATGTTTAAGAGATTGTGTTAATGAACTTCTTTTGATATTAAAAGGTAACGGACATAATGATCTTCCTCTTGATGCACGGACACTAATGCAAACTCCTCGATCAGTTAATTGTTACTCTAAGTGTGGGAGAAGTTATGTTTATTTAGGAATTTAATGTGGTATTAAGCGAAAACTTCAGAAAAATCCTCATGATTCTAATATGATTTAGCTTCTAGTTAATATTGATGGTTTACCACTCTTTAAATCCACAGGTACAATTATAATGCCTATTCTTTGCAGTTTTAGGAAGTCAGAAGTTTTTATTGTTTCTCTATTTTGCGGACAGTCAAAACCAAATTCAGTAGAAGGTTTTTTGAATGACTTTTTAATTGAATATAAAGACCTGCGCACTAATTGTTTGATCTTTAATGGTATAATTTATACATTATCCATTAAGCTTTTTATTTGTGATGCTCCTGCTAGGGCATTTGTAAAATGTATTAAATAACACATAGGTTAGTTTAGTTGTGAGCGTTGTACAATTAAAGGCTCATATGATGGATGGGTAGTCTTTCATGTTGTGGAGTGTCCTCTGCGAACAGATGTTGACTTTGCTGCAATGTTATATGAAAAGCATCAGTTGAAACGAACACCGTTATTAGATTATAACATATTGTGTGTGAAGAGTTTTTCTTTAGACTACATGCATCTTGTCTGCCTTGGAGTAATAAAAAGGATGTTTAAGTTTTTAATTGGGGATGGGCCTCGTGCTTGTAGACTTTCACGTTTGCAAATAAGTGAAATTGTAAATCGTTTGTCAATTTTAAATGGGAAAATGCCTTCAGAATTTTTAAGACAGCCAAGAACGGTGATTGAATGGAAAAGATGGAAAGCCACTGAATGTTGACAGTTTCTACTGTATACTGGTTGTGTTGTGTTAAAAAATATAGTTAATGAGGGTGTTTATACACACTTCCTTAAATTATCAGTTGCATTTAATATCTTACTAGATTCAAATGCAAGCAACAGAACTCCTCAAATGCTTGACTTTGCACGAAAACTTCTTTTTGATTATGTTTCTTCTGCTATACAATATTTTGGACCAACTTTCTCCACTTACGTGCACAACTTGTTTCACATTGTTGACGATGCAGAAAATTTTGATTGTTCTCTTGATGATATTTCAGCATTTCAATTTGAAAACTACATGCAAGTGATCAAAAAATTTGTTAAAAATGCTCATAATCCGTTAGCCCAAATTGTAAAACGCAGTGAAGAGCCGGAAAATTGTGGTTCAGTATATTCGATCAAGTCTATGAAGACTGTTTGCTCTATTCGAGATAAAGACTGTTGGTTTTTACTAATTAATGGAAAGTTTTGTCGTATCAAATCTTTGTATGAAAATGGTTGTGATTGTGATGTTTTGAGAAATAATGAGTTATGAAGCCTTTTTACCAATCCGTGTGATTCCACGAGTTTGAATATTGTTCGCGTTAAAAAAAACTATTTGTCTGACAATTGTGTAATAAATAAAGCAAATTTTTCCTGGAAAGTTGTATGCATGTCATATAAAAATGGATTTGTGCTTGCTCCTTTAGTCCATGATATTGTTTGGTAGAAAATTAACGTATCAAATTTTGCTCAGTTTTTATTTTATATATATATATATATATATATATATATATATATATATATATATATATATATATAACTCGATATAATGTATTGGTAAATGATAGAAATGCATAAAAATAAAGTAATTAAAAAGTTGTCTTGATTTTTAATCTTTAAGTTTAATTAATAAAGCATTTTATGATTTCTAAATAAATAAAAAATTACTAAATAGTTATAACTTAACCCTTTGTGGACTGACGGGACTTATTTGTCCCACTGCATTAACTCCTGTCTTTCTCTTAAACCAGTTCTTTTTTTGCTGTAAAAACATTTTGTAAGTTTTCAATTGGTTTTTAGTGATGTTTAAAAATTACATTTAATTGTTTGTCATCAATTATTTTTTAATTTAGATGTGATCTCTAATGATGGTTTTTAATGAAATCAAGCGTATTTATTTTGTAAAAGCAAACCTCTTATATTTAACTTTACATACTTTTATTTGTATTGGGAATTTTTTTAGAGCATCTTTAATGTGTAACTAAATATTTGAAGTTTAGTTTAAGTGTTTAAAAGTTTTTCATACATTACTTTTTTATAAAAAGTTAAGTGGGACTAATAAGTCCCGTCAGGCGTTAAAGCCTAATATTTTTAAAGCCAAACATATTTTTTGTTGAGAGTAGTAAAGTGTAAAAAACTAAAATTATAATCAAATATGAGTCGTAAGATTCGATACAGTGTTATAGAAGCTGCTGAATTAATTTTACAAGACCTTCCTTCTGGTGATTCCAGTGAAGTTGAATCATCTGATTTCGATTCCGATATTGAACAAGATGTTATTATTGATCCTATTGAAATTGAACAAGGTTCAGTTGCTGATGAAAACTATTTACTTCATTCAGATAATGAGTTGGTTGATAGTGATAATGGCAATGAAAATAGCAAAATAGATTCTAAAATTGAACATGATATTGATAATGATAGGAGATGGAAGAAGTTACAAAAAGAAAAAAACAGTTTTACCTTTCAATTTCCACAAGGTTTATATTTTATTTTAATTTCTCGATGTATATAAATCAAGAAGTTTTATTTTTTTAAAGTTTTGTTATGCTTATGTACTTTAAATTTTTGAACATATATTTTTTACTAAATAAATACTTTATACTTGATAGGACCAGTAAAGAAACAGTTTGCTGAATGCAGTAATCCAGTCGACTTTTTCATGAAATATTTTAACCAAGAAATAGTTGATTCCATCTTATATCATAGTAATTTATATGCTTTACAATGTCAAAAAAAGTACCAGGTATTAAAAAAAATGACTTATTTGCATTTATTGGAATAAACTTTGAAATGGGATATCACAAACTACCATCATTGAAACACTATTGGATACAGAGCCTGATTTGGAAGTACCATTTGTTTCTTCTGCAATGTCTCGTGACAGGTTCTTACAAATATTATCATACCTCCATGTCAATGATAAGAGCGCAATGCCAAATAACAATCGTGATAAATTGTTCAAAATAAGACCGCTTTTAGACAAACTTAATGAAAGATTTGTAGAGTTATATAACATTTCTCAAAAAATTTGTATTGATGAAAGTATGATTCTTTTCAAGGGAAGAAGTTCCCTCAAACAATATAACCAAATCAAACCAATAAAGAGAGGGTATAAGTTATGGTGTATGGCAGATATGGATGGTTATTTGTTTAAATTTTCTGTTTATCAGGGTAAAAGTGGTCAAAACCTTCTTGATGACATTCCAATCAATTTTGGGTTAGGGGATAAAATTGTTTTTGAAATGACTAGGTGCTTACAAGATGATTATCATGAAGTATATGTTGATAACTTTTTCACTTCTGTTCCTTTACTTGAGTATTTGCAATCAAAAAATATTTTATGCTGTGGTACTTTACGTACAAACAAGAAGCATCTTCCCAAAGATTTATAAAGAGACAAAGATCTGAAAAGAGGAGATTTTGATTATAGAGTTTCTCGAAATGGTATTGTAGTCTATAAATGGCGTGACAAAAGGTCTGTGCATATCATATCTAATTTCCATGGTACTGCTGCAACTACAATAAACCGTAAAAACAAAGATGGTAGTGTACAAATTATTTCTTGTCCTACTGCTGTCAAAGATTACAATTTATATATGGGGGGAGTGGACAAGGCAGACATGTATTGCTCAATTTATGGCGTAGACCGAAAATCAAAGGAATGGTGGCACCGAATATTTTTTGGGGTTCTTGAGCGTACTTTATGTAATGCTTATGTGGTCTATAAAAATTTAAGTGTTGAAAAAATTACATTAATGCAGTTTAAAAGATCAGTTGCACAATTGTTAATAATACTAGGCAGACTACCCAAAATAGGACGCCCAATGTTATCACCTTTATCTACAAAAAAACGCCGAAAGTCTAATTATTCAGTACCTTTGTCAATTAAAGGAGAAAACCAAGGTATTCATTGGCCTTTTTATGAAACTAACGGTGGAAGATGTGAAGTATGCTCAAAAGAAAAGATTGAGTCAAGACCACATTTTAAATGCACTACTTGTAAGGTGTTTTTGTGCATAAATGAAAAAAAAAATTGTTTTTCGAAATATCATAACATTTAAATAAATTTAATTGAAATGTGTTTAATAACAAACATTTTGTTTTTTCTTTATTTAACTAAAAAAATTAAAAAAAAAAAAGCTTTTATGGCCTGACGGGACATATTAGTTCCACTTCAGTTTCCATAGTAACGATCACCCTGATATATTGAAAAAATGTGTATTGTCAATTACTGAACCCTAATTAGTTTATTTCAATTGTATATTTTATTAAACACCAGCGTTTTCCACCCTCAGGCCTTAAAGGGTTAATATCAAATTGTATTTAAAAAATAATCATTAAAATTATTGTAAAATGTTAATAATTTTTTAATGGTAAAACGTTTTAACACTTTAATTTCAATATTATTTTCACTAGGCAGCTATATAATATATCATGGACTATAATTTAAAGTTGTATTTTTATGTTGTTTTGCACTAATAAATTTTTTATAAATGAGTATAGAGTGCTGTTTTCTAAAGTAAACTTTTCCAGATAAATAAAATATAGCATTGCATTAAATATGTACATACGAGCTGTCTGGATAGAAAATGGAGAAGAAATAGAGGGTACAGCGCCAGAATGTTGGGCAAAGGAGAATTTTTTGTACTGGCCATCATCATTAAATGTAATAAATTGTTTTAATGAAATGCGTGAACCACAGGCCAACTGACACAGGTTGAAGCTATTGAAAATAAAATGTCGTGGAGGTAATTTTCTGATAATCATAAAGTCTTTTCATTGTTTTTTTAGTTAGCTTCTTCTATGTATATGTTATTTTTAGTGTTTGGGAAGTAGTAGGCCAAAGAGGTTTGGGGAAAAGTAGGCTGAATTCTATATTATATTATATATTTAAATTATAATTTCAAATTAAATTACTAATTTTAGATCGTGATTTTTGCGATAACTTTGAATTTGCAACTACCAGTGATACTCAGGTAGAATCGGATTCAGAATATGGTAATTATATTCTTAAGTTGATAAAAGATGTTTGCTATATTTATTGACTTGTTTAAATGCATTCAATATAATAAAGTTATAAAAGAATATTATATCCAAGTATTAAAAGTTTTATTTTTATCTATTAGAGGAACCACTTCCATTCTCATTGAAAAGAAAGCAATCTCCAACTAAAAATAACAAACAGAATAGTTAGCAAGTGTCTATTCCTGTACATCAAGCAAAAAAGAAAAAAATAACAACTCTTAGCATACTCCGCATGCTGTGGCTCAAGGTATTGATTGCCTGTATGCAAGTTGTTTTAGAACCAGTGCGTTCTTTTAGATACTTTTGTGATTTTATTGCTTATTAAATTTGTTGTTGACTTGGCATCATTTTTTATTTACAAATGCAATTTTATTATAAGTACATTGATTATTTTTTTAAGATGATAGGTTAACATGATAGAAATACTTTATTATCTAAAAAACATTTAGATCAACAATGGCAGGGTTTTTATGAGGAAAAAGATGATTTCAAGATAGTGCAAAGCCAAGGTGGTTTGTGTGCTTTTCCGCAGAAGAGAAAAGAACTTCTTTTGCCGGAGACACCCATATTAAATTACCTTATAAAAATAGCAACTAGAAAAGATGCATCATTGAGTAGAAGATTTCCACTTACTGAGGAAAGTATGTAAAATATTTGATATTTATTTTGGCATGCATTCACTTTTTTTTATTGTGTGTTTCAATGATTTTAGAAATTGATTGCTGTTTGGTTGCTTAAGCTATTTTTTGTATCTTTATAATTAGAATTTCTGAAGAAAGCTATATGTGCTCTTGCAGAAATGAAAGAGATGTTAGTGAAAACTCTCTCCAGTTATGCAAATAATATCATGACAAATAGTCCAGAAATTCCATGCCTGAATTTGATACAGTCATTTAGTGATTATGATTGTAGTTTAAGCGATTACCAGATGAAATTCGAAGTGGTAGGTTTCTTCAAACCATTATTTTTTGCAGTTTGTTTTATTTGTTTTTTAACATTTTATTAATTTACTTGTAACTTTTTATAAGTGGACTTTATAAATTGATAAAATAAATGTGAATTATTTTCTTAAACCTCTAGGTTAACAAACTTTCTAAAATTGGAGGTGATACCATTAAGAAAAATACAAAAAATGTGATGGAAAGGTTAGTTGCTGAAGGAAGTAATTTTATTTTACCATTAAGAAATTCAAATTTTTTTTTTCAAAGCTTCAAAAAATCTTTAAAATTTTATTATGTTTGTTTTGAAGTTGTTTAGCATTAAACTTTGGGGATTTTTATTGAAATTGAAATTGAACTTTTACTGCAAAAAATAGTTCATTAAATTTAGGGAATTTCAAACCCATTGGGAATTCCCCGGTATATTCGGTGCCATTGGGCTAGCTAAAATCATGATACTGTATCAATAATTAATGTATAATAATAACGTATCATGTAGGTTGATGACTAATGGTTTACAATCAAAGTTTAATATGGCTGGCAGTAAAGGTAAAGAGAAGTTTGAAGGCACAAACATTTTTAAGGTTGTTGTTGGTAAGTCACATTTATCTATTATTGAAAAACACAATTTGATACTTCGGTGCTGTTTTATGTTGAAGTTCTTGCTGTATTTTATGCAAATTTCTCAGGCAATACTTTTTTTTATAGATAGCGTCATGTTAAGTAAAGCGACTGCTACAGTTGCTGAAATCAGAAAAGAAATAATGAATTTGTTAAAATACGCACCTGACAGATCAAATGGTAATGGTCGGCGCGTAAACGACGAGATTAAGATATAAAATTGTATGTTAATATAAAAAGTATATATAAAAAGAATTCTTTTTATATTTTACATCCAATTGGATATAACTTATATCATATTGGATGTTAAATTGTCTCGAATTTTGATAAAATAATACAATAAAAAAGCAATAATTTGCGCTTAGAGTAGTGTATTTCACGAAAATTAAAAAGCGACAAAAAACTTGTATATCCTCCATGAAAAGAGTTTTTTGTAGCTTTTTAATTTACATGAAATACACTACTCTTAGCGCAAAATATTGCTTTTTTATTATGTTATTTTATCGCAAGTCGAGACAGTTTAACATCCTATAGGATATAAGTTATATCCAATTGGATGTAATATTGTTATCTATAACCGAAATTCAACGTTGAAATTACGTTGTTTCAACGTTGTACTAACGTCTTATCGACAATATATCGACCAAATATCACCTTCTCGAAGTTGAAAAATGGTTGATATGTAGTTGATAAGTCGTTAGAACAACGTTGAAACAACGTATTCATCGACGTTGTTTCAAGGTCGTGGTTTCGACGTCGGATTTTCTTTCCAATTCCACCAAATTTCAACGTTGTTTCAACGATGCATATGGTCGGTTTGCGACGTTGTTTCAACGTTATTTCAACGTCATTGTGCCTGCTGGGTAAAGACTTAATTTGTAGCATTGCATCCTGTGGTGAATGTAATTCTAAGGATATTGCTCTTGAATATCTTGATGAAAAAGCAAAGGGATTTTCAATAAAATTTTGTATTAAATGTGCAATTCACGGTGATTTAATAGTTATTAAAATTTGGGATTTTATTATGCGCATGCGTTAGCTGCAAATATATAAATATCATTATTTTAATTAATAGTGTTTAGCTTTCATTTTACAGTGCTTTCTAGTTTGCCCGTTTGCTTATGTTTTTCTGTTGTTGGTAAACTTGATCTTGTAAACAAAGCAAAACCAATCACAAATGAACTTGATTGAGTATATTGTAATTATTAGAATTTGAAGTAGTAAAATTGCTATATTGGGATCAACAAAGCTTTGTTTTTAGCGAAATTAAGGGGATACACCCCCAAAAAATTTCAAAAATTCAAAAAAAAATTTTTAACTGTTTTATATACATTAATATATGAGGATTTCAAAAATCGTAGTGGCTATGTCTAAAAATTACTCTAAGTATCAAAATTTTGCATTTTTCAAGTAGTAACAATGCCTTTTTTCAAAAAATATAAATTTACGTCTTGTAGTACACCTCAATAAATGACTTCTTATGCAATGAAAACTTAGATAAAATTCGCAACTAAAAATCTTATTTGGGTTCTTGTTAGATTTAAAGAGCTTCTTGTTAGATTTATAAAACTATTAGTAAGAAAAATTAGTTTTAAAGTTTAGTTTCAGCTCAATTTTTATCGCAAGAGAAATAAATTTTTTAAAAGTTTTTTAAAATGGTAAAAGTAGATAGAGTTAAAGCAAGAACAAAACGAGCAGTAAAAAGAAAAAGGATTTTTAATGGAAAGGTGTTACGTGGCAGTGAAATTTTAAATAATTTAAATCACCTTTTAAATGATAATATTGAATCTTTTGTTGATAAACAAAAAGACATCTTCAAAACGTCGACTTCTTCTTTTCGCGAGCTTCAACCTATTTTGAACTTAATACCACAAAAGAATGCTTATGTCCAAAACAAAGATGTGATAGGTTATAGAATAATTGACTGTTCTATTTTGTCAGATGCTGTATTGGTTTTAAGTTGCCCCACTTGCTTTCAAACAACTTTAGCAATAACTGAAAACATTAGCAAAAAGCGAGGACTTGCATGTGAACTTTCAATTTTTTGTTCAAAATGTAAATATCAAAATAACTTTTATACTTCTAAATTATTAAATCAAAAAGGAATCTTTGATATAAACACACGTACAATATACACAATGAGAACTCTTGGAATAGGATATTCTGGAATTCAAAAATTTACGACCCTTATGAACATGCCAAAAACAATGACGTCGAAAAACTATGATAAACTTGTTTTGAAAATAGCTAATATTACAGAGGAAGTTGCACAGGAAACAATGGCTGATGCTGTAGCTGAATTAAGACAAAATTGTCAAAATGAAGATGAGATTTTAGATATTGGTGTATCGTGTGATGGGACATGGCAGCGTAGGGGATTTTCCTCATTAAATGGTGTGGTTGCTGCACTCTCATTAGACAGTGGACAAGTTATAGATGTTGAGGTAATGAGTCGTTTTTGCAGAGGGTGCTCTTTAAATCAAAACCTTGCTAAGAGAAATCCTACTGCTTATGCCAAGTGGAAAAATTTACATATTTGTAAAATGAACTTCATTGGTTCTGCAAGTGGAATGGAATGCGAAGGAGCCAGTCGCATTTTCCACCGATCAATTCAAAAACATAAACTAAAATATGTTAACTTTTTGGGTGATGGAGATAGTAAAAGCTACAATATAGTCAAAGATGTTTATCCTGACACTCAAGTAACTAAATTGGAATGTGTTGGGCACTATCAGAAGCGTATTGGAACCCGACTTCGAAAATTGAAAAAAAAAGTGAGAGGACTAGGTGGTCGTGGAAGATTGACAGATGCAACAATTGATCGATTGCAAAATTTTTTTAGTATAGCAATTAGACAAAATACTGGTGATATAGTTGCCATGAAATCATCAGCACTTGCAACTCTTTTTCATGTGGCATCGTCGAAAGATAACAACTGGCACTACCCACATTGTCCAACGGGTGCAAGTAGTTGGTGTAAATTCAACAGAGACAAAGTAAATAAAACCAATACCTACAAGCCAGGCCCTGGCCTTCCTTTAGAGGTTGTATACAAGATCAGACCTGTTTTTGAGGACCTCACTAAAGATGATGAGCGTAAAATATGTCTTCATGGCAAAACACTAAATGCGAATGAGTCCTTTAATGGAAAAATTTGGAATCGTATACCAAAAACAAAATTTGTCACCATTACAGTGCTAAAGTTTAGTGTCTACGACGCTGTAGCTAATTTTAATATTGGGATGAAATCGTCAATCCTAATTTATGAAAAACTTAACATGATTCTTGGCTATTAAACAATAAACGGTTCAAACACTATAAACAAAATCCACCTTAAACGATCAATCTATCGAGGAAAGCCAAATAATAAATTGCGTCGTCAAAAATTAAGGGCTAAAAAATTGAAGAAAAGTGATAAAACCTTAGAAAATGAAGGCAAATTATATGAAAAAGGAGGTTTTTAATTTAAATTAGAGTCTTATATGTAGTATTTAGTATGTTTGGAGATTTTTTATTTAATAATTTTACATTTTTAGCGTTTTCTCAGTTTGAGGTTTTTCAATATGCCGGCCAATGTTGCAAGAGTCCCGCATAAGCTTTTTGTCTCAAATTTTCAGCATATCTTCCTTTTAATAAACCCTGTGTTTTAAATGGAACAGAATTTTTGATATCTCAAGAAATAAACCAGAATAGCTGTTTTACCTTTTAAAAAATTGCCCTTTTTTATAATACCATTTTTTTCGGACATGTACTCAGACCCAGATTTTTTTTTTTCCAAATCTGTTCCATTTAAAACACTCAAGCACCTAATCTAAATGTAATACCAAAGTTTCACTTTGCCTTTCTTAATAGTTTTTGCTGAATCTTGGCCGGCGCAAATCATATTTTCTGCTTATTTTAGGGGTTTTTTGGGGTATATGCAACAGTCATTGACCAAAAAAAAAAATGTAAATTTTTTGTTTTCATTATATTGTATGTTAGATTATTTAAAAAGTTTTCTTCTATTGTCTATATTTAAATTTGGGGGATAATCCCCCTTTACACATTTTATTCATTTATATTTTAAAAGAACTGAAATTTTTGTAAGATTTTGGTAAGTTGTTAACAATAGCCCTTCTTTCTATCTTTTCAAAAAAAATAGTCCCTATTACCAGTCATTTTTTTATAAGAAAATATGTTTTTGAATAGGGAAGGTTTCAAGAAAAAAACTCCGTAAAATATGGCGAGTAATCACCAACAAAAAATTTCCAGAGTATGTAGAATATGTGGAAACCTTTTAGGAAAACACAGTTTAAAAACTGACAGTAAAATAGATCGAATTTATAGAGCTTTTGGAAAATATGTATCAGAAGATTCTCAGTGTAGTCATACAGAGAAAATGTGCATGAAGTGTTATACTTCTCTTAGAAACATCGAAAATAGAGGCAGTAAAGTTTTCAAAGCTCCAAAAATTTGGGTAAAATGTCCAACAGTTGAATGCAAATGTGTTTTTAGTATTCCTGGTCGAAAACCTCTATTTAATGTTAACGAGGAAAGGTTAAAAAATGGACAAAATTTCATATAAAACTATTTCTTGATTAACTGCCCATACAAGAAGATAAATTAATTTTAACAGAACTAAACCATGAACTAAATCCACATATAGTTTTATGCATTTGTAAGATTTGTGAGGAAGTTATGAATCAGCCTGTCATGCTAAAGAACTGTCAACACTCCATTCTGTAGCTTGTGCATTTTATCAAATGTTAAAGATAAATTAGAAAATGATTTAAATTGTCCATTATGTAAAACTAACATCACAATTAACAGCCTATCATATTCTGTCCATATATCTGAAATTATAAAATATTTAACTATTATATGCAAGATTTGTGACAAAAAAAGTATTTTTGAAAGACCAAAATTTTGAAAATCATGAATGCAGAAAAATATCAAATAGCACCATAAATGAAAACGACCAATTAGTTAGTATAAACAGTTTTTACCAAATCACTGACACAAGTAAAATTCCACGAGAAGCCAATGATGCTGTTTTACATATCATTAAAAAAAAGTTGTACCAGTCCAAAACATCTACAATAGAATTTTCATCAGGTGGGCCTAGGGTAAGAAATATGTTTTAACTTTACAGCAAGTTAAATAGTGTTTACTTTTCTATTATGCTAGATATAACTATAATTATTAGAATTGTAGTAGTATTTAAACTTTATTACATCATTTTAGTGCAATCTTTATTTTAAGCAAGAGTAAACTGGTTTGATTTAGTTTTTTTAATATTAAATATAACTTATAAAAAAAATATAAAATATTATTTTATTTTCTATTTGAAGTAATGTTTTGTTTAATTTACAGCCACTTTGTTTTGTTTCTGCTCCCAAAGCTTATAAAGATAGCGCACACTGTAGTAACAGCACTGTAGTAATATTTATTGGCACAATTCAACCATACAGATGGTAGTTCTAAGAACTCTAAAATCTGTCACACAGCTGTAATGTTAAAGTAATATAATAATGATGAAGCAAATAAATTTTTAAATAAAGCCAATATTGGAAGAGTGGATTTAAATGCAGTAGAAATGCTTGCTTTATAAGCTGATATGGGTATTCCTTGGAATAAATTGAAAACTATGGCTAGGTAAATATAAATATGGAACTTAAAATAATTTTTGTAATTTCGCTTTTTATTTGAGAACTTGTAGTTCATTTTTACAATTGTTTATAATTGCAAAACTTATTGCTTGTATATTATTATTCTAGGTAGTTAAATTCGAAAAATATTAAAACTGCTTCAAACAACAAACAAAGAGTTGTTGCAAAGGAATGGGCTGGAAATGATTTATTTGTTTTAGATGGACCATTTACATTTCAAAATGAGAATAATAATGCTGTTATTGAAATTAAACTAACTCCTTGAGCATATATCAACGACCTACCTCAGAATATAGAAAACCTACTAAATCTTATGGAAAAGTAATAAGTCGTTAATTTGAAACATTTTTAATAAACACTTAAATTTATAAATTACTAGAAAAATAAAAGTAAATGTATATATATATATATATATATATATACATTTACTTTTATTTTTGTATGTATGTATGTATGTATGTATGTATGTATGTATGTATGTATGTATGTATGTATGTATGTATGTATGTATGTATGTATGTATGTATGTATGTATGTATGTATGTATGTATGTATGTATGTATGTATGTATGTATGTATGTATGTATGTATGTATGTATGTATGTATGTATGTATGTATGTATGTATGTATGTATGTATGTATGTATGTATGTATGTATGTATGTATGTATGTATGTACACAAAGTTACATACAAATTTAAATGTTAATATTTTAAGGTTTAACTTACTTAAACATGATGGGATTATAAAGAATGAAATGCATATAAAAATTGGTGGTGATCATGGAGGTGGTTCTTTTAAAATGAGTTACCAAGTTGTTAATCAAAATCAGCCTAACTCAAAATCAAACAGTTTTGTATTTAGTACTTTTGAAGCAAAAGACTATCGTGTCAATCTGAAAGTTGGACTGTGTAGATATACACTACAAGTTGATGAGTTGCAAAAAATGTTTTGGAAGTAAGTTAGTATGTCACAGTAGTCACGGTTAATATTTGTTCTCAACAATAAAGTATAATTTTTCAAAACAATTCATATTACTTTTTTTTTCTTGAGTTTCCACACATGTTTGGGTGGGTATTTTGTAATTAGTTTTAGGATGTTATCACTGTATCAAAGCTGTAAAATATTTATTCTCCATAATGTCTTGGATAAAAAAAACTTCTTTTTTTTAGAAATCACCATCACAGTTCACAAATATAGGTTTTATGTATAAAATGATAAGACCCCGGAAGTTTCAACGGATTTAGGTTACTAATACCATATGTTTTAAAGATCTAACTTTAAAAAAATCTAATGAGTGGCCCTTTTTGAGAAAGTTTGTTTTTAAAATTTAAAAAAAGTTCATTATATTTTTTAGGATTTTTAATGGTTTAACTTCTTTAATTAGTATTTAAATCAAAAGTATGCTTGATAATACAATGTTTATTACTAATTTTTGTTAAATATAACAAGACTGCAACATTTGAGTCAAAAAGCAAAAAAATGCAATCTGTTTCCCATTCTATATCAATATATGTAGCCATATTCCATAAATAGTCCAATCTAGACACACACACATTTGCTTTTTTTGTTATTTACATTTATTTATCAATATTGTAATGAATTAAAATAAAATAGTATTTTTATAAAAAATAAGAAGTCAGTACAAATTGCAATAAATCCAGTTCTTCTTATGTTCACTCTCTGAACTTAAATATGTAACAACAAATACACTTATGTGCCTTAAATAGATAATCCGCAAAACTAAAAAATAAAATCTGCAAAAGTAGTTTAAAGAACCAAAAAGTTATGCCACGTCTGCTCTCTAAAAAGAATAAATGTAAGAGAAGTCATGAGGACAATCAAAGACTGGTTTGTGCCTGCTGCCACCTCAAAGATTTAAAATGTATACCCATTTACCTGAAACTGGAAAAATTGATCAAAGATCAGATCAATCCAAACTATTCAAAACATGTGTTTGAGTATCCAACAGGTAAAACTTATATTGAACATTTTCTGTACAAGATGTTTAGTATTATTATCAACTCAATACTGTCTTTTGACAATATATTGAACGAAATACTTTATAAAAAGAAAACATGTCTTACTGCTCACTCACAGCAATGTTCTTTGTTAAAAATAGATGTTTATTCTGAATCCATAACAGCAGTTTTATTCTACTTAGGAATTTGTTCATCTTGCAAATCATACATGTACAAGCTGGCTTCCAATAATCCTATTTATCAGTTTGCCTGTCTCAGTGGCTTCAGGAGAAAGGTCTTTCAATGTGTTGAAACAAGTAAAGAACTATCGCCGTTCAACCATGGGACAAGAACGCTTGAATGGACTTGCAATGTTGAATATTAACTGTGATATTGCAAGAAAACTCGATTTTTCAACAGTTGTCAGTGCATTTGCAAAAGCAAAAGCAAGAAAAGCATTTTTAAAATAAAAATTATTACTAATTTGCTGTTTTTTTATTTATTATGCAATGGCAGTTATTTTATGGTAAGGGTCTCAAAATTTGTAAATGGCCCGGGTCTCACTCAGTCTCTGAAAGGGCCTGGGTGTGAGTCTACACAGCTTTTTCTTTGTGTACAGTTAGTCCAACTATATTTAATAAACTCCAATTATTCTTTCACTTATTTATATTTGCAATGTAAAAACTCAGCAGCAAGAAAAGGGACATTATTATATTGGGCTCAATGAAAAAACCTTTAAAGACAGATGGTATAAGCATAAGAATTCTTTTCGTTATGAAAGTAAAGCAAACTCCACTGAACTTTCTAAATTTGTATGGGAGTTCAAAAGTAAAGGTTTAGAACACATCCTTACGTGGAATATTCTCGATCAGGCAGAACCATTTAAACCTGGTGGTAATTACTGTAATTTGTGCTTGACCGAAAAGTACCAAATTATTACTTCGGAACTAGACTTGCTTAATAAACGAAGCGAACTAACATCAAAGTGCCGCCATGAAAATAAATTTTTAATAAAAAACTTTAATGCCATCATAGCAGACACTCCATAGCACTTTTTTCGTATTTTTTTATCGTTACGTTTTTTTACGGTTTATAACATCTGATGATCGCTATTGCGTGAAACTTTAAGTAATGTAATATAAACCAAGCTAATTATTTAGTTTATATAATAACAAAAATAATATATTCGCTCTACTTATTCTACGCTGTATTGAGCACTCTTACTGGAAATATTAACATAATTTCTACAATAGTATATATATATAGTAACCAATTAACGTTAGTATAATATATAGTAACCAATTAACGTTTTCTTAAAAAGCGCAATTGTTTTAAGAAGCCAATAAATTTTCGCTAAATCGTTTACACGCATTTAAATTTAAATTTTGCAAATCTTTTTTGTATTTAAAAGTTCTTGTTTGTATTTAAAAGTATTATAACTTGTTTGTATTTAAAAGTTGGTTTTAAAATTAAATATAAAGTATTAAAAAGTAGGTTCGAAAAAAAAATCGCAAATTTGGGTCATTCCACGCCAAGTGGTCCAGAGGTCCCCGCACTACCATCTCCGATTTTAATAAAATTTTGACAGTATGTTGTTAAACATGTTTCATGAACATTGCCAAAATTTCAGATCAAAATAATTATTATTTCAGATTTTGTGGTACTTTTTGTAAAGCTTACCCAAACTTCAATATCTGTCAGTAGCTAAAATTCGTATATTTGGGGTCCTATATTTTTGCAATGAAAGGGTAATATATCTTAAAAACGTGGTTTCTTAGTAAACCGAAGGTGCAGATCACAAATAATTTATTACAAGTTTCATATTATGTCTATATTTTAGTCTATGGTTCGCCAAATATCGTCACAAACGCAACACTATAAATATTTTTTATTTATTTGTAGGATCATATCTCTAAAACTAAAAGTTTTTGAATATTGCTATTTTGTCAAAAGGTTCTACATACTGTCATAATGATATGTATCAAAAATTTGCGATTTTAAAAATTTCTCTGCTGAGTTATTCTGAGTGCAATATGGCGAAAAAAGTGAAAAACCCTAAAATAACGTGTGTTTGAACCCCTAAAACATGATGTGGGCAAATTTTTTTTGTTTTTTTGATTGTATTATTGGAAAGACCTTATTTCAAAATTTTAGAAACAATAAAAACTGTCTTGGAGAGATTTTTCTTATGAACGAAAAAAATCTAGTTTTTATAAGCTAAGTTAGGTCTGCAAAGTTTTTGATATTTTAAAAACGATATTAAGGTCCGTATATTAACTATTGCCATGTAGAGGTAATTTTAGTAAGTAACTATATTATTATTCTACGGACAAATCTCTCTAAATTAATTTCAAATATTTAAGTTTATCACTAACATCTAATATTCGAAGACGAAAATTAGAATAGATGTTATAATAAGAGTTATTTTAAATTTATCCTGACATGTCTGTTGAACAAAACTTAACTACTTGTTGTATTGGAAAATTTGATGGAAGTTTATGTCATTTAAGTACTTATTCTCGAAAAAAGGGTTTTATTGACTTTTGCTCAGAACTTTCGAACGAGGAACAGAGTTTGATTGTGAGGCGAACTTATAATTTAATTAAAAATATTACTTTAATTTGTTTCCACCACAAATCACTGCTGTTGGTTAAATACACGCATTTACAGCGCCATTGTTTAAACCCTTTTGGTATGGCCAATCGTTGCTCAGTTAAAGGCTTGAGATGTATTGACCAAGAGACTGCAGACTGTCTTTCGAATTTAACAAATAAAGTTATTTGTCCAGGTCAAAAATTGTGTCCAAATTGCCGCAAAGCTTATTCAACCACAAGCTCTTCAAGTGAAAAAATTGACGATATTGATGACATAGATTATATATTTTGTTCAACTGACACTATTAATACCAGCCTTTCTGAGCTTGGAATTTCACCTTTAAGAAAACGTGTTAGTAAGAGAGATCATGCTAGTTATGTAAAAAGCAAAATTTCGAAAGTGCAAATAGCAGTTGCAGAAAAAATAGTTGTTGTAAGTGGTTTATCACCAGATAATAGTGTCCTACCACTAAGCAGTGCAAGCGTAGAGTGTGAGAATTGCATTGACTGGTCAGATTTGATATTAGAATTGAAAGATAAAATATCTAAAATCAGTAATCCCCGTGAAAAAGTTCAAGTTTTAACTCTTATACCAAACAGTTGGTCAAGAATAAAAATATGTAGTGAGTTAAAAGTATCAGACAGAATGGCTAAAGCAGCAAAAAAGTTAAAAGCAAAAAGTGGAATCTTAGCACTTCCAGAAAGAAATGGAGCAAAGAAATTGCCAGAACATGTCAAAGAAAAAATTTTGAAATTTTATAAACACGAAGCTTTTAGCAGAACATGTCCAGGGAAAAAGGATTTTGTATCTGTAGGCATTGGTGCAAAAAAAGTGCATATGCAAAAAAAATTACTGTTAGTTAATTTAAAGGAACTTTTTTTGGAGTATAAAAAAGAAAATGGAGCTGAAGTCGGGTTTTCTAAATTCTGCGAGTTACGTCCAAAATGGTGTATAACTGTTATATATAAGGAAATGCCGGTTCTAGCTCATGAACACTTTTCCATACTTAAGGATGCTAACGTTGATGTGATGAGTTAACTTTTTCTTTTAAAAAAATATGTTATCTTGAGGGATGAGGTACCTCTAAAGATCTAATTCTTATCATTCAAAAAATTTCTTGCCTTTTTCAAACCTCAGCGATAGGTCGTGTTTTGTAGTGACCGATGGCAAGTGTGTGAATTCCGTCATCTAAGATAATTCTTTTGTCGTCGTTAGCGCTGAGTGCGACTTTGTTGATTTCTTCGGTGTAAACGTCGTGAAGATGAGATCGGAAAACGTTCATGGTTGCAAGTTGTTCTGTCTTGTTCATTAAGCAGTCACCACAAGGTATTGATAACGTCTTGAAAGTCAAGACCTTCATTCAATTTTTTCAAAACATAAAGACACAAGTGGCCGCAATAAGAAGTGTTACCAAATTGAACTCTCTCGCTGTTATAATAAACTGGGCTTTTTAAATAATGGACAAGTTCGACAAGAGGAGGCTGAGCATAAGAGTCAAAGCTGTATTTTTTGTCTCCGTCTTTATACCAACAGACCCAATGAAATCCACCAGTGCTAGAATCTCCTGTGTTGACAATTCCACATTCTTTTTTCATTGTCTTTTTTGGTAACTCATCCCTGACAAACACGCCTTGAAAGTTTTTTAATTTTAACTGTTTAGCAGACTTTATCAATTGAAAGTTAGTTAAAGCTTCATTAGGTAAAACAATTCCTTCTACGTCAATCCATTGAAAGTTGATCATTTTTTTAAATTTCTTAAAAAGTTTATCCGAATTTTTTTAACAAGCGATTTTTCATAGAATAGCACCTAAAAAGGGTATGCTTGAGAAGGGTGAGTTAGGTCCGAGCAATAATCCGGATCCAATAGATTGATATCCTTTTCCATTTTTAACAAAGAGTCCATCACCGTGAACATTTTTAGTCCATGGGGTAATAAATAATCCTTCTCCACCTAAAGTTTTAATCTTCATTCCTTTTCCATTTTTGCTCATGTAAAAAAGACCTCGCCCAGCAATTTTATCCACCATAGCAGAGCCGGCAGAGGCTCCAACACCTGAAAGCAAACCAGTAGCAAGAGCAGGAACTACTCTTGTTGCAAGAGTGGTGCCTATCATACCTAATAACGGTAAAAGAGCTCCGATGAATCCACCTTCAATGGTTGAGTTGTATGCAATTTGTCTTTTGCTCAATTTAAGAGTGACTCCTTTTCCAGCTTCATACGCTTTTCTAATTTTGTTCAATTGCGTATTAGTGATAGCGAGAACATGTTTACCGTTCAAGTCTTGATGAGAAAGCTTAATGCTAGTATCGGTTTTATCATGCATAGCTTTTTTAATTTTATCAGATTGGCTCTGCGAGATATTAATTTTGATATTTTGATAATTGCTCATTTTTTATGTATTAAAAAATTATTTATTTCACTTCTCGAATGTGATAACGGATTGTAATATCCTCTCCACGAAAATCAACCAAATCTCCATTCTGATCAATGATGCGAGTAACCATTGTTGAAATTTCAAACAGTTTAACAGGAAGATAAATCAAATGCATTGGTCTCTCGATGATTTTATAGCCAGGACTAACATTTGGATAAAAGGAGTAAATGCAATTGAGTTGGGTTCCATTAATATAGGATGATCCAATAACGTTGTTAACGATTCTGATGGTGTTAATGCTTGAAATTCTAACGATATGATCCGACTCGTATTCGGAATTGGAATTTAATTTTCTTTTAGTAAATCCTAAAACTGAAGAGATGCTATTCTCCACGTTAAAGTCAATCAAATAATTCAAACCAAGTTTAATGGTTGATTTTAAAGTATTAAGATTGATTCCAATTTGAAGGTTGTTTGGAGAGTAATTAATTTTATTTGTAATAATATAACTTCCACGTTGAGCTGTTTTTATTGTGTTTAAAATAGACTTTTGCAAATACTCATTGATGTCTTTAATGTCATAGCTTCCTGATGGAATGATAATGTTTTCCCAATGAGCTCCATTGTTCATGCTGTATTTGAAAGAATTGTTTTTACTGCTTACATTTGGAATGCTGTTGTAAGTCTCAAGACCGAGAAAAGCCATTTCATAACTTTTTCCTTTGTCAAAAACGATTTTATCCAAAAAATCAGTGGTGATAACACTTGATTTTCCATCTACATCGATGATTATACCTGACATTTTTTAAATAAGAATTATTTTTTAAATTGTTTTAGAAAAATAAAAAATCGTCAAATCCGCTTCGGTACTTTCCCTCGTTCTTTTTAGAAGAGAGATCGATGACTGCAAATCCGTGAGGTTCATTCCAGCAATGATTGCAAAAGGCTTTAAATTCCTCTATTTTCTTCTCGGAGGAAACGTGATCTTGATAAATGTGATTAACGCTTTTTTGGTCTTGTTTAAAGAGACAAATAAAGTTGGCATTTTCTCTGATGGTATATCTTGGAATCTCGAAATAGTTTTGAGCGAGGTAAAAGCAGTCGACGTTAGAGTGTCTTCCTCGGATGTAACATTTTTCGCACTTCTTTTGATTGGTCAATTGCAAATCGTCAAAGATCATCAAATTGTTTTTGGTCGAGTCTAGGGATTCAGGTTCAGACACATCATCAGCCGTTTCAAAGAATTGACACTCCATATCATCATTGTCGGAATATTTTTTTGAAAGATCGTTAATAACATCTTCATGGATTAAATTCAATTTTTCCATTTCGTCTTGTACATCATCCGTTAACAAATCAACAATATCCTTTTTAGGAAGTTTATTTTCGAAGGATCTTTTGAGTATTTTGTATTCAGGTTGAAAAAGGGATTTTCCAAAGACATACAATCGGTTGTAATCGAGCCATCCCGGTCTGAGAAGTAGATTGAGCAGCAACGTTGTTTTTCCATATTCAGACTTTCCAACGATGATTCCTCGAATGCTTCTCGGTAAAAGCTTGCTGTTGTTTCTTTTGGTTTTCCCAATTTTACACGACAATTTCATCACTTCCATTTTTTATATTTAAAAAGTTTTTATATATGTTAAAATGTACTGCGTTAAGTGTAGAAGAGAGACTGAAACCATTCACTTGAAAAACGAGATCACAAAAAACAACAGACCTATGTTGAAAGGGACTTGCAACTCTTGTGGGATAACAAAATGCAAGTTTGTTTCTTCGCATACGCCCAAAGGATCATCTTCGCATGCGGTCAATGGAGGAGACTTGGTGGAATCGATCAACAATTTTTCAAAAAAAATAAAACTTCCATGGGCAAAGTTTCCAGGAGAAATGCACATTCCAGGGATGAATTTTGCAGGACCTGGAACCAATTTAGACAAAAGACTCACTTCCACAGACATGTATCAAGATTGGAGCAAGCCGGTAGACAGAGTAGACAATGCAGCGTATCACCATGATTTGGCTTATAAATATTTTAACGGCCGACAAAACAGGAATGTGGCTGATCAAATGATGCTTGAAGAAATGAATTCGATTCCCAATCCCACTCAAAAAGAAATGAACGAAAGAAAACTTATCGCTCCCATCATCAAAGCCAAAGCTAAATTTGGATTGGGTGTGAGTGATTTGAAATGGACGGATCAGCTTGCAGAGGAGCTTCATAAACCGGTGATTCATCATTTTAAAAAAAGAAAAGTGATTGTGAACGACATTGATGAGATATGGGCTGCTGATTTGGTGGACATGCAATCGTTTTCAAAATTCAACAACGGCGTAAAATATTTGCTCATGGTGATTGACGTGTTTTCAAAGTATGGATGGATCGTTCCGTTAAAAAGCAAAACGGGTCTTGAAGTGGCAGAATCGTTGAAAAAGATTTTTGGTGAAAGAAAATGCGTCAAATTGTGGGTAGATAAAGGAAAAGAGTTTTACAACAAGCACGTGAGAGCGTTGGGTGTGCAATTATACTCCACTGAAAACGAGGAAAAAAGTTCTGTTGTCGAGCGATGGAACAGAACGATGAAAGAGAGAATGTTTAAATATTTTTCAGCCAACAATACCAATAAATATATTGACGTATTAGATGAGATGGTGAAAAATTACAACAACACAAAGCACTCTTCTATCAAAATGACACCAGTTGAAGCTAGCGATGAAAAGAATAAAGGTAGGGTATGGTGGAATCTGTATGGAAAGGATCAAACATTGCCAGCAAAACCAAAATTTTCCATAGGTGATCAAGTGAGGATCGTAAAAAAGAAGTCTCATTTTGAAAAAGGGTATACGCCGAGATGGACTGAGGAGGTTTTTACAGTGTCAAAATTCAGTATACGAATCCGCCTACGTATAAAATCTCTGACGCTAACGGTGAAGAAATTCAAGGCACCTTTTACGAGCAGGAGATGCAAAAGACGCAACAAGACATATTCAGAATTGAAAAAATCATTCGCAAAACCAAGAGCAAGTCGTTAGTCAAATGGCTGGGATATCCAGACTCGTTTAATTCATGGGTAGATAATAATGAATTGTTAAGTTTGCAAAAATGATCTAAAAATTTATTTTTAATATGTAAAATGCATGCTCCTCACAAGTTTTTTAGAAATGTTGTATCAGCAGAAGTTCACAGTTTGGATTTGCAATTAAAAATTTTGGAAGAGAGGGTTAGAGAGTTGGAGGAAAGAAGACCGAGTAACATTATTGTGTCTACGAAAACGTTAGATCATCCACCTTATTTCAACGTTAACGAACAATATGAGATTTTTGCCCAGAAAGACATTAAATTTGTTGCTCTCTCACATACAATGATAGCTTTATCCATTGGGCTGAATTTGGAGAAAGGTGTTGCAGTGATAACATTAATGAATAAAATTACTGATCAATTGAATTATAGCAAAAAACGAAGTTATTATTTCAGAGTCTGTAGATGATGTTATTATGGACGTGAATAGTAACAGCAAACAGGACGTGATTGTTAAAAAAGGAGAAAAACTTTGTAAGATTAGTTACATTGATTTAAAATAGTTTTTTTCGCTTAATAAAAATGGAAATATTGAATGAAAAACTTTATCCAGTTCTTCCATCAGCTCCTATAGAAGAAGGAGGGCATGTTTACCGTCTTCATAAAATAAGCGAAATTCAGAAAGAGATAGAGAGTGAAAAAGCAAAGCGAGTTCATCTGAGCAAAAAGTATCATCGTGTGTTTAGAATCATTTCTAATGTGGATAATATAATGCAGGGATTGTGCATAGCATTGGGTGTGACTGGAATTGGTCTTTTATCAACCATTATTGCCAGTCCTGCAGCGATTGCATGTGAAGGTGTGGCTATTGGCATGGGTTTTTTATCCATTGTCGGAGGACAAGTTAACAAAAAACTGGCATTGAAAGCGGAAAAACATGAAAAGATCAAAGTGGTGGCCGAGTCGAAATTGAACATGATCAGCGAGCACATTTCCAAAGCGTTGATAGACGGAAAAATAAGCGATTCAGAGTTTCAATTGATTCTTGGGGAGCTTCAAAAATTTAAATCCTTGACGGTGGAAATACGAACCAAAACCAAATAGGGAATAGATGAAGTTACTAAAGAAAACTTGATCCAAAAAGGTCGAGAAGACGCGATTCAAACGTTTAACAATTTGTTTAAAAAAGGATCAACGTAGTCGTAAAAACCAAGTTATGTTTTTTTTCAACGTATTTTAAAAAGGATCATTATAATCGTAAAACCAATTTATGTTTTTTTCCACGTATTTTAAAAAGATGTTTTTCTTTAAAATACAAGACCTGAATAAAAGGGATGAAATTGTGAAACAAATTAATGACAGAAGAAAGAGAATTTATCAGAACAGCATCAACGACAACATTTCAGATGTTAATTTTCAAGCTGATTTGAGCAAGCTGTTCAAGCCGATCATCGAGAGCAATGAAAAGATGATCAAGAGCCTGTCAGTCGATCAAAAAAAGAAAAGACCTTTCGAAGTGAACAAAGTTGGAGATAAAATGTATATTGGAAAAATGGAGGTTGAAATAGATGGAGATGATATCATTGTCGGTGGTGAAAGGTATGAAGGGACAAAAGGTCTTTGGGAGCTGATGAGTGAATTAACAATACCAAAGAGCTATACCGATGAAGATTTGCAAAATTATGAAAAAATTTTAATAGATAGTGATGCTATAAGATCTGATTCGCAACCGCATAAACCGAAATCATCAAGAAGACCAAAGTATCAGCAACTTATTGCTCCTATTTGGGAAAAAATGATGCGTATTGAAAAGGGTAAAAAAGGTAGTGGTGTCATTATTCTTCCAAGCGATCCTAATGCGTTGGTGGAAAAGCTTGAATTGAGTGTAGCTGCATGGCATGCTGGGAATAAAGAGTCAAGAAATGTGGCTGTTGCTATTTGCGATGAGCTGTTGAGACAAGGAGAGATTAATAAAGAGGAATATAAATCGTTAATGAGGACTATTGATAAAATTATTTAAAAAATTGTTTTATTTAAAAAAAATGCTCATTGTGAACAAAAGAAGATATGTGAAAAAGAACGTTGTTGGTGGAGGTGGTATTGTAGACATGATTAAAAATTTCATAAAAAGAGCAGCTGCGTCAAGTGTGTCAAAAGCAACAGTGAATTTGCTTAAAAATGCTGCTACAAGTAAAATTGGACAAGAAGCGATTACAGCTGCAAAATCTGCTGGGACAGAGTTAGCCCTGTCAGCCATCTCCGCTGCTAAAGACGTGGCTATTGATAAAGGTAAAAAGACCATTGAAAAATTAAAGACTGGTTCATCTATTCAAATTAAGAAAATGTCTAAAAAGAACGCGATTCGAATCCAAGACCTGGTGAAAATGGAGCAGGGCATGAAAATAATATGAAGATAGCATTTTGTTGCGATGACTTGCAATGAGAGACATTTAAATGAATTAAATAATTTTTTTTATTATATAAAAAATGATAAGTACTGAGCGATTAAGAGTTACTGAGAACCCAGAGTATGATATTGGTATTGAAAAAGTTGATTTTTTTGAGTACCTTCCAATTAATCTCGATTTAAATTCTTCAGGCACGATTACTTTTGAGATTGACTGCCAATCGATTCAAACAGTACCATCAGAGGCTTACATTCTTATTGAAGGAGTGTTGAAAAAGAGCGATGGAACCTTTTATGATGCTAAATACAACATTGCACTGGTGAACAACGCTTTGATGTATTTGTTTAATGATGTGACTTATGACTTGTCGGGAGAGCAAGTGGAAAGAGTGATGTATCCAGGTCCAGCCACCACCATACTTGGATTGATGAAATATCCTTATGGATTTCAGTTTGCTGATGGATTAAAACAGATGTGGTATATGGATACGTCAAATCTTGTTGGAAATTCAGGATTCAATGTTAGACGAGACCACTTGTTTGCAGACACTACATCCGTTGGAGCTTTTTCGTTTAAAATTCCATTGAAGCACATTTTTGGATTTTGCGAAACCTATGACAAAGTTGTTTATGGGTTTAGACATACCATCACCTTTACAAAGAAAGAATGCGATGATGCAATTTATAGAGCGGAAAGTGTTAGTGCAGGAATGATCAACCTTAAAAAATTCAGACTTTATATGCCTCGCGTTGAATTGGATATTTCGAAAAAGACTGATTTCATGAATTTAATAGCACAAAAAATCCCCATTCAAGTGGCTTATAAATCAAACAAATGTGAAAGACAGCTTATTCCAGCCGGTCAAACAGAATTTACCTGGTCGCTTGGAAGAGTCACTGACAAAAGCATTCCAAGATTTATCTTGTTCGGACTTCAGACAAACAGAAATTCCAGTCAAACAGTTAATCCATCACTATTCGACCATTGTGATGTTAGCAATTTTTACGTGACTGTTAACGGAATAAAGTATCCAAATTACAATTACGACTTGAATTTTGGAGAAAAGAGAGTGGTTATGGCTTATTCAGATGCGTTCTCTTTTGATGAAAAATATTACGGCACAAATGAACTTGTTTGTCAATATGGGTTAAGCTTGCTTGAATATATAAAATTATATCCGTTGTTCTTTGTGGATATCAGCAAGCAAAAAGAAAGAGTGGCGTCGGAAACAGCTGAATTAGTGGTAAACCTTAAATTTCGAACTTCAACTATTCAAATACAGTTATTTTTGCAGTGGTTATTTCTGATAAATTGCTTAAATTTGTTTCAGACGGAATCAACATGACTGCTGTTTATTAAGTTTATTAAGATGTCTTTTCAGGAAAAATTGAATTGACTTAAAAAAAATCTTGGTATAATAAAATGAGATATACAACATCGTATTTGAAAAATTTGTTGAATGAAAACGGCGTTAGTAAAACAGCAGATGATTTAATAACGTTGATGATGCTTGCGGTTGAAAATAATTTGATCAGTAAAGATGAGATTTTGGAAAGAGCAAAAGAAAAAAAAGTAAAGTCTCCTCCAAAAGAAAAAAAAACCTGTTGATCCAAAATGGGAATGGCTTAGTTTAGTTAAGAAAAAACCCATCACTGTGAGAATAACCAACATTGAAACGGGTGAGGTGACTGAATACAAGTCTCTTTACAAAGCGATGGCAGGGACTGGACGTGGATGGAGATATTTAGAGCGTCGAGATGGAAAGGTGGATGATGGAATCAAGATTGAATTTTTAAATTCTGAAAAGCTTGAAAAACGTAAAAAGCAGCAAAATTGATTTTTTAACCTTTAACATGTTAAAAAATTGACTTAAATAAAATTCTTGGCATAAATAAAAAGATGGAAAGCATGCAAAAGGATGATCTTTTAAATGCTCTTGATGATAGCTTTGAGTCAACTTCTGATACGGCTAAATCAAAAAGTTTGCTTAAATTTCTAAAAAACATAAGAAAACTTCCAAAGGAACATCGAATCATTTTCAAAGAAATGGTTGAAGTAGCACCTTTTGAAGAAGTGATCAGAAATATAAAAGAAGATATTGATCTGCGTAATAAATTCCTGATCGGAACAAATTGGAAACTAAATGCTAGCGGACGTAATAATTGTCGTAAAATCACTGAACTTATTAGAGAGATTAAAAATATGTATTCACGTCTTTCCAAATAATTTTTTAATTCTTTTCACGGGAGAATTAAAAAAACGGTAAAAACTTTTCGAAGAAGAAATTATGCTGAAAGTGTGCCAAGATTTAAAAAAATTGAATTGACTTAAAGAAAATCTTAGTATAATAAAAATGAGTATCTATTCTTCAAAACCAGAATTAATTGCTAAAGAGCGAAAACTTGAATGCATCGAAAAAAATTTTCTTTCCATTAATAAAATGGGCGATAAAACTGATGCTAAAAAGCAAAAAGCAAAAACTACCGCCAAAGAGCGAAAAATTGAAAGCAGCTGAAACAAAAATCTTTCCGTAATAAAAATGGAAAGTAAAACTGTTAAAGATCGAAAAGTATCAATGGCATCATTAAGAAGGGATGCTAAAGAAAGAGCAATAAAAGGATATACCAGAATGACTAGGGAAGAGCTTGTTGAGGCTGTTAAAACAACAAGACCCATCATTGGTCAAAAGTCTGTTAATGATCGAAAAGATCGAAATAAAATAACTGTGAAAGAATTAAGAGAGATGGCTAAAGGTCATGATGATATCAAAGGTGTCTCAAGAATGAGAAAGGCTGATCTCATTGCAGCTTTAAATATTACCATCATTGGAAGTGGTTCACGTAGACGAACGACTGAGGCAAGACCGTTGCCTGTTAATGAAAGCGTGGTTAGAGTTGTAAAGCCAGCTGTTAAAGTTTCTATAAAACCGACAAAAGTTTCTATAAAACCGACAAAAGTTTCAATAAAGCCGACAAAAGTGCAATTTGTTGTCAAACCTTCCGCAGCGATAAAACCACCCATCGCTCCGAAACCTGCCATTGCTCCTAAACCATTGTTCATTCCACCAAGACCTGTGGTAAAACCTCCTATTGCTCCGAAACCAATTCATTTGCAAAGTCCTAATATTCAAAGACCTGTCATCTCTTCAAATCACATCCTTGATGAGCCGGTTTTAGATTCATCACCTGTCATGACACCAAAACCAGTCATTCCAACGAAACCTTCATTTTCAAGTCTGACGGCAGTTGCAAAAAGTTTGACGTCCTATGTTGCAAATAAGTTTAATGATATTAAAGAATGGTTAGATCCTTACGTTCCTGAAGTAGTCAAGAATAAGGTAAGCGAATCAATGGAACAAATCGATGAAAAGGTAAAGTCTATCAAATCACTTGTATTAAGAACAGTGTATAAACATCCCGCATCAAAACCTTTTACAGTAAAGTTTAATATGACTAAGCATTCAGCAGAGCGCTCCACCAGACTGTTTTCATACGAGCCGTCTTCTCGTTATCAAGACATTGTTTCTTTTTTAAACTTGGTAAGGGAGTCTGCTATTCAAACCATGGAAGGAGAAAGAAACACAAGGGTAAGAATTTCTTTAGTCTGTGAAATGACTCGCGTAAGCATCTTGACTGGTGAGGAAACTACTCAGACAGCTAACTTTTCATCCAACACGAAAAGATTATTGGAGGGTGATGATGTGAGAGCGCTCATGACTGAAATGGAAGAAAAAATCTTGGAAAGTAGTGCTAATTACAACAAGATGGGATCCAATTGCGTCTTGTCGAAGATTTTAAGAATGGATATTAACTTTGCTGATTATGAACCTTTCAGAGGCTCTTCCTACATGAAGCTGTCTCCCGAGTTGGAAAGTAAAAAAGCCATCATCAACATGGTAAACAAGGACAATGAATGCTTTAAATGGTCTGTCACCAGAGCTCTTAACATGAAAAATAAAAACAACGAAAGAATTGATAATGAGTTGATTGAAAAATCTAAAGAGCTTAATTGGAATGGAATGGAATTTCCTGTAAAGACAACTCAAATCGAAACGTTTGAAGTGAATAATCCTGACATCAGCGTGAACGTCTTTCACTACGAAATGAATAAACCTCAACCTATGCAAATATCCAAATTTCATGATAGAAAGCACTGTGTTGATTTGTTGTATATTTCAAACGAAGACAACAGCCATTATTGTCTTATTAAAAATTTCAGTCGGTTTGCTAGTTCTTTAGCATCAAAACATCAACATAAACAATACTTTTGCAGAAATTGTATGCAAGGTTTCAACCAAGAAGAAAAGCTTCAAATCCATCAAGAATACTGCTATGATAACGCTCCAATGAGAATCGATCTTCCTGAAAAAGGAACAACTGTTCAGTTTAAAAACTATAACAAGACCATGAGAGTTCCGTTTGTGGTAACTGCTGACTTTGAAAGTTTCATCAAACCCATCAACACTTGCACCCCTGACTTAAAACAGTCATACACCAAACAATATCAAAAGCATGTTCCATGCTCGTTCAGCTACCATATCAAATGCTTTGACGAAACCATTTATAAAGAAAAACCAGTCAAGTACACAGCAGAAAGCGAAGAGGATGATGTGGCTCAAAAGTTTATCACCAGTCTTGAAGAAGACTCTAAAAAGATTTTCGATAAGATTGATTCACTGCAAAAAGAATGGAAGAATAAGCCAATAAAGACTGATGTGGATAAAAAGAAGTTTGAAGCTGAAACCAAATGTCACATTTGCAAAAAAGATCTTAATGGTGACAAAGTGTGGGATCACTGTCATTTGACTGGAAAGTACCGTGGTGCTGCTCATGATGCTTGCAATAAAAAATATCGAATTCCAAAATTTATTCCCGTATTTATACATTGCTTGTCTGCCTATGACAGTCATTTGTTTATTAAAAAATTAGGTGGAAAACTCAATTGCATACCAAACAATGATGAGAAATATATTAGCTTCTCTAAAAAAATCAAACTGAGAGACACTGTCGATAAGAAAGGCGAACCAAAAGAAGTATTAAGAGAACTGAGGTTTCTTGACAGCTATAGGTTCATGTCTGACACTTTAGACAAACTCTCTAAAAATCTAACCGATGAACAATGCATAAACGCTAGGGAATATTATCCTGAAAAGGAAAAGTTCGACTTGATAAGAAAAAAAGGTATTTTCCCTTACGAATGGATGGACTCGATTGAAAAATTAACTGAAACGCAATTGCCTCCAAAAGAAGACTTTTATTCCAGACTAGACGATAAAGACATCACTGATGAAGAATACACGCATGCGAAAAACGTTTGGAAAGTATTTGGATGCAAAACATTTAGAGATTACCTAGAAATTTATAACGTGTCTGATGTCTTAATTCTAGAAGACGCTATTGAAAATTTCAGAAACGCTTGCATGCTAAATTACGATCTTGATCCTGCTCAGTTTTACACCTGTCCTGGACTCGGTATGGAAGCCTGTTATAAAAGTACTAAAGTTGAAATTGAACTTTTAAGCGATCCTGATATGCTCAACATGGTTAAAAAAGGAATACGCGGCGGAATTAGCATGATCTCCAACCGACTTGGAAATGCTAACAACAAATACATGGACAAATATGATCCTTCAAAACCCTCAAAATTCCTCATGTATTTAGACGCTAACAATCTTTACGGATGGGCTATGAGTCAACCTCTTCCCGTTGGAGGATTCAAATGGATGACTGAAGATGAACTCAACAATTGGCGCAGCATGCCATGCATACTTGAAGTCGATTTAGATTACCCTGAAGAGCTTCACGATTTACACAACGACTACCCTTTGGCTCCTGAAAGATTAACCATTGGAAAAGTAGCCAAACTCGTTCCAAATTTAAACAACAAAGAAAAATACGTCGTTCATCGCACAAATCTTAAACTCTATGAACGAATGGGATTAGTCATCACCAAAATTCATCGAGGAATCACCTTTAGAGAAGAACCTTGGATGAAATCGTACATCGATGGCAACACCCAAAAGAGAGCAGAACCAGGTCGAAACGAATCTGAAAAAGAATTTTTTAAACTCATGAACAATGCCGTCTTTGGGAAAACTATGGAAAACATCGAAAAACATGTTGATATTAAACTTGTCACTACAAGAAAAGAAGTCTTAAAATTAACTAAACAAACTCGATATGAACGACACGTCATTTTTGATAAAAACCTAGCTGCGATTCATATGAAGAAAACACAAGTCACTTATGACAAACCCGTTTTTTTAGGAATGTGCATCCTCGACATCAGCAAAACTCTCATGTATGAATTCAATTACGACTACATCAAGCCTAAATATGGCGATAAAGCCAAGCTGCTCATGACCGACACTGACTCGCTCTTTTTTGAAATTGAAACAGAAGATTTTTACAAAGACATTGCTGATGATGTTGAAGCCAAATTTGACACAAGCGAATTTCCAAAAGACCATCCTGCCATTGAAAACGTTGGTTTCAAAGTAGGCTTAAATAAAAAGGTTATTGGCATGTTCAAAGATGAGGCTGCTGGTAAACAAATTAAAGAGTTTGTTGGACTTAGACCAAAGCTCTACTCTTACAAAATCACTAAAGATGAACACAAAAAATGCAAAGGGGTCAAAAAGAAAGTCGTTGAAAAGAAAATAAGGCATCAACATTTTAAAGACTGCTTAATGAACGGAAATGAACAACTTGCAACCATGAACGTTTTCCGATCTCATCTTCACGACGTTTACACCGAAGAAATCAACAAAGTCGCACTCAGCGCTAACGACGACAAAAGAATTATCTTAGATGACGGAATTCACACACTTGCCATCGGTCACTACAAAACACGACCTATCGCTGAGGTTTGAAAAAGGCAAGAAATTTTTTGAATGATAAGAATTAGATCTTTAGGGGTACCTCATCCCTCAAGATAACATATTTTTTTAAAAGAAAAAGTTAACTCATCACATCAACGCTAGGATCCTTAAGTATGGAAAAGTGTTCATGAGCTAGAACCGGCATTTCCTTATATATACTGTTAGATCTTCAGGTACCCATCGTATTTGTGTATGTACTATTCACCAGAATATAAAATTAATGCTTGCAAGTAGCCCAGTTACGGTAGACTATAAATGTCTAATTGAAAAAATAGTTTGTGATATTGAATCTAAAGAATGTATGCTTCATCGTTGCGATAAATGTCCAGGGAATGAAATGTTAAAGGCTTATCTTGAAGAGCAGTTTAAAGACTTTGAATCTGATGAAACTATAGCATTCAAGTAGTGAACGGAAACTTTCGGCTTCGGCCGAAGTTTCGGCCGAAGCCGAAACCGAAATTTCTGCGACAGCAATTTTTTACTTTTCCTGTTTCGGCCGAAATTTCGGTTCAAACCACAACCGAAATGACCCGAAACTTTTATAAGATTTTTTTTAAAGTCTAGATAACTTTTTTTTAATTTAGAGTGGGATCATGACGATTTCCTAATTTTAATCGTTTGTTAGTAAATCAATTTTTAACTATAACAATTGTAGAAATTTTAATTGAAGTCACGTTACATAATTGATTCAAGTTACTATTCTCAAATCATTCTTTAAATAAGTTAACATTTAAGTTAAGTAACCAAAATCAATAATTTAATCAAAGTTTCTCAGTGCTAAATTTTACAATGGAAAATAATCGAAAGAAAAGCTATTTGTGGAATCATTTTACCGTAACAGCCAGTGATTCCAAATACGCAACTTGCAATATCTGCAATTTGAAAATATCTCGTGGATCCCACAATCCAAAACTTCAATCACTTAGCGGACTTTCATCACATTTAAGAAGTCGGCATCCACAGCTTACTCTAAAAAATCTCCTTACTGAAAAGGCAATACTCACAACTACCGATAATCCTGAAAATATACCAACTTCAAATCAGCTTGAGCCTCTTACAATTAAAAAAAGAACAATACCTTTATTTGACATCAGATCAAAACGCCAGAGGACTGAAATGCTGCAATTTACAATGCCTGGCTGGGTTGACAATATCTCAAAAATTGATTCAAATTCCGAAGAAGGTCTTAAGTTTCATAGATCTATATTTGAAATGATTATCCTCGACTTACAGCCTTGGTCAATTGTGAATAATCCGGGATTTTTACGCCATCATGCACTTTTTAAACCACACTTTGACATTGGAAGTGAGAAATACTACCGAAGCATGCTCAATCCAGCCTATGAAAAGATTAAGCTTGCAACGAAAGTTATGCTTAACGAAAAAAATGCTGAAACTATCTCCATCTCTCTGGACGCTTGGTCATCCTTTCATCATAAGTACTTGGGCATGATGGCACACTTCATTTCAGACAAATGGGAGCGGATCAAATTCTGCCTGTCATGTTCCAAGTTTGATGAAAAACATACTGCTTCAAACATTTTTCAAAGACTTGAGAATGTTGTGAAAGAGTGGGAGCTAAAGGACAAGATCACATTCTGCTTAAGAGACAATGCTGCAAATATAAAAGCAGCTTTCAAAGAACCACAGTGTGTTTACAAGTCTGCTGGGTGTCTAAATCATTCACTTCAACTAGTGATTAAAAAAGAACTTTTTTCACTCCAGAGTGCTGTAAACTTGATAGAAAAATGTCGAAAGCTTTGCACTCATGCTTCTTTTTCAAATTCCTTCTTTGCTGAGCTTTACAAACAACAAGAGGTTTAAATGAACAATTTTGACAGGCTCGGACTCAAAAATGATGTCCCAACACGCTGGAATTCAACATATTACATGCTTGAAAGAATTCTGTACTTGAAATCAGCAATTGCTACCACGCTGCTAATCCGTCCTTCCAGCGGCATTGAGTTCACTGTACAGGATTGGAACCTGTGTGAAAAGCTGGTACACATTTTAGCGATTTTCGAAGAAGCCACCATATTGCTCTCTGGAAAGGATGCTCGCATCAGTGCATGTATTCCAATTGTGACAACTATCCTGAAATCATTCGAAGTTCCCTCTGATGACGAAGAAGTGATTGGCATGAAAAATGCTTTAAAGAAAGCAATGGAGGCACGTTTTTTTGAATTAGAAACCATTGATCATTTTGCAATAGCAACATTTCTTGATCCCAGATACAAGCACCACTTCTTTAGATCCCAAGAAGCCTTTCAAGCTGCAAAAAAACAAGTTCTTTTGGAATTAGACAGTTCCATTTTGAGCCAAAATGAAACTACTCCTGTGATGAAAACTAAGTCTATTGAGAACACTGGGTTTTCTTCAATGATGCAAAATATAATTGCACAGTTACAAAATACAAGGTCCAAAAATCCAACTTCCAAATTAGCAAAGGAAGTTTTAAACGAGTACTTAGAAAGCCCAACATCTTCATGCTGTTTAGATTTTTGGAAAGAGTATGAAGAAAAAACAACATTAAAAGCAAAGTTTGGTTTGGCAAAAATGGCAAAGAGATTCCTTACACCTCCACCAACATCTACCGAAGTTGAAAGGTTGTTTTCAACTGCTGGAGACATTCTTTCAAATGAAAGAAACAGACTTTTGCCAGAAAACATGGAAAAAATTTTATTCTGTAGAGAAAATATTTCAATTGTTAACTTTAATTATTAAAATGTCTTGACATATTCTACTTTTTTTTTTTGACATATTATAGTTTTTATCAAATTATGTTACATGGTGATTGCTTAGATATACGTAAAATAGTTTTTTTTGCTTTAATTCGGTGATCATAAAAGGTTCAGGGATTTTTAACATTTTTTTTCAAATTTCGGCTGTTTCGGTTTCGGTTTCGGCTTCGGCCGAAATTTCGGCCGAAATTTCAATTTCGGCTTCTGCTACGGCTTTACTGAACCGAAATTTCGGTACTTTCGGTTTCGGCTCAAATTTCGGTTTCGGTCGATCACTACATTCAAGCAATGGATAAAATTAGATCGTGAAACTTTAGAATCTTTGCAATTACCAGTAGACGACTTCATAGATGATTTAACTTCAAAAGTATCTATTTTATCTAAGCATCATTTTATTGCCAAAAACCAAAACAACTATTTGCGATTATTGAAAAATGAACTGAAATCAAATGAGTTGATCATTTTGATGGATTTTTCTGAAAACTATTCATTTGTTGTGCAAGATGCTGTTCAAGGGTTTTACTGGGAAAACAGCCAAACAACTTTGCATCCTTTTTTTGTTTACTACAAACTTAATGACATACTTAAAAATAAATGTTATTGTGTTATCAGTAATTGCATGCATCACGATACTATTTCTGTTCATGTATTTCTTAGTAAATTATTAACTGAACTTAAAACATTTTTATCTTTTGAACTTATTCATTATTTCAGTGACGGTTCAGCTGCACAGTACAAAAACTTCAAAAATTTTATGAATTTATGTCACCATTATACTGACTATGGTATTAGAGCAGAATGGAATTTCTTTGCAACTAATCATGGAAAATCTCCCTGTGATGGAATTGGAGGAACTGTGAAGCGTTTAGCAGCACGTGCCAGTCTTCAACGGCCAATTGATAATCAAATTTAAACGCCCTTAAATTTATATGATTTTTGCAAGGAAAGTATCACGGGTATTTCATTTATTTATGTTGATAGTGATGAAGTAGACAATATTAAAGACAATCAAGAGAAACGATTTAGTACTGGAAACACAGTTGCAGGTACTCGCGATAATCACAAATTTGTACCTGTAAATGAAAATCAGGTTTGTGTCAGTCGTATTTCAAATGACAATACATCTTTTATTGCAAATGTTAATGAGAGTTACAACAACAACTCAACCAAATTAGTTTCACTGTCTGATCTTAGTCCTGGAAATTTTGTTGCATGTATTTACGATGCACATTGGTGGATTGGACATGTTTGTGAAATTTCAGAAGAACAGGAGGATGTTTTCATTGATTTTATGCATCCTCATGGTATGGGTCAGTCATTTTACTGGCCTAGCACCAAGGACAATTGTTGGGTTCCTGAGCAACATGTTATTGCAGTCATTCCAAATCCAATCAGTTCTGCAACAGGTCGATATTACAATTTACCGTCAATTGTTGTTTCAGACATTAATTCCAAATTTGAAGCTATTTTAAATATGTAACTTGGAATCAAGTTGATTATAGTTTCGTACAACTGAATTTTTTCTATCACAAATTTTTTTTTGTAGATAAGAAACAATATGTTAACATTAAAATATTTGTTTTTAGTTTTTTGTTGCAGAAAAAGTGTTGTAAAAGCTGTATTGTTAAACTAGATTTTGCATCTATAACCAGGACCGCATTTGTGACGTGTTGGATTGATGATGCTCTTAGGCATATGAATAATCGTCGCCTAAAATTTCGTAATAAGATTTAAAAAAATACATATATAACAAAAAAACAAGCGCCCCTTTTTGGTTGGTGCCCATAGTCAGTTGCCTCAACTTCTCTAGTATTTTGAATTGCCAATAACATGTATTTATCCGCAGTATTTTATAGATAATAAGATAATCTCTTCAATAAATCTGTTGTAAGTTTTTTTCTTTTCCTTGGAGTAGTACCATTTTCAAGAGATTAAAATAGCTCTTCTAAATCTTGAATTTAATGGCTTTATATTCTAGTTTTTATTGTCATTAAAAGCTCTCTACTTAAAGTACCATTAGATTCTTTTAGTTTCCTTAACATAAAATCAATTGCTAGTTGGGATGTTGCAAGATTAAAAGCGTTTCTACTAAAAGCTCCAACATTTATTTTAATAGGCTTTAGCGTGTTGTCAACTCATATTCCATATTAATATTTTCTTAAAGTGCACACATCCAATACCTTGAAGAGTTTCTTAAATGATACAAAATTGTTTTAAAATACATTAGAAAATATTATAATTTATATTTTGCCTCTTTCTGGATTAGATTTACCCAACTATTTTGTAATTGACAGTTTTGATCCAACCGTTAATTTTATGAACTTTTTTTACCGTGGGTTGCCCTAGGGATAATATAACTACAGCATTATCTAAGCATACTATTATGCATCACATACAGATGACTAGAGAGGTCAGGGATTCAAAAAACACCCTGATGGGTCCGAAACAAGTCCAGGCATTCAAATCATGAGACTCGCCGAGTCTTAGACCGGGTATTCAGCCACAGATTCGCCGTGTCCGAAAAAAACCGGGTACCCAGACCCGAAAATCCCTAGAAATAACTCAAGCAAATGTTAAAAAACATTTTTTGAACATTAAAATTTTTTGATTTTTGGCACAATAAGCTTTGATTTTGATGCAGCATGATAAATCTTTATGTTTAGGACGAAATTGTAAAATTCAAAAAATTTATATATTGACCAAGTTTTTTTCGTTCATAAGAAAAATCTCTCCAAGACAGTTTTTATTGTTTCTAAAATTTTGAAATAAGGTCTTTCCAATAATACAATCAAAAAAACAAAAAAAATTTGCCCACATCATGTTTTAGGGGTTCAAACACACGTTATTTTAGGGTTTTTCACTTTTTTCGCCATATTGCACTCAGAATAACTCAGCAGAGAAATTTTTAAAATCGCAAATTTTTGATACATATCATTATGACAGTATGTAGAACCTTTTGACAAAATAGCAATATTCAAAAACTTTTAGTTTTAGAGATATGATCCTACAAATAAATAAAAAATATTTATAGTGTTGCGTTTGTGACGATATTTGGCGAACCATAGACTAAAATATAGACATAATATGAAACTTGTAATAAATTATTTGTGATCTGCACCTTCGGTTTATTAAGAAACCACGTTTTTAAGATATATTACCCTTTCATTGCAAAAATATAGGACCCCAAATATACGAATTTTAGCTACTGACAGATATTGAAGTTTGGGTAAGCTTTACAAAAAGTACCACAAAATCTGAAATAATAATTATTTTGATCTGAAATTTTGGCAATGTTAATGAAACATGTTTAACAACATACTGTCAAAATTTTATTAAAATTGGAGATGGTAGTGCGGGGATTATTTCGGAAATTGGACCGTTTGGAGTGGAATGACCCATTTAAGAAATCTTTTAATATCAAAGGTAAATACTTATGATTATTATATTAGAGTAATGTTTTTACCTATTTATACTAAATAATTTTTGTTTTGAATTTTTCGAAGGAACTAATGGATTTACTTAATTTAGTCGGAGGAACTAATGGTTTAACTAAATTCCTGAATGAAAATGATTGGGGCTCATGGCCTCCTCATTTTGAAAATGAGAGGGCCATGGGCCCCAAATTTTTTTAAGAGGGTTTTTATTTCTTTATATTTAAGAAATCCCGATTTTTAATAGTAAGTTTTGATATTTTAGGTTTTTTTGGTGCTTTCCCCCCCCACTAAAAAGTCACGCTGTTACCCATGACTCTAAGTGTTATACTTTAATACAGTTTACATTTATAATTAGTCCACGAGAAATGTCAAAAGTAAAGGCTACAATTACACGGATGAAAAGTGATAAAAAAATATTGTGGTGGCCCATGTGAATTATCAATAACAGATCCAAGCACTTTTAGACAGGTTATTCAGTACTATTACTACCTTGTTCATAAAAATCCAAATGCAGATAACGTATTTGTGACTCAGCAAATAAGCAATAACATAAAATCAATTTGGGCTACAGTAAACCCAAGTTTACCTCTTATAACGGACAATCTAATAATTGGAAAGTTAAAGATCTTCTCGTACTTGTTAAGGATATTAATCGCAAGCACGGAAAAGCAAGCGCTAAAAGAAATCTTAATGCAAACTTAGACAAACTTTTTGATATTTCTGCATGTTCCTGTTCATTAGATGTGTTTCCCTGAAGTGACAGAAAAGTTTCATGTTATAAAGAAAATTGCATAGAAGAACATATTGTATGCCTTTGCTCTCAAAGTAATAAAGTACCTCTTGAAGACAGAGCTTATCTTCGTGATCAGAGGAAAAAAATTGGTCCAAAAGGTGCATATCAACTTTCTTCCGTTGATAGATTTTCTGTCAAAAGGATTCAAAGACTTGATAAAGAACGAAAAAAAATATCTCATAAGCTAGTTGATGAAGATGAATCCCTCATACGACACGTAAACTTAATTAAAGAAACAAGTGATTTAACCAATACGGATGGCAAATATTTTATAAATACATGAAAAATTTGTAGTAGATGAAACAAAAAGTATTTTATTTTATTAACTTTTTTTAGGATGAAGGTGAATGGAAACCGATAAATGATCCTATTGGAAAATACAACTTGGTTAAACTTCCAAGATTTGCAATGGAACTGGTCAGAAACGAGTGTTCTTCAAACGTTGGTGCAGCCCTTGTAAATGCTTTACTATATGACATAAAATATCTCCTGAAAAATGATGTTGATATAAAAAATATTTTGATTGATAAATGCAAATTAGATAGGGCCAAGTCAAAAGTGAAAATCATTAGTGAAGATGTGGACTCAGAACAAAAAAAACAGTTAATTTGTCTTGGGGTTGATAGCAAGCTCGATCAGATAATTAAAACAAGTAAAGTAATAAACTCACCTCAAGGAGAAGTACTAAAGAAATGCATTAAACCTCAATATCACCTCACATTCACTTATGAAGATGGAGAATCGAGTGGAAATTATTTGACTCATAGGACGATTCCTGTCACTGGTGCTACAGGCTTAGTTCTTGCTACCGAAACGTTCAGTGTTTTACAAGAACATAACAGTTTGGAAAGTATACAAGCTGTTCTTCTTGATAATACTGCTACCAATACTGGACCAATAAATGGCTTAGTTGTAAAACTAGAAGAGTTTTTAAAAAGAAAACTACATCTAATTGGATGCGCCTTACATCAAAATGAACTTCCGTTAGGAGCTCTTTTTGTGAATCTTGATGGTGACACAACCGGGCCAAGAAGCTTCAGTGGTCTACTTGGTAAAAGATGTGCTGAAAATATTCAGGATAGAAATCAAGTTTTGTTTGAATGTATTGAAAACCCAATTGTAGATAAATATATTCCAGAAGAAATACTAACAGATCTTAGTTGCGATCAAAGACTTTTACTTGAATATTGCAAAGGAATAGGTATTGGTAAAGTTTCTGATAAATAGGCTACCTATAAAATTGGACCGCTTAACCATGCAAAGTGGTTAACACTAGCTATTCGCCTTCTTTGTTTGTATACTAGAGACAATCAACCAACCATTTCTTTAAAAAAAACTTGTATATTTTATTGTTCAGGTTTGCGCTCCAGCGTGGTTCGAAATAAAAAAATCTTCAAAATTCCACGAATCCCCACGCCTTATTTTTTCTACTATTATTAGAATAAATAATCTCCCCTTTGATGATGTTAAACATATTGTTAAAAAAAACATTAAAAACAACGCATTGTGTCTAAAACCTGAAAATATTCTTTATGCCATACTAAAAGATAATGACAACAATATACATAATATAAAAAAGACGCAAAAAATGTGGTAATTGCCTTTGATTTATATTTATAGAGTAAACAACACAAGTTTGGAAGTAAATTCGAAGAAAATTCCGGAAATTAATTTTAATGCTAATCATTGGTATGAGTTGGTTGACATCATCAATACTAAATTTACAGAGCCCCCAACAACACAAAATTTTTCAATTGAGCAAATCCAGTATATGATTAACAATAATGTTAAACCTGAAATCCCCGACTTTCCTTTTCACTCCCAGAGTGTTGAGCGAGCGGTAAAACTTGTGTCGGAAGCATCCCAATATGTCTATGGATTCGAGAATCGACACAGCTGCATTTTAACTAAACTACTTAGCAGGAAGATGCGTAAACCATATGTTTCAAAAGGGCATTATTTCCATTTTTATGATGATATTTTTTAATTGAAAAGGTTTTCCTGAATATATATAACCATGTTCAAAATGTTTTAAATTGTAAAAATAATGTTTATTTTGATATTCTTATGTAAATATGAGAATAAAAGTTTCACTTTTTAAATCTTCAAATAGTTAACAAGTTGTTATAAAATTAGCTTAAGTGTTATAAATTATTATAAACTTAAATCATTCAGAAATGCAGTTAATTTTAAAAAACGATTAAATATGAGCATATTTAAAACGTCAATTTTTGCATATAAAGCCTTTTTAGGTGTTTTTTCGCATAATCCTACAAATCTTAGAATTTAAATCCGCAAGCGATTATTCATCCAAAATCTCTCAAATTTTGAGAGTTATCATATTTTAACTGTCTCCAACTACCGCAATATTACGCAATATATGGAATTAAAATCGACCTACCCTAATATATATGCATATATCTGTATATACAACAAACTGTTTTATTATATATAATTAAAAAGTCTATTGCAAAAAATAATATATTTAAAGCTCAATGTTAATAATGCCTTGATTTATGAATTGATTTGTCTTTTTTTGAAATTTTTTTATTTATAGCATTAACCATTACTTGACTTATGGATTTCGATTCCAAAGCTAGTTGTAGACATTGGATTTATAGATAGTGGTGTTCACTTACAATCTATTGATGTGAGCCAGAAATTTAAAAAGTTATTTTCATATTATTCTAAGTGCCATAATATTATGAATATTTCACACTATTTCAAAGATAATGATTATCAGGAGCTTGGTAAATATTGAACTAACTTTTTCGATTTTACTCTTGTAAATTTTTCTCTTGATTGTAAATTATAATACCAAAACTACCTCTTGTTATTTTTACAGTATGATATTATTGTGTATTATTTTTCTTTATGTATTGTATAATGGAAAATCTTGTCAATTTTTAGATTTAGCAATCAAAAAACTCAAGGAACTTTATAGATTTACATGGCCAGATGCTTCTGTAACACCTAAAATGCATTTACTTGAAAACCATGTATATCAGTTAATTGAAAAATGGAGATTAGGAATCGGTGTGTATGGTGAAAAAGTTGGAAAAGTTTACATGCCGAATTCAACAATCTTAATAGATTATTCTGGCATATGAAGGGTTGTAGTCGGCTAGAAAGCACTGTTAAAGAACATTTTTTAAGAAATCACCCGAAAGCAAAATATATAAAGCCAATTGTAAAAAAAAGAAAAACGAGTTTATAAAATTATACAAATATTTTTGTAAAAGAATTTTAAAATTAGTTGGAAATTTGTTATAAATTTTAAAAATTTAAAAGAAAAACAAAATCCTAATTTAAATTTCATTTTTGATTTTCAAATTTCCTTATTGATTTTAACCCTTAAGCATAAATAAGCTAACCTTACATTTTTTTTAGTCTAAAAAATAAAGTAATTTTTGCCTAACGTTATATAAATTATCTCGATTTAAAAAAATGACTGGTGAAAATGATTAACATAAAATTTTTCCTTACAGTATCGAGAATAAGAATGTTTTAATTTTTATCCAAAAAATTTTCAATCGCAAGATATTCTTTAAATAATTGAGGGGATGCTGTTTTTTTTTCACCTAAAAACTTAATTATTTTAAACAAAAAAATCTCTTACTTTACGACTTATTATTATTATTATTTTTTAATTTTATAAAGAGCTTATCAATTATATAATTTAAAAACTTTTTATTTTTTTTATTGCGAAGACTTTATAGACATTTAGACAGGAAATCACTAAAGTTTTTAGTTTTTGCGGAAAAACTGCTCCGCCATTTTTTTAAATTTTTTATATAGTGTAATTTAATGTGCATGCTCACAATAACATCCTTCGCTTAAATCAGCGTGAATTTGTGAATGGACATACTTCTTTAATTAATCACGAGCATTTAATATGCCTGATAGAGATACCAGAGGAGTAAAATCTCAATAAATTGATGTAAGAACTGTTATGGTCTTTTGAAAAATTAGACAAGGTCACGAGGCAATGAAAGTATTTGCATCTATTTTGAATTTGCCCCCACCAATAAGTTGGTTCTCGTATAATGAAACAAACTCTGACTTATTAAAATTTTATGAAGCTGCTGCTTGTGACAGCATGAAGGATGCTGTGACAGAAGTTAGAAACAAAAATTTTCCAACTGCAGCTGAAAATAATATTTTTGATATACAAATTGGAATTGACGGTTCATGGCAAAAATTTGGTCATTCATCTCTAAATGGCGTATGCACTAGGGTGATTCTATTTTTTAGTTTGTCATGCAAACCTTTTCTAAAACATGAATAATTGTATTCTAAGAGCAACTAAATAAAAAATAATTAAAAATTTGAAAATTTTACAAGGTCAAAAAAAAAAGTTACTTTATGGAAATAAGACAAAATACTTAGGCAAAAAAATTGATAATTTGTATGATATTTTTTTAATTAGCTGAAGTTAATAGTGAATATAATATAAAACTAGCTTAACAATTATTGGTGGATTAGAAATAAAATAACTGTATTCCATTTTCTATTTTAGTTATAATTATATTTACCTAAATATGTCCCACATAAGTGCTAAAGGAGCATTAAAGAGAAAAGCAAACAACTTAACACCACCGTGTTCAAAGGAACCTCGGGAACTGCTTGCTTCAGCAGCGCCTTATGGATTACGGACTAAATCCTTAGCCAATTTCAAGACTATTCCAGAAGTCCGCCACATTCTTGGCTACTATCACCATCTAGCTGACACACGCCCCGCACCACCATCAAGAGCTGTTATGCAAATAATAGCAAAAGATTTGGAGCAGCTCTGGAATGTGAAATTTAGCATGCCCTCAGTATCCAGAGCTGGCATCACAAAAAAATTGAATGAAGTTGTGAATGCTTATAAATTAAGTTTGAAGAGAAAATCGAATATGGATTTTTTTATGCCATTTGATATCCTTAATAAAAATATAAAGCTGAAGAGGGAAGAGCAGATCTTCTATAATCATCAAATGGATGATAGAAAGAGCTGTGTATTAACCAGCCAAACAGTTGTTGAGCATCCTGCTAACAGGCAGTTGATACCAAAAAACATGGATCTTGATTATGTAGAGCAACTGTACACAGAGTCAAGCTCTGAAAATGATAATAACGTTGATGATTTTCAGCCTTTGTTTGAACGACCCAAACGGAAGTTTAAATCAAAGGTGAGTAATAATGATTTTTGGAAATAAAAAAAGTTTTTTTATTAAATTTATATTAATTTTACTTTTGGTTTAAGGCGATGCCAATTGCCATTATGTGCGCAGAAGCTGGTATCTCAACCCACAAAGGAGTTAGTGTAACTCGCTCATTAAGTTATTTCCATAGTGACATTCCAACTCCAAATCAATCGGCTATTTTCAAAGCTGGTAAAAGGTTGCAAGTCACAACTCTACTTAAACTTAAAGAAGCTTTGTCTGTTCAATTATCCTTTATATTACACTTTGATGGAAAAGGTGTGGCACCATATGATTATGGGATTAAAAAAGTGGAACGCATGGTCATCGCCCTTCAGTCTGATGGACCAATATTTTGGTACATTGGCCTCAAAACATTACATACTAGCGGAACTTCCGAAAATCTAGCCGCTATGATAACGGAAACATTGTTAGAGTATAATGTTGTGCATAAAATATCCCTTATAATTTGTGACACCTGCTCTGTCAATACAGGCTAGTAAAATTAAAATTATTTATTTTTAAATAATAAAAAAAATCCAATTAAATAAGTTATTCCATTTTACTTCAGGTGGATCTTATGATTGTTTTGGTGGAGTAGTAGGGATTTTAAGATCTAAGCTATTTAACAGGCCTGTTCCTTATTATGGATGCAATGCTCACATTTTGGACCTTGTTTTGAAAAAAATGGTAATTTTCCACTTGCCAACACCATCAAAATCGCCTACTCTAACTGACTTTAAGTTCATTCAAAAACTAAAAAATAAGTATCCGCAATTGAAAGAATCATACAATATCCTGCATAAAACACCTCATCCTCCTCCTACTGTAAAAACCTGGAGAGATGATTATAAGCTATTGGCTAGGTTTGTTTTATTAAAAATTATTATTTTCAATATCAATGATTTGTATATGTGATGAATGCGTTGATCCATTTTATTGTTTATTTTTCCAGGTTATGTATTGCATTTAGGCACTATTTGGACACCAATATTTTACCCAAACTGCAGCTACCAACGAAATTACCAAGTTCTCACTCAGCAAGGTGGAACAGCAGAGCAATATATGTCTTGTTAGGCTACTTTCTACTTCCTGAAGAACGACCATTATTGAAAGAAATAGCTAAGTTTATTAGCTGTTCTTGGTCACTTGCATGGTTTAAAATGAGAGAGGAACCCAACTGGGAAAACTTAAAAGAAACTACATCAAGTTGCATTAAAGCCCAAGAAGCTCTGACAAGACATATTTTTGGTGTTAAAATCTCATTCAAGAATGTGCATCGAACAAATGAGGTAGCTGAGAGAGGACTCCGAGCTATGGACATCCGATGTTCCCGGGCTAAGTCTGATGATGCTCTTGAGAGACTTTTTTTAACAGAAATGTTTATGCAAATGTCGAATAAAAAATAACTTCACTTTATAAACTTTGTCGTATTTCTTTTGCTTATGTATAAAATAAAAAAAGACTAAAAAAAAGAAATAATTTTGTCTTATTTCCATAAAGTAACTTTTTTTTGTGACCTAGTAAAATTTTCAAATTTTTAATTATTTTTTATTTAGTTGCTCTTAGAATACAATTATTCATGTTTTAGAAAAGGTTTGCATGACAAACTAAAAAATAGAATCACCCTAGTATGCACTGCTGTTGCAAAAACTAACTGTAAGTTGTTGATTGCCAAGTACTTTCAATGTTTTGTCGTGGGTGTGTTTTGTGGCAAAGTAAGAGCAATAAAAGCGGCTATGGAAAGTTTTTGAATACACATGTTTGTGACCTCAGTCATTTTCAGTCATCAGGTACCATGAAATCAGCAGGTGTTTTATCATTTATTACAGAATCTTTGGCAAACTACAATGTGCGTTATTTTCATTATATAGGAGATGGAGATACTGAATCCAATAAGAATGTTGTAAAGGCAAAGCCAAATGGAGATGATCTTGTCCCAATTAAGATAGAGTGCGTTGGTCATGTCCAAAAACGCCTAGGCACTCGGCTACGTCAAATTCGATGTGACTTAAAGGATAAAAAGTTAAATGACGAAAGGATTATATCAGGGAAAGGAAGGTTGACAGACAAGATCATTAACAAATGCAAAACGTTTATGGCATGAGCATTGGCAAAATACCTAAGCAGCATGGAGTGGAGATCGTAATGAAGCTTTGTACAACACAAAAAATTCTGCTTTGTCTGTATTGTGGCATTGCTCGAATTTAAGCAACAGTGAAGAGAGACATCAACTTTGTCCACGTACAAAGGAAAGCTAGTGCAAGTTATGACAGAATGACAAAAATTATACGCCATCAACTAATCTGCCTTTTGCTATTAAAAATTTTTGCTATTAAAAAAAAAAGTGTCCAAATAACATTTTTGTTACAAAAAAGGTACTAGACCTGAGTGTTGCTTTAGCTGTAATAAATTATAATGATGGTGTGAGAGGTTTCACAATAACTTTCATTTATTTGCAGCTCTTGCCTGGAAGTTTTATGATCAAAGGCTAGTGAAAGAAGGTCGAGAGTAAAGAACACAATTAAAAACTCAACTCTTAAGCAAAAAATGGCTAGAAGGATAAGGAGATGTATCAGAAAGAGTTACATTGATAAAGAGAAAGAGAAAGAGGGAGAAGACTCTTATGTGTCAGGAAATTTTTAATTGTTTATAAACTTTGAAGCTTGATTTCTCAATTGTATTTTTTTGTCTGACTGCGAACAGCAAATCATTCATATCTTTTTAACCAGATATGCAATTGAGTTCAAATTTTCAGGGTTGTTTCTTTATATATAGAACTACAATTACACTTATTAAGAAACTACTTGTTTAGATTTGAATATATTGATATTTTACCTTAAGATTTTGTATCAATAATATCCTTTAAAATTTACTAAACGTTAAATACAGGAAAGTCTCCCTAATTTGATTGGATAAGAAATCTTGTTCCGCAAAGCCCGAATAACAACTTAATCGTTTGCCGGATCGTAAAAAAGTTTATGTTTTTATGACCATGTATGGATGTACATATATATATATATATATATATATATATATATATATATATATATATATATATATATATATATATATATATATATATATATATATATATATATATATATATATATATATAGAAATATATATACTAAAGAGCACGCTTACAGTTTCCAGTTTCTAATTCGCAATAACGATTGTGAGTTAGCTACTTCTTTTAATAATATAACTATTTTAAACTTTTTTTTTATTATTTCTAAATAACAAATTTTATGTTTAAGGTATCTGGTAGCTTATCTCTAAACAAAATGAAGCTTAATCAGCTTACGATCAATAGTTATAATCGACAAGATGCATACGAGTCACATAAACAATTTATAAAAACTGTTCAAGATTATTCCATCAAAACCAGCCAGTTTTCTTTTGATAAAGTTGAAGATGTGTTTTCTCTTATGAGTTTGCCACCTAAACATCAGTTAATGAGATGGTCAACTGAATTATCTCTCCGCAATAATATTGCAAGTGGAATTCATTACGTAGAATGTAATTTAGGGAAATTCCTCTATGAAAGTGTTCAGCATCTAATAGCGCTTCATAGGGTTCAAGAGATCAAATTAGCAGTTGATCAAGAGCTGACATGGTTTAATTCTCCAAAGTTGGTACCAAAATCAATTGGTATATTCCCTCCTCAAAATTTAATTGAAAAATTCAAGGAAGTGCTTTTTAGAAAGCCAGCTAGTACAGAAATTTCAGAATATGGGATGAACCCTAATACTTTAGCTGAGTTATGCTGTACTAGATGGCTCTCCTCAGATCATATGATGCAAATATCTTGTATTTTAAATTCTATTCAAAGCCATTCAAAGGTAATTTACTTTAACTTTATAGGAAATATTGAGCATTATGTGTCAAGATTAACTTCTGTCCCTATTAAATTGATATTTATTATAAATGTTGGAGGAAACAATGAAAAAACATTCTCTGGCACAGATTTTAATCCTGGTTCCCATTGGGCATTTGCAGTTTATAATAATATTGAGTGTAGTTTTTACTATGGAGATTCATTAGGTTGGTCAGTTCCAGATGATTTTTTATGTAAAGTTAAATTATTGATCAGAAAATTGTATCACTTAAATAAAGAGGTTAGCATTACATACTGTCATGATCCAAAAACGCACAGATATGGCGTCAAAAAATGCAGTTCATTATGCAGAGGAAACTACCCAATGCAGACATGTGGAAATATTTGTGGAGTTATTACTATAATAATTTGTGCGATATCTTGTTTAAATTATGATTACTTTGTACATATAATAAGCAATGATAAAAGAGAGAACAATAATTACATTTTTCTACAAGAGCCTACAAAATATTCTAAATATTTAAGATTGGTTTTAATGTCATGGTTTATTAGTAAAGAAATAAATTCGGATTTTGTTGTTCCTGCTTTAGGCAAAGTTTCTAGCAGTTTCGAAGTGCCTTCTAATGAAGATTTCAAATATACAAATGTTTCTGAATCATCATTAAATAAGAATATTATTGTTAATATAGAAAGTAACAATTTTTCATCTCTAAAATGTGCATTTTGCAACATTACTTTCACCAAAAAAAAGAATATGCAGCGACATATAAAAAATAAGCACAAATTGATTAATGAAGCTCAAGCATATATTCAGTCAGGCATTTCTTTTTGTCTAGAATGTGGTTTTCAATGCAGACAAATTAATGGTTTACGAAAACATTTATCTGCGGTTCATTTTTATACTTTTCAGGAAGAAAAATTATCATTTTCTAATTTTAAAGGTAGTTATATGTTTTTGAAGTAAATTGTTTTATATGCTTTTATAAAAAAAATGATTTTTATTTATTTTTTTGTTTACTTCTTTAAATTTGAGTTTCATTTTGTTTTCAAGATTTAAAAAAAAAAAAATTAAATAGTTAACTAATTTCACAATACTCACAGGAGTAGATTATTCATAGTTTAAATTGTAAGTTATTGTTGCAGGCCCTTTTATAATGCATCTTTCAGAATAGTAGCTTCTTATATTATGAATCATTGCCAAATTTGTAAAGGAATTAAACAATCAGTTATCTGTCTTTCTTATTACCTTTTTTTTATAATTGTTGTTTCATTTTTTTGTTAATGTTTAGAATTTGATTTGTGGAAATCAGATATTGAAAGTAATAACTCAATGCAATATGTTTTACCTTCTGGTGAAAAGTTGGATAAAAATGGTAGGAAAGTATCATACTATCAATGCAACAGAAGTGGATTTTATAAAAGCATGGCAAAGAAAAGAATAGCTAAAAGTAGTGGTATGTTTCACTGAAATAGTCTCTGAAGACTACTTTGTTTATTTTTTAATTATTTTTATGTTTTGTTTATATTATTAGAATTTTCTTTATTATCTTTCTTTAAAACAATTTAAAAAGTTATGTATAATATATAAGTACAGTTAATTGTAATCTTAATAGTTACAATTATCTATTTACCATAATAGATTATTTATTACCATAATGAATATTTTACAAAATAGGCACTCGAAAAATTGCAAAAAATTGCACATCCACTCTAAAAGTTTACCAAAACTTAGATGGAACAATTCTGGTTCACGCTTGTTATTCTCACTATGGACATAGCAATGAAATTCAACATATTTCCCTATCAAGTGCTCAAAGACTAGAAATTGCCAGCAAACTAAAAATGGGTGTAACCAAAGATAGAATCCTAGATGATATTAGAGATGAAATGGGTTCTGTTCAATCCAGATTACATTTAACTCAATACCAAGATATTAAAAATCTCGAAAAAGCATTTAACATTAATTCTATACAGCTTCATGCTAATGACCAAGATAGTGTTGCAATTTGGCTAAAAGAGTGGCAAATGAAGGAAAATAATCATGTTTTACATTATAAATTACAGGGAGAGTCAGATACATTTAATAAACTTAAAGATGCTGACTTTATCATTATAATGCAAACAGAGCATCAAAAAAAAATTTTACAACAGTTTGGCAAAAATGGTGTTTGTATTGATTCTACACATGGCACAAATGCCTATGATTTTCTGCTGACAACAATATTAGTTATTGATGAATTTGGAGAGGGGCAACCTGTTGGATGGTGCATATCAAATAGTGATTCATTCAGATTTCTAAAATTATTTTTTATAAAACTAAAAGAACATTCTGGAAATTTTTGTCCAATTTGGATAATGAGTGATATGGCATCACAATATTACGAAGCGTTTTGTGATGCTTATTTGTGTGAGCCTTTAAAGTTCTGGTGTACTTGGCATGTTGATAAAGCTTGGAGAGAAGAATTGCATAAAAAAATACACAATATTGAAATGGAAGCAGATATATACAAACGTATTCGCTTTCTTTTACAGCTAAGTGATAGAAACCTATTTGATGACTATTTACAATTATTAATGAATTACTTGCAATCATCTGATTTAACACAATTATTTGCGGAGTATTTTGAGAAATATTGGGTCAGTAATAAACAAAATTGGGCATTCTGTTATCGTATGGGTCTTGGCATAAATACAAATATGTATGTTGAATCTTTTCACAAAGTCTTCAAGTACAGTTACCTACAAGGCAAGCATAATAAAAGAATTGATAATTGCTTGTTTGCTTTGTTAAAGTTTAACAGAGACAAAGTATATGAAAGAATAATAAAATTAACTAAAGGTAAAATCAGCTTCAAGTTGAAAATGGTGCATTCTAGGCACATTGCAAGTCTGCAACTGAATGAAAGTTTTACTTTGGATGATAAAGGAGCAAGGCTAGTACAGTCTGAAACAAATGCTTGCCTATACAGAGTTTTAAAACACCAAGAATTGTGTGAAATAAACGAATGCCTCACAAAATGTCCAGAATGTAAAGTATGTGCTCATTTATATAGTTGCGACTGTATGGATTTTCTAACCAAAAATATCCCCTGTAAACACATTCATTTAATACATCGTCTTAGCAGGGTTTGTGAAACTAAAAAAAATGAACCTATTCATTTGCCAACACATTCTATTGAATTAGAGTGTAAAGTTGTAAAAGGATGTGAACCTGCAGATATTAATATTTTAAAAAATACCATTATTAAAAATTTAAACAATCTAGTTAATTTAGTTACCTGTAGTACAGTATCAGATGAAGAAGGTTTGAAGAGCTTACACAAAAATATATCATTAGCTCAAAATACCTTTTTAAACTTAACAACAAATAAGCAAAATGAATTACATTTCAAAAGTAATGTTCCATCAAACACTCAAATAACCAAGCAGTCTCCATTTTATTCAACCAAAAAAAAGCGTAAAACATCAAACATAAGACTTGCAAAGCCTTCTGCAGATGAAATAGATAGTTTTCTTGATTTTACCAACTGGAATTTAAAAATAAAAGGTATATATATATATATTTTGGCCTTACTGATATCTATATGTTCAATTTTATGCTTTTAAATATGTTTTTTTTTTTTATCAAGACTCTCAATTACAGTCATCAAGTAAATTAAAGAAGCCAAAACTTGAAACACAAACTAATTGTATTATTAAAAAAAACATTTTATCACCAGGTAAAATACTTTTTTTGATTTTTTAATTTCAATCAATACTGCTTATTTGGTGTCATATATGTTGTATTCATTACTTTTTCCAAAACTTAAAGCTAGCATAAGTTCTAAACCATTGCATATATACACTTTAGCCTATTTGAAACCCTTGTTTCAATAATTAGTTTACCTTTTTGATTGTTTTGCAATTTGATTTTTATTATTTTACTTTGATTGATTAAAATTTAGATCAGAAAAAAATTTTGGAATTTTTTGGGTACAGAAAATCGCATACAAATCATATGTTGACTGAAAATGAACTGAACATAGATACTGCTCATCTATCTCCGGAAATAATTAACCATGACATTACAATTATCCAAAGTTTAATATATCCGGAAGTATTTGTCAAAGTTAAAAAAAAACGTTTATTTGACCATGCATATAGTATTTACTTTGTCTAATTTTTAATGCTATGCAAATAAACTCATTGACTAATGAAATAGCCATATAAAAAATTTTTTTTTTTTCATTTTTGACTTTATGAAAGACTATGTGGCCAAAGTTGAAGTATCAAATTGGTAACTATGTACCTATAACTTTGAAGGTATCTAATATTAAATATTTTGTCTTCAAGATCCAGTAATACTCAACTATTGATGATATTATTAATATGAAAGACTTTATGCAGCAATTTCTTTAGATATTTTTTAAAGAAATTGTTTTTGTTTTTAGCCAAAGAAGCCATTTTAGCCATTGTTTTTAGCCAAGGAAGAACTGAAAGTGGATTTATCAAGCATTAACATGAATTACTACATCAAACACTGGATTAGTAGTTACTATAAAAAATATTTTTCAGTTAAGAAAAAGAGTGATGATAAGTTAGTTTAAAAAAAGGAGTTATTAGAAAAAATGTTGATGCAACTTCAGTAATAGAACAAGATAAATTATGTTGTAGTGTGATTCTTATTGTTTTTGGAGTTTCTATTGAAAATGTTTATACAACACATTTGTGCATTACTGAGATTAACAGTTTTGGTGTGAAGTGTTAAAGTAAAAGATTTGATTGTGGTTTTTTACAATTTAGAAAAAGTTTCACTCTAACTAGTTTTGTTTAATTAAATATTTTTTACTTGTCTTTGATGTGTTACATTTTTTGATGTTTTAATAACCTTTCAGTAGTCTGTTTTTAATAGATTATATAAAGAAATAATGTTGGTTACATCATTATAATATTATTTAAATAACAGAGCTTTTGCAACACATAATTGTGTAATGTATTATACAACAAAGTATTTTTATTAAATTAGTTTAAACTAATTTAATAAAAACTTCGATAATTTCATTCCCAAAACTTCTTTCATTTACCAATTTATATTTGTAATTGCAGTTTTGTAGATATTTAATTGCATATTTAACTCCCAATATGTCGGCTCTCCAAGGGGCAGATAAGTTAATTCGAGTAAGCAAATGTTGGAGTTAATGAGTCATTATATAAGTCCAACTTTTAACCTGTTTTCTATGTTTGGGTGTATTCAGAATTTTCAGAGCAAATGAAATATCAATTAATATATTTATACATAATTCTGTATTCACATAAGAAAAAAACTTTTAAAATTTCAACAACACACTTTTTACCGTACCCAATGTGGATTTAAATCAACAATTACAAATAAACACCATGAAATCTATAATTAGAAATATTAGTTCATTCTCCACAGCATTTGTTTATTACTTCCATGAAGCAGCAGCGGCAGCTGTTTATGGTTTTCAGTGAAGAGATATTTTTATCAGAGCAAGAATAGAGGACAGAGATGTTGTTTTATTTCTTTTTGCAATTGCAATTACTCCCTCTGAAAACGGGGGTTGTTGCGGTTTTATTGTCTTCTGTGATTTAAGCGCGGCAGATTTTTTATAAAATTGATTCGAGTCAGGGAACAGATCAAAAAAGTTACAAAATTCGGTCAAATGTTTTACCCCAAATTAGGTCAAATATATTTGCCTATTATAAATTGTGAAAAATCTCTTTCGAACAACCCTTTCAGTATGGCAAAAAGATTTTGTTAAAATTGTGTAAATTTTTAGATGCGATGGCTGGGGTAATTTAAAATTTTAGTGTTTTTGGCAACGGCTCCAAGTGCCATTTTATCCAAAAAAAATTGTTTTTTTAGCTATTGTTTTAAAATATGTGTCTCACGCGGTCCTTATCTCTAAAAATATATTTATAATATTTCATATACGTATTCCACATATATCATATAGAAGTCACTAAGTCCGGCAAACGAGAATAATGTTTTTCGGACTTTGTAGACCAATTTTTCGCCATCCAATCAAAATAGGGAGACTTTCCTGTATTTAACGGCTCGTTAAAATTTAAAGTGCTACCATTTTAAAAATAGTTTTTATTTTAAGTTTTTTTTGTAATCTTTTGTTCATTACATTATTATCTATCATTGTTGTAATTTTAGCTTATAATGCCATAAAAAGGCTAAGAAAATATTGTTTTCTTTTTCATTAATTTTTTTGCATTTTATGCTGAATCAGCATTAAAAAAAAATTCTTTTTTTGAGCATTTTTATTTATATTAAGAAGTTTTATTTTTTAAAACTAATTAGGCAATCAAAAAAAAATTTTTTTTACCTGATAACCACCTTAAACAAATACCTTGAATAATGTTATCGAAGTGTTGGAACCCATGGAAATGGCTAAATTTTGTCGTTCTAAAGATCAATCACACATTATTCATATGGTTCTACCAACAAAATTAAAATTGAAGCAACATTTAACACCCAAATCTTCAGACATCACAATAGCTAAACAGTTGAAGGATCATCTTTTCAATATGCTGCTCAAATATTTTCATGTTGGTTAGGGTGCATCAAACGCCCCAAGATTTTTAAATATCCCTGTACCCATTTTAAAAAGTTTTCTTTTTGGCCAAAATGGTATAATATAAAATATTTCTTACTTATATTAAAATTTAGGGGGTCCTCCACTCATTTGAAAAACTCACATTTACCTATCATAGACTATAAACTGTTATTAATTTCTTCAACGGTTTTTCATGTTTAAGTTTGAAATAAATTATGTCAATTTAGTTTACACAGTTGATATTTTTGTGGATAGTGCCCTCTAGCTAACCCGAAAAAGACACTATATGGGGTGATAGTGGACACATAAAGGTGTCCAGAAATGGGAGTTTTGAAATCCATCTATTACGTCTGAGAAAAAAAAAATCAACTTTAAGCCGAAAATTTCCCAATTTTTTTTCTGTTTCGATTATTTACTTAACAAACCATAAAATTGAAATGGGTCATTTGAACTTCATGAAATTTTATGGTTTTGTACCTATATAGTATGGCTAGCAATGTATAAAATTTCATGCAAATATCTTGCTTGGTTATAAAGTTATGAGCAAAAATGTTTTTCAAAATCATACATTTTGAAAGTGTTGGTACCAAAAGTTTTTAGTTTTGGTAAAAATGTTTTTTGACAGAGACAACTTTTACCGAAAAAAGAAATGTACGGCAGTCCCTATTGTTTTGTTGAAGCGGATTTTACAGGTTAATCCATAAAAAAATCACTTAGTTTTGTTTTTAAAGCTTGTATTTTATTGTATTTGGAATTAACTTCTTTCTTCAACAAAACTACAATTGTTAAGATAAGATTCTTTTTTTTACATTTTCAACTTCAGAGAAAAGTTTTTGGTCTATGATGTTTAAGATGGAATTGTTTTTCAGCGGAAAAAGTAGGAAGTGGTAAAAAGTTTTGTATTTTATTGAGTATGGTGCGCACTTTTATTACAAAAAATGATATCAAAGAAAAAGGTGCACACTTTAAAAATTGACTTTTATTTAATAGATGTCTGCCATATTTATTGTTAAAAAAATTGAGTGTGCACTATACTCATAAGCAAACTATACTATATAAAATACTGTAAGATGACAAGTGGGTAAATGAAAATTGTTTGCTTTTATATCAAAACCAATTTAATCCTAATAAATATATTTTAAAGCTCTGAAATTAAATTAAGTTGTTTTAAATTTTGTGACAAAGAATTGCTTAAATTTTAGACCAATATCCATATAAAAGGTTCACCCTCTTTTTTGTGACCGTCCATATTTCTGCATACAGGTAAAGATTCGATTCGTTTCAATTGGATGTATTATATTTTGGCTTTTAAGTCTACAAACTTTTGCCTGTTTTTTTTTTTAATTGCAAATGGAAACATTTGCAAAACTAAGAGATAGCTTAAATTTCAAGACTGATAAAACTATTTGAATACTGTTGCATTTACAGGAGACTAAGCAATTTCTCACAATGCCAAATCATGCAAGAGGTCACGAGGAGAACGGAAAAATTGTCTGTGTAACTTGCCTTAAAAAGTGCATCAAGCAAATAACTTTATTCCAAGCGCAGCGTTTGTCAAAAATCTTCGGCATCAACTTTGAATTGGGTGATGCAAGAGTGCCTCAAGGAATATGTAAAACATGCCGAACAATCATGAAGAAGCGAGATGAAGGCAAAGAAGCTGTTCTACCATCACTGTATGACTTCAAGTCTATCCGTGTCAGATTGGAAACTCGTGGTGAAAACTGTGACTGTCTCATCTGCAGGATAGGGCATCTAAAGCTGAATGAGAAACATCCGCTATATGTTTCTCGAGCTAATGAGAAAAGGCCCACTGTGCGCTGCAACGATTGTCTGAGTCCCATCGGGAAAGGCTTTCCACACATTTGTAACCAATCCACATTTCGTGAAAACCTCAAAGGGCTAGCTGCTCAATATGAGAAAGTTGCAGAACAGATTGCTGCAATGGTGATTACAAGCAAAACAGCTTCACCAAAAGGCACTGTAAGGCTATCAAAACCATCTGGAGGATCACCTTTTCCTGTGACTCCAGGTGCTTCATTTAATAATGAATACCTCAAGTAATGTTACATTGACACGACAAATATTTTTATTCAAGAAGCATTTTTCTCCTTAATAATTTAGTAATTGGAAAAATGTTTCTTAAGCCAATTTGCAATTATAGGGCCAAGTATTGATATACCAAAAACAATCTCTCCTGCTTTGAAGACACATGACACAGTCAATATTCAGCTCAACAGAGGTTAATCTAATGTGGTAATGATGAAATAGGCAACAGTAGTAAACCAGACTTCAGGCACAAAGCTTGTTGAGCCGAATTTCAACAAAGAATTTCTGGCTGCTGGTCGAAACTGAATGATTTTTTTACCCACTCAAATACAAAGGTTTCTGATGCAAAAGGTGAAACTGGTTCAGATCACACTGTTGGCCAATCTAAAAACGTCACTGACCTTATCGGCACAATCAGCACATCTCGAAATGTTTCAACTGAGCGAATTATAAAAGTCAGAATCGATGGTGGCAAGGGATTTCTGAAGTTTTGTTTGGGAGTCATCGACAGAGCCGCAAAAGAGTCCCCACCTAAAAAGCGTCTCTTGACTGACAGGCTTGCAAAAGATAGGGTGTAAAGCTCCAGATGCTTATGGCAATTGCGGAAAAGCTTCCCGAAACTAATAAGAATGTCCGCCAAATTTGGTCGCTCATTCAAGTCGATAGAGTGAAGGCTATTCTTGCTTGTGACTTGAAACTGGCCAACATTCTCTGTGGGCTTCAAGCTTACTCAAGATCTCACCCTTGCTCTTGGTGTAGCATTGATTTCACAAATCTAGAGAAGGCTGGAGCCTTGAGAACACTTGGGTCACTCAGAGAGAGCTATAAAAGCTTCTTGAGTGCAGGGAGCATTCCTACCAAGGAAAAACACACCGGCAATGTTGTCCATTCACCTATCCTCAGCGGTGCCGATAATACTCTTATTCTGGACATTTTGCCTCCACCGGATTTGTATCTTTTGCTTGGAGTTCTTAACCACATTTTTTAAAGAAAATGAAAAGTGTAAGGCCCAATGCCGAAAAATGGCCAGCTTCTCTTAACATGAAACTGAGCCCCTACCATGGAGGCATGTTTGAAAGAAACGATTGTCGCAAACTTCTTCGGAATGTGGATAGGCTTCAACAGTTGGCAGAAGCTGAGTCGGCTTTCCAAGTTTTTGGATTCATCGAATCGCTCAGGAAGTTTAATGCTGTAGTGAAAAGCTGCTTTGGATCAGACCTTGAGGTTAATTTTATGGACAAAATCCAACAATTTCAAGACCCATACCTTGCCATTCCGAATGCTAATATTACACCCAAGATCCATATGGTATTTAACTACATCAAAGACTTTGTGAACCGCCACATGTCACCACTTGGAATTTACAGCGAACAGGTAGTTGAAGCAGCTCATCAAGACATTTCTCATCATTGGCAACGATACAAACGACTCCCATCTCAACCAGAATACGCTCTTAGACTTAAAAACTGCCTTGTGGACTACAACAGCAAGCATCTTTTATAGTCTTACTCTGCCAAAAATGCCACATTTTATAATTCTAAAATTGTGCAGCTTATTTTAGAACTTATTTTAGAACTGTTTAATTAAATTAGAAAGTAGGTGTTTCTTGAATCAAGAAAAAAAATCTAAATTATGATTGAGAGTAAGTTGTTAAGTTATCAATTTAAGAAAATAAAATTTTTGAGTTAAAAGCTTTCACCTCTAATATTTGAGTTTTCTTCAACTCTTCATTTCAACTATTTTAGGTGACTTAACTGATTAAAATTCAAGTTTCATTACATCTAAAAGTTTTTTTCAGCTTTGAACCTTTACTAAAGCCCCAAGGTGCATGAAGAGGAAGCCTTAAAGTTAACTTATTGGGCAAAACCCCGCAATTTGTGTTGTGTACATGCATTCCATTATATTTTACAATCTAATTTTATTTTTTAATTTTTCATGCAAAAAAAGCCACGGTTACTTATTGCTTTTCCATTTTGAACATATACTAATGCATAGAAAATGTACACGAAAAAGGCCTATTTCATGAAAATCTAAAAACTGACCTAAAAGTTGCTATTTTTTGATATTTTTCAATAGGCTCTATATTTTTTTATATTGATTGGTGCTCAGGGTAGAAAAAAATACAAAATGGACCCCTCAGTTAGACATTTTCATCGAAAATTGATTTGCCAATTTTACAAGGAAATTTTGGGGCTCGAAATGATTTTGTGGCCACAGTTTTTCACAAATGGTCCTAATTCCAAAACAGTGTTAATAAAACTTGTTGCTTATAACGTGTAGAGTATGCACACAAAAATTTAGAGCAATCAGACAAAACTTTTTTACCAAAACTAAAAACTTTTTGTACCAACACTTTCAAAATGTATGATTTTGAAAAACGTTTTGGCTTATAACTTTATAACCAAGCAAGATATTTGCATGAAATTTTATAAAAGGATAGCCACACTATATAGAAACAACACCATAAAATTTTATGAAGTTCAAATGACCCATTTCAATTTTAAGGCTTTTTTAGTAAATAATCGAAACAGTAAAAAAACTGGGAAATTTTCGGCTTAAAGTTGATTTTTTTTTCTCGGACGTAATAGATGGATTTCAAAACTCCCATTTCTTGACACCTACATGTGTCCACTATCACCCCATTTAGGTGGCTTTTTCGGGTTAGCTAGAAGGGCACTATCTCCAAAAATATCAACTGTATTTAACAGTACTATATTTTTGATTATCATATCCTTACTGTCTGCATTTGACGGAATTAGATATTTTTCGACTGCCTTATGAGAGAAAAATCTGGGAATTTTTTCTGTTATTTTGAATAAATCAGTTGGTAAGCAATCTTTTTTAATTGTATAATAAAAATTTTTCATATTTACAAATTTTTATCATTTTTCATAGCAAGAGTGATAATAGGGAAATTCAGTAGCATTAAATAACTTCTCATTAATATTTACCAACTTACTTTTAATGGCTAATGGTGCCTGTGGTGGTTTTTTTACCTTCAAATAACACTACTTACCTTAACTGTAACTTACCTTGTTTTTGAGTAGTATGACCTGCAATAGCATCTCCTTCCAGTTCACAATAAAATTATACAAGGAAGCTTGTGAACGCATCATACAACTGTTAAAGGAAAATGCTAAACTCAGGGCGATACCAAAGGAACGCAGATTAAATGCATCAGTTGTAAGCAGGATAAATGCTATGGAAGCTTCACTATGTGAAACTTTTCCACTCTGGCCAACTGATGTAGAAAAGATTATTACAAATCCTGAAGATATGGCATTTCTCCACTCCATGAAAACTAACAGAACTGCAACTTTTGGATCAAAAGATAGCATATTAGATAAAAAGATTCAATGAAGTAATGCGCGAATGCAATTGGCACAGAGAAAAGCTGTTAATGAGAAGCAAAGAGCAGATGAAGAAGGAGAAGAAACAGCAACTTGAAGCCTATTAGATACAGATATTAGCGATAAAGGTGAATGTGACATGAATATTTAGACTCCGAAGACAAGTAAACACCGCTTCTTACACACTGGAATATCATCATTTATTCCTCGTGATATATTGAAACGTCCCAGATTTGTTGCTTTACCAAAACGCTTGAATATGTCTGCAGCTCAACAAGCAACATTTACATCAGCTTTGATTGAAAAGTCACAAGGCAACAGTTCTAATGTGTCTACTTCTTATGCTACTGCAGACAGACCCCGGAGAAATGTTGTTCAGTAATTACCAGAAGTCTATAAAGAACAATGGGTTGCACCAGACTTGGCAACTCTTTGTTTGGACTCAAAATTGATGAATTCTTTAACTGATAAGAACGCGTCTGAAGAACGGCTTTGTGTAGTGGTTGGAAATGCAGAAAATTTGAAGCTACTTGGCGTTCCAATATATCCATCTGGCAAAAAAAGCTCAGGCAACAAAATAGCTAATCTAACACCTAATCTGTTAAATTCCTGGCATTGTACAGAGTCCATTGTCAACATGACGTTTGACAAAACCGCCTCAAACACAGGCCACATTTCTGCAGCATGAGTGACAATCCAACAAAGACTTGGTAAAGTCTTACTAAAGTCTGGTTGTCGCCATAACGTTTACGAGATCTTCTCTAACACGCTTTGACTCGACGAAGTCTTACAGTCAAAAAGCTGAACCCTTCTTTCCTCATGCAGCTCTGAACTCCTGAGGGCTACTCAAGCTGAGTTTAAACTGAGACGTGATGATTACAAGGAGTTTATCTATGCACTCTTCTTAGACACAGAGGATACAGAACACAGTGTTATCACCTTTAACAGACTGGGTGCATTACTCAAGGCAAGATGGATTGCCAAACTAATCTATTATATCAAAATATGCCTATTGCAACAGCATATTAACGATCTTCCTCCAGGGAGTATAACATCCGCCCACCAAGTGCAAAAAATATATGATTTTGTTGTTTTTGAGACACATGTCTACAGCACATGGTGGATGACGTGCTCATCAGCTGTAGATGCTCCTTGGAATAATTTTCAGCTATTTCGGATACTTTTGCAATATGAAGCAGTAAATGCTTATATTGCAAAGAGTGCCATACGTGCATTTCAGCGCCATTTGTGGTATCTAACTGCAGAAATGGTCCCTCTGGCTCTATTTAGCTATTTTACACCATGCGCTGAGAAATGTATGCTGGCCGACCGGTTGCTTGAAATCTAACCAGTCGCACCTGTTACATGCCCAAGAGGACGATAAGGGACAGGTTTTGGAAAGCCACAGTTCCCTTCTAAAAAAGATATCACATTATCAACTAAACTGGCAGATTTTGTTTTATGAAATTCAATGTTTACGCACTAAAACTGCAGCCAAGCTTCTTAAATGAAGATGTTTCTCTTCGGCCTGAATCTGGAGAATATAAAGTTTGAAATTCAACCAGTCGCACCTGTTACATGCCCAAAAGGACGATAAGGGACAGGTTTTGGAAAGCCACAGTTCCCTTCTAAAAAAGATATCACATTATCAACTAAACTGGCAGATTTTGTTTTATTAAATTCATTGTTTACGCACTAAAACTGCAGCCAAGCTTCTTAAATGAAGACGTTTCTCGCCGGCCTGAATCTGGAGAATATAAAGCTTCAATCGCAAATATTCAAGCAATAAATGTCATTAATGACTGGCCACAGTCAAAATTTTTAATGTTTACGAAAACCTGGGGCGTCTGATGCACCCTAATGTTGGAAAAGTTTATTATACAGCATTGCTGGACCAAAGATTTAAAAACAATTTTGAAACTTTGGCACAAACACAGTATGCTGAAGGATTTTGAAATTTAAAACATCTTTTGAAACAAATGACTAAACCAAAAAATATCTCAATCAATCCCACCACCAAAAAAGGCCAAGTTAGAGGACAGTTTTTTTGGAGATCTGTATAATATATCAAATGGGATATTAGAAGAACAAGAGGTATTACTCCTACTTTATTTTATATTGTGGTTTTGTCTTTCAATCGATGTTTTGTATTTAAATTCATGACATTTTTAGTTGTATGATTTTGAAAACGTACTTTATTCAATCTTTCTTCTATAATTTTTTTTATACTTTACTATTTTTAACAAATTCATTTTCATCCTATAAAATCATCATATTTATTATCTTTCAGGTAGATGCATATTAAAATTACTAGTGAACAATATGTGATGCAGTGCAAGATGATATATTGTTATACCGGAAAGAAATGGCTGCAAAATGAAAGAAACTTTCTGAAATTGCAGAGAGAATTTTGGGAATTCCTGCAGCTAGCACTTCATCGGAGAGAAAATTTTCATCTGCTGGCCAGTTTCTTGAAGAGAAGATAACACAATTATCACCTGATAGTGTCGATGATCTGTTGTTTATGCAAGGACTTAAAGATTGACTTTTATTTTTCTAAATGAAAAATTTATGGTTAACACTGTTTCATTTTATTTCTTTTTTTTTTTGTATTTTTAAATAAAATAAATTCTTTTGATTATATTTTGAGAAACTTTTTTATAAGCTATTAAACTCTATTAATTAAAATCTTGACGATATTTTAAAAATGTTTTTATGCTATTTCATGGGAAGGGCCGATAAATGTTTGCGGGGATGGTTGGGGATGGAAGAAAATGCTTGCGGGGATGGGTGGGGATGGAAAGAGATGCTTGGGGGGGGGGGGGATTGGTGGGGATGGCTTTGGTTTCTGCTGGGATGGATGGGATTTAACTAATTCCTGTCCCCGTGCAGCTCTCTAATTTTGAGTTCATTAAGTGGATCACATCTAAACATCTTGTTTTAACTTTAACAGTTGCGTTCGAAATCATGAGAAAGGTGCAAGTAATGCAGATGTTGAGAGGTGTATCAAATGCTGCCTGATGTAAGCTCAAGATAGAAATAGTGGTCAAGCAAGAGAATAGGATTGGCTCTGTACAAGTGGATGGCAATTATTATTTGTTTTTATGCAGTAAGTGCTCCAAAGTTTAGAAAACTCATGCTATTAATCAGTAGTGTAGTTGAAGACTTAGTTCATTGATTTGTATGAATTTATAACAAGGGGAGCTCTCTATTTTGTTTTTTATAAGACACTAAAAATGAGGTATGGCCTAAACTTTCTTTAACTTCAGATACTACTTTTAGAAAAATAAAAATCGAAGAGCCAGTATTAAAGACCAAATAAGCAATAATTTTTTGTCTGGTTTACTTAACCGGAAATCTCAAATAAGAGATGATTATCTAGAATATTTTCAAATTGCTTTGCAATTACTCAATCTAAAACAAATAAATATACAGTGGCACAAAACTGGAGCTTTCCATCATGCCAGATGGATGTGTTAAATCTTGTACACATAAAAAATGTTTGCTTTTGCTGACCTGACAGAGTATGAAGAAAGTTTTGTAGAGAAATTATCATGGTTTTGTAAATTTACTTTACGATATTTGGAAAGCTAACACAAAATTTAAATACATGTTTGAGCACATCAAATCACTGAAATTTGAAAACGATACAGCAAAAGGAGCAGTTTCAAGACTATGAAACATCTACTACGAAACCTGAAAAGCAGAAAGTATTTCTTTTACGTGCAGTAAAACACCATCGAAAAAATCTTCCTCACATATATAAACAAGCAATTCAAAAACTTAACTTTTGAAAATATGCTCCAAACAATCTCTTTTTTGTTATACCTTTAAAATATTCTTATTTTGTTGTTATAACTTTACAAAAATGAGACTTTGAATTTCTTATTCACATTGTGCTTTAATATCATAAATTTGTACCAACCATTTCTTTGCTTTTTTGTTTAATAATTGCGTATTTATTAAGTTTGTTACTTTGTTTTTATCAAGTCAGATAGATGTAGGCACTTCAGCCACGTGAGAAATTCCGTAGACAGAATTTGTGAAGTTTTTTATATATAAAGAAGACTTTTTCAGATTAAATTTAGACCGATCGTTTTACGAAAAATAAAATGATTAATCTTTCATAAAATATCTGCTAGAGTTTTCAATATCAGTTTATCTGGCTGTAGGAGCGGTTTCAATTAAGTATTTGTTGTTATTTTAGTTTAAAGTTAATTTATTTGCGTTCTAGCATCCTTTAAAATAATACATAACTATTTTTCTTTGTTTCGATTTTTTTTTTTTTTGGCTTTGTCATAGTCAATAGAAGTTGTACCTGGTCGGGAAATCTCGCGTAATTGAAGCTTATATTTATGCGAAACTTGAACGGTTAAAAAATAACAGTCACGTGATCAAAGTAAGTGCAAACTTCATTTTAAAATGGCTGAAAGTGATATATATTTTTGTGATGAAGATTTAGATTTCATGTTTTTGGACATAGATCAGGTTCTTTTGGATAATGAAATATAAGTCGATCTAAATGAAGCATTAGACAAGGCAAGTAAAACTTCATTTTTTATATTTAATCATTGTACATTAATATTTTAGTGTAGTAATCGTTTATTCAGATTGGACTGATCCAGTCAGCAGCTTGTACATGTGTGTGAATAAACCAGAAGAGTTATTTTTTCTTAGTTACATTTCTTAGCGCGCTAATTTTTTTTTAATTCCAATTTATTTTTTACTCTTTAAAATTTATATGTAATGGTTATTCTTAGGTGACTACATCTGCAGTATTCTCATGTCAAAAGTGCAAAAAGTGTTATAAGTCAAAGGGTGGGTTAACAAGACATATCCGGGCAAAACATTCTAATGGAAAACCTGATACTGTTGAAGCAGAAAATTTATTATCAGTTGAGACAATAAAAACATTAGTTAATGAAGCTATAAATACTTTGTAAAGTGAAAAATACTATCCAGACATAATATTAAAGAAATTATCTCAATATAACAATGTAATAAATGATCCATTATATCAACAGTGCAACAAAATTTACAAAAAGTTAGTGAAGACAGGAAATGGTGAAAACTTTTACACGGAAACATATTCTTCACTTGTAATAGAGTCAGATAAATATTTTAATGATCTTAAAAAACCTTGCAGTACACTTTTATCAACAGCGTTAACTGATAAAATTCTGTATTATTATAAAACATCTTTTTCAGACAATAAATCAATTGAACTGAAACCCATATCTGCAAAGGAATTAGATGGCCTGCAATACTTAGCTGGCTACGTTTTGTCAAAAATTTTAAAAAAAGCAAAAAACAGTAACCATTATCAATCTGAAGAAAACCAAGCAATTATTTCTATTTTAAAACACTGTATTCTTGAAAAAAAATTGTCACATGGACAAAGACTTATTGATGTTCAAAACATAGGTGGACTGATCTCACTCACAGAAGAGTGTCTGCAAATATTTATTCAAACAGAAATAAAATTTCGGTCTGAAACTCTAAATTCAATGTTGAGAAAAGTTGACATTGCAAATATGGCATCTGAGCTAATTACAAATACAACTGTGCAAAGTTTTTATAATGCTATTGTTGAGAACTCCTAGCAGTTTAAAGTTGAAAAAGAAATTAAAACAAATCTCTTAGAGAGTATGGTAAAATTATACTTAAGAGCAAGATCGTTTTCGATGACTAAAGATGTTGTTCAAAGACAAAAAGCTATATTGAAAAAAACTAAATCAAAAGGTGGGCTTCGATCAAACATTAAATAAGCATCTCATAAGTCTACGATAAAGAAATAGTGAGCAGAGGTGGATATAGGATACAGGTGAGCAAACACCTCTGGCACAGTGTCAGCCGTATGTTGTCACCCATATGTTGTCACCCATATGTTGTTTTATAAATATTTGTATTCTGTGTTGACTTCTGGCATGGTGTTGGCTCACCCGTAAGTTGTTTTATGTATATTTGTGTTCTATGTATACCTCTGGCGCAATGTTGGCTCACCTGTAAGTCGTTTTATGTATATTTACTATACTATTGTTTTGTGTTATCACTGTTATGTTGTTGTTGTATTTTTGTTTTGTTTAGACCTCTAGCACAGTGTTGATTAACCTGTAAGTTATTTTATGTATATTTGCTCTGTTTTGACCTCTAGCACTGTGTTAACTCATTCTTAAGTTAATTTATGTATATTTGCTATGTTATTGTTGTGATAATTGTGTTGATAGACAACTTGGCTAACTTCACATTGGTGTCTATTGTTAAAAATGATTATTAGGTGGTTTCATTACTGAAACACTACTTCTAATCATTCACTAAAAGACAAGAAATAATTTTTTTTTTAAAAATGTATTTTTTAATGTTATTGTTGTTTTTTATTTTTAGTGTTGTGAGAATGTTGTTTTCACAACAATATTTTCACAAGTTAGTTTTATTATTTATTATTCGTTTCGTTGGGTAATTTTTCATTTTTCACATTAATTAAAACAACATATTTATGTGCAATCAGTGTTTTTAGTAATAATTTTATTCCATTTTTTAGGGAGAGTTTCTGTTGTTATAACTGATTTTGGAGAATTCCTACATAGCAGAAGTTAAGAAATCTTATACTTTAAGCATTTTTTAAAAGCCAAGACGGAATGTCGTTAATTTTCATACCATATACTAAAAGCTATATAAATATTGTTACAATTTTTCATTAAATTTTTTCATAAAATTTCAAATAAGTTATTTTGAAGTTTTATTATTGTACTGTTTTATATATATATATATATATTATATATTATTAAATAACAAAGGTGGGCACTTCCGATAAAAGTTCCGATAATCGTTAATCGATAATTATCAGATTAAGAAAAAATTATCGATTATCGGACTAACCTAACTATCGGACTATCGATTATCGGACCGGCAAAGTTGAACTTCCGATAAAGCGATAATTATCGGATCAAAGAAAAATTATCGTAATAAAATTTTTTTTTAAACTATCGGACTAAATTATCGGACCGACTCAAAACTATCGGACTAAATTATCGGACAGACTCAAAACTATCTGACTTCTATTTTTTAAAATGTTCATATATTTAATATTTTGCATTTCAAAATTGGGGTATTTTTCACGAAAAAGACGACATTTAGACAGCCTTCCGCGGCATTCTTGGACAGGTGGCGCGTAATTTGAACAATTTATAATAGTAACTCCGCTCTCGCTGGGTCCTTGCTGCATTCATTTTATCGTTCTGAGTATCACCAGAAGAGTCTGAGTGTCTCTGTGCTTTTAACAGCAGTTAAGTCTGCTATTATTAAAATGGACAGATTTTTTATCCCTTCTACAAGGCGGCCTTCTAGCGCCATGAGCCTAAGTGATGAAGAGCAAATCTGTGAAGGCACTACCAGCCGGGAAGTCAGCCCGTTAACACAGGAAAATGTCGCTTCTTTAGCCAGGACTGACATATCCAGTCAGGGGGACAACCAGATTGCCCGTAACAGCGGAACCAGCAGGACCAGCTTGTCCGAGCCCCTGCCCTTTGTCTTACAGTACATCAAATCCTACTTTGGACCAGGCAAAGGCAGTTTGAAGATGAAACGCAAGGCCACAATGTGCAACAAGGAGATCAGCTACGCAGCGTCCTCTTACAACAACCTCAAGGTCCACTACAAAACACAGCACCCTCTAGATTATCCGGCCTTCGTTGCTGCCCTGAGCGCCGGCTCCAAGCGTGGCAGACACTCTTCTGGAGCAAGGTATATTTAATTTTAATAGTTACAGGTTTCTTTAGTATAATATCTCCAGTATTAATGTATCTGATGTATAATATCTTCCGTATACAGGTATCTGTTGTATAATATCTTCAGTATACAGGTATCTGTTGTAAAAAAGACTTCAGTATACAGGTATCTGTTGTATAATATCTTCAGTATACAGGTATCTGTTGTAAAATATCTTCAGGATACAGGTATCTGTTGTAAAATATCTTCAGTATACAGTTATCTGTTGTGTTGTATAATAACTTCAGTACACAGGTATCTGTTCAACAGATACCTGTGTACTGAAGTTATTATTCAACAAATACCTGTATACTGAAGATATTAATAAGTAATAAGGTAATAATAACTAATATGTATGGTAATAACAACATTTAAAATAGTTTAAACTAATCTATTTCTTTCAAAAAGAAAAGAATGGATGAAATCCACATTCAAATAAATTTCTTATTGGATGAGCTCTTCTTAAATCAGGGGTCTATATATTGGGAAATACCCCGGGTGCAGGGGGGATATGGTCCCAGAACCATACACAAATATATATTTTTTTAAATATAAAAGGGGAAAAAAGTTCACAAAGGGGAAGGGGGGGTATGGTTTTTTATCAAATATATAGATTCCTGTCTTAAAATAGTTCCAATACTAATCAAATTTTAATTGATTAAATCTTTTCATTTTAGCAACATTTCTTACTCAATCTGGGCTGTTCAATAAGCAAAAGTGAAACTTTAAAATTAAATCATTGAATTTTTTTTATTTACAACAACGATTAGCCTACCTCTTCAAACTCCTCTTCACCCTCCTCTGCATCTCCACCCAGCAGGATCTTGCAGGCGGCAACATAGTTAGCACCATTGTCAGTTGTTGTGCTGATGACCTTAGTGGAGATGCCGAACTCCTGGTGCAGGTCGAGCATGACCATGGCGAGGTAGGCACCAGTTTGCTGGACTTTTATCTCCTTTATGCCCAGGATAGCATTTTTTCTGTCGAGGTTGACAGGGTCGATATAATGCACTGTCATTCCAATAAAGGCCCTGTTGTGGGCGCTCCAGCTGTCTGCTGTGGTCGCCACATAGCTGACTTTTGCCAGGAGATTGGTCAAGATGCATTTGGCCTCCTCTCCTCTCACGGCTATGTCCCTGCTGAGCTTCCTCCTGGAAGGGACAATGAAGTTTGGATTCAGCAGTTTCAAAAAATCCCTCAAGGCAGGAGAGTCTGTCAGGTGAGCGGGCACAATGTCTTTGATGAAGAAGTTATAGTAGAGATTAAGGGCCTTTTTCTGGTCAAGTTTCTCTTTCAAAGCGTACTCGATGCTGTTTTGTTTCTTCGCAGGAGGAAGGACCCCGCCTTCTGAAGTGTCACTGAAAAAAAAGAAAAAATTTACAACAAACCTATTTAAAGAGACTTTCTTACTATCAGTGTTCCAGATCTGAAACTTTTTGATATAGATCCATATCCGAAGTTAAGGATCCAGCTCTTAATCTAACCTTTTTACAAACATGTACAGAAAAAAATTGTTCCCTTTTCATATTAAATGGGAAATTCTGTAACATAAAACATGTGAAGTTGCTGATAAAAATTTTTTATCATGTAACATTTAACTTATTTATTGACCTCATCAGAGTCAAGGTCAGGGTCACAATCCTCCTGAATTCACTAATGAATTCAGGAGGATTGTGACCCTGACCTTGACTCTGATGAGGCTGTTGTCATGACCATCTTGGTAGAGGACCTCCTGGAGGAGTGGATGGATGATGAGGTCTGCAAAGAGCTGCCCAAGCACCGCCGCTGTGCAGCCCACACAGTCAACTTGATGGCAACATCAGACATTAGCAAGGTGATTTTTTACACTTAAGTTTTAATAGAATATTTTAAGTTAAGTTAAGTATTATTTAATTATTTGTTACTAACTCTAACTTATCAATTTTTAAACGTAATTTTAAATGTTAATATAATTTCTAAGGTGCCAGGCTGGAACTATGGTGGGAGGGCTCCCTTCACTAAGACAGATGGGAAGGCACAGGCATTGTGGAATTGTCAGAACAGGAGGACAGTGGCGGCCAATCAGATCAAGGAGGCCATCGGTAAAAAGCTTCAGACACCAGGGGTGACACGCTGGAACTCATACTACGATTCCTGTGCTGCTCTGCTTGAGGTGCTGGAGGACCGAGATATGATGGAAAAGCTGAATGCTGTAATGCTTAAGCAAAGCTTGCCTTATTTGTACAGTACTGATAAGGACCTGCTCGCTCAGTACTGCAAGATAATGAAACCGGTTGCAACATGCCAGGACACCCTGCAGTCTGAAGTGAATGCCTATATGGGCATTCTCCTGCCTACTATTAAGCTGATGAAGGACCAAGTAGCAGGCTTGAGGAGGGATAACAGCATTGTTGAGGGGCAGGCGTTGATAACATACCTGCTGGAGAACCCTCAAAATCCACGTGTGGCCTTGAAGGGGAGGTTTGAGAAGATGTTTGAGGATAAGGACCTTCTAGTGGCCACTGCCCTCCACCCCCATTTCAAGCTAAGTGTGCTTGGGTATCTTAACCCAGCCTTGAAAGGTGACATCAAGAGGCAAATCGTCAGACAGATGGTGATCAGGGCCAGCCCTGGAGAAGAGACTGGCCAGATGCAGAAAGAAGATGAGGAGGACCCCTTCAAGTACATGAGGGACGACGACGATCTGTTGGCAAGAAAGGGTGTCCTTGAGGAGGACATTGAAAAAGCTTACGATGAGTGGAACAGAATCAGAGTGAACAGTAAACTACGTGTCTCTTATGACCAGTTCCCCCTGCTCCGCAGAGTTGCCTGGTTGGATATGTTCCTCAAGTACAACACCCCCTCCCCTCCTCCGCAGCTGTGGAGAGGCTGTTCAGTAGTGGTTCAGATATCTTGAGGCCTAAGCGGTCGAACCTGACAGCCGACAACTTTGAAAAACTTGTTTTTATCAAGGGTAACCTTCCCTTGCTTTCTTAAAATAAATTTTTTGTACGTTTTCTTTTTACAACTTTCTAAAAATTGTTGGAAAAATTACCATTCTCTTTTTTGTCGAAACTTTCTAATGCAAAAATTTTTGTGGTTATTTTTTTTATATGCTGGACAGCAATTTTTCTATATACCACCATGGCATACTACTTTGAGTGACAAGATAAACTATAACATGCATTTAGTTATTTATGTTTTTGATATTTTGAGATAATTATGATCGGAACATGCATTTTGGAGGTCAACATGTTAAAAAAAAACCTCAGAGGAAATTTTTTTATTCTGGAATTTTATAACATTAATACACAAGATCTTTCAAGAGAAGTGATAATTTCATCAATTAATTTTTTTAAGTAAGATTATCGGACTTAAATTATCGGACCGGTAAATCTGGGAAATTATCGGACTTATAATTATCGGATTGGTCTTTTTTTGAACTATCGGACTATCGAATATCGGACCGGTGAATCTGGAAAATTATCGGACTATCGATTATCGGATTAAGAAAATAAACTATCGGACTATCGATTATCGGATTAAGAAAATAAACTATCGGACTATCGATTATCGGATTAAGAAAAAATTATCGGGTGCCCACCTTTGTTAAATAAACAATGAAGTGGTGATTTTTTTTTGACGTTAATTCAAGGCATTTGTCCGAAAAAAACAAGTTTTCTTAATGAAAAAAGCATCTAGAAATTTTTATTTACAGAAATTTTATGAAATATAATAGTGTTCTTTTGCACTCATAATCCGTACAAAAATAAGGAAAAAATTCGAAAGATAAAATAATAAGAGAAAATCACTAGCTAAAAGCTAAACTAGTAGGAAAATATGGGATGCAATATTTCAGATTTTTAAAAATATTTCCTACATAATCACTTGTTTTTATAATTTATCTTTCATTAGGAAAATAATAATATGGAAAACCGTCCAAACCACACAAGTCTGAAAACAATGACGTAAAATGTGTGTATGTTTATTTTTTATAGTGGCTATAAAAGCAACATTAAATATTGCTTTAGTAGTTACACTTATATAGGAACAATCTTATAAAAAATTCTCACGCTTTTAGAGTTAAGAGAAGTGAATGAAACTGAAGATTTTCTTCAATAGGTAAACTTTTCTTGCACTTACTTTGATCACGTGATTACGATATTTTTAAACAATAAGTCCGTTTTGTCGAAATATTTTGTTTCCCGACCAGGTATAACTTCTATTGACTATGGTTTTGTGATGAATAAGTTTTTGCTAATATTCGAGTATTCAGCTTAATTTTTAAATTTAAGTTAAAACCTGCTAAATCCCGTTCTATTCTTCCTTTCAATCCGTTTTAATATTGTTTCAAAAATTATTATGGTAACTTATTTGCAAAAATATAATAACTTAATTGTATAATACAGTATTTGTATAAAATTAGCCTTATCATAATGAATAATAAAGAATTATATGATTGGTATCTATGCTTGAGTGATAAATCTTTGAAAATGGTGTGCTCGAAATTCAGAGGCCGATTCTGCAATTTGTGTTCAGTAACTGAAAATAATTTGAGCTTGTAAAACAAAATTAAAATTGTTGTAGATAAATTTAAATCGTTAAAAAAAAAAAAACAATAAAAGAAGAGATATATATAAGCGGATGCTCTTTGAACCGCCTATTTCGGAAACTAGTTGTAAATTATGCATATCAAGTGAAAAAATAAAACGAAGGGTAATAAAAGAAAGTTGAACCAACAAATCTCGAAAAACAGTTTTAAAAAATTGAAACTTGCTTCATCTGGTTGAATAAATAAGTTCAAATCTGCTAATGTTCGTATTAGTAATATGAAAAAAAAATTTACATCTAAAGCCCCTAGAAGGACATATAAACTATTACGTGCAAGTAATAAAGCAAAGATTCATCAATTAAAAAAAGAAACAAAATAAGGAAATAAAAGAATTAAAAGTGTTTTATAATCAAGTAATAAAAAATCCTAATAAAAGAGTTAAACTTTTGTTAGTTAAGCTTGAAAAAAGTGACAATAAAGTTGCACTCCTTGAGAAAAAAAAGAATTAAATGCAAAAAACTGTATTATGTAAACAAGAAGTTTAGCATGCTAGTAAATAAACATGAAAATTTGTTTTCTAACAGTTTAAATAACCCTAAAAAGGATACCGATTCTCCTAACACTAGAGCATTAAGCAAAGAAAATAAAGAGTTTAATTTAAGTTCTCTTCTCAATGATCGCAGAGTAATAACATTTTTAAAACGGAAGGTATTCTCATGATATAGGAGAAGTTATTATGGATTCTTTGAATGTCAGCATGAACAAAGTTAATGAAGTTATCACAATTGTTTTAAAAAAACTAGCAAAGATAGATATAGAGAAGCTTCCCTCAAATTGTACAAAATTTCGATTTATGACTGAGGTTTTAGCACTTGTACAACTTCATGTTGCAGAAGAATTGATAAACACTGTAGAAATTAATTCGGGCAATTGTCTTCACAAACGGGACCACTAAACATCATAGACATTTTCAAAATTTCCAAGTTACTACCACAAATAGAAATACTTTAACTTTTAGATTATGTGAAATGGCTGGCAGTGATGCAGATTGTACTATTAATGTGTTAACAAAAACATTAGATAATATATGTGACATTTTAGAAAGTAGCAGCAAGGAAAACGATTTTTCTAACCTTGTATGTTCTTTTAAAACTACCATGTCTGATCTTGGGCCAGTTAATCCACTGTTTAATTTAAAGATAAAGATATGAGGAAAAAGTTACTGCCTAAAGTTATAAAGAACTGGTAAGGTTTAAAAAAAAGCGAGCAACCAGATTTCATTGAAATGTTTAATTTTTTTTGTAAATTGCCTTTATTATCTAACTTTGCAACACAAACTGATAAAATAATTAACTCATTCGAAAAGTTAGTTTTAAGTACTAATTATGAAAATATTTTTCCATTTAATACTGCTGAATCAGGCGCCACTAGATTAATAAGAACTGCATGTAAAGCTTTTTATGTAAGGGGAAGTGATGAAGCCGGAGTTGCTGGGTATTTTGATGCATTTTTTGCTGGCAAAGGACAAAGTAAGCGTATGCTTGCACCCTTTGTTGGTAACAGATTAAATATATTATATTATAATGCTGCACCTTTGTATTTTCATTCAAAAGATAATTTAGAATTTCTTCAAAATTGGCCGAACCAAAATAATCTTTTACTTGCAGTTAAAGAAGATATTAGCAACAAATTATATTTAGCAGAAGTGCGGGCTCTTAGAATAGTTGATAAAATAATTACAGGTCCACTTTGGCGGATAATTGAATCACAAAAGAGTATTCTTGATATGAATCTATTTTTGTTAACCGTAAAAATGAAACTTTGAGATTTGTGTAAAAATGCATCATCGATTATGATCTCGAAAACACCTATATTCAGTCCAAGTGATGTTAATATTCATAAAGATATTTTTTATGATAAATTATTTGAAGAGACTAATGACACTGATTTAAATATTTTAACACAGCAGACATTAGAAGTAATTTGTCATTCTTTGTTAGTTGTTCTGGAAAGACAATCTGCTGATCAACTTCCTGGAGGTAAATATTGCCATCCTTCTGATAATATAAGTAAGGCTGCAGAGAATGTTCCAACAACAAACAAAGGGTCAGAAAGTGACTTCGCGGTATTGGATCTTTTAATTCGTACAAAGCCAAATGCCAATATACAAACTATACAAGCTTAAACTATGTGATATAAAAACAAAAGACTAGACTGGTTGGATAAAAAGACTTTAGATGAGCGTGACTCATCGCTAAAAAAAGCTTCAACAAACTTTAGTAAAATGGAAGAAAAATACAAACAAAGTCAGTTAGAATTAAAGTTTAGAATGAGTGAAAGGTTGTCTGAAAAACATAAAGCTAAAAAAACAGCTGAAGATACAGCCTTCTTAAAAAAAGCTAAATCGGTTAATGAGTTGTTAAATTTGAGGACGAAGGTGTGGTTGACCTCAAAAGAAGCAGATGATGAATATGTTTTGTTAGTTGGCAAAATTTAAAAGCAAAAAAATATTAAGAGCACAGTTGGATTTTTATAGATATGTTATGGAAGTTAAATGTGAACCTAAATATTTTTACCAAACTAAAATGGATGGTAGTAAGCGAATAAACTTAACAAACTATGCACAGTTATCACGGAAACCAATAGTGCCAACCTAGCTGACCCGAGAACGCCGCCTATATGGGGTGATAGCTGACACATTCAGGTATCCTGTGATGCAAATTTTGAAATCAATTAATTACATCCGCGGAAGAAAATGCAGTTTTAATGCAAAAGTTTTGCGTTTTTTGCCCCTTTTGAGAACTGCGGAAAATCTGCTATAAAATCAGAACCACTCAAGAAAAATCAATGAAAATTTTTCCACTTATAGACCATTGCCTTAACTATGTTCATGTAAAATTTCAGTCAGTTTCATGCTCTAGTTTAAAATTTATAGTCATTTAAAGTTCAAATTTTACCATTTTTTGGTACTTTCGCCACTTATCTTTTCATTTTAGAACACTTAAAATGTGACAATACTAATGGTTTTGTAATATTTGAACTCCTCAGGGTAAGGGCATCAACTTTTGTAAAAATGGTTTTTTTGATTGTCATTATCATTTTCGAACTATGAGGCAAAACGTTTTTCTTGCAAACCAAAGTCTATATATATAGGCCTTATAAGAGGCTTTGATATAAAAAGACCAATTTTAAATTTCAAGACAAGAAATGTAGTCAGAAACTTTTAAAGAGGAGTATAACTTAAACAATTATCTAAAAAACTAAATTTTTGTACATATTTTTGCTTTGAACGTGTTTTTAAAATATAGTACAAAAACGGATTATTGCTACCACCTTAAATAGTTAGGGATTAGCATGTATTTGTTTTGAAATATCATTTTAAAACCTTTTCTTGCATAGTGCAAACGTTTTTTTAAGTGTAATAAGTGCTCCAAAGAAGAATTTTCTTTTGAAAAGAAGAAAAGCATTCATAACATTCTTTAATTCACAGTAAGTATTTTTTTTCCTATTTAATATACTTATATTTGAAAGGCTACCAAAAACAAATTTTCCCTTTGTAGAAAAGAGACTCCTTTAATTCAAATCAGGGAGTAATTAGAATTAAGCAGTATTGCATTAAACATTTCTCCCTACTAAAGTCTCAAAGACCATTTTTAAAGGATTTTGTTTGAAGCATTCAAACAATCATAGGCAAAAGGTAAAAATGGATTTTTTGATGGCCTATGTTGTGTAGCCAAAATCCCTTACTTATTTTTTTTTGTGTACATGATGTTCATAAACCTTTTTCTTCTTATAAAATAAGAAACTATTTGCTTTATGTAGATCAGAACTCATCATCAGTAAGTCATTAGAATTCATCAATTGCGGATCTTCAAAATTTATTAATGGAGATTCATTAGGATTCACCAACAGAACGTCAGGGTTCATCAATACTTCAACTTTTATCTGTCAAATACATTTTTTGAGTATTTTTAAAAAGTTCCAATAACCTAAAAGAGACCATTACTTAGTTTTCTTTAGTTAAAGCTATTTTCTATTTAATAAATGTTGGTTTGTTGGATTTGAGAAAGCTTACTTTTGAAATATAAAAAGAGATAGACATGGTTCATCAAGGTAATTTTAAATGTAGATTTTTTCAATAGATTACAAATTAGAAAGTATGCATACAAATTGCCTGTGACATGAAAGGCTGCATTTGATTGTGTTTTTCATTTCTTTTTATGATTTGTATGGTGCCTTGTATCTAATATACACCTTTTGATAATCTGTAAGTAAACGGCAAAATTAAAAAGTTCTCTAGTGTGCACTCTCTTGTCTTTTCTTTTTTACTGTTAAAGGAAATTGTGACAATGCCAACCCATGCCAAAAGTCATGAAGAAAACCGTAAATGTGTGTGCCTGCTCTGCCTCAAAAAAAGTTCTAGGCCACTCACAGCTTTCCAGGCACAACGATTTGCGAGTTGTACAGCACCAATCTTGATGTTTGTGATTCCCGGGTACCGCAAGGACTCTGCGAATCTTGCAAAACTGCTTTGCGCCGGAAAGAGGAGGGAAAAGAAGTCACACTTCCTTCCTTGTTTGACTTCAGCTCAATACGGTTGAGAGCAGAAACTCGTAGTCAAGTGTGTGATTGTCTCCTTTGTCAGATTGCACGTTCAAAGCTGCAAGATAAACACCCTCTTGAAAAACAAAATGCTGGTGAGAAAGAGCAAACTGTGAGATGTCATGAGTGCCTCAGTCCACTTGGAAAGGGACTGCCACATCAATGTTCTCAGTTGCAGTTTCGACAAAATCTGCAGTCTTTGGCAGCAAAAGACTCCAAGGCAGCAGAACAGATAGCTTCTCAAGTTACTGCCAACAAAGAATCATCCCCAAGAGGAACAGTCAAACTTGCTAAAGCAGGTGGAGGGCCTCCACTCTCTATCAAACCGGGTAAATATTTTAACTTCATTAAATTTTTACATAGTTTATTAGTTTAAAACTCAGCTCGTTAAAAGGAGTCTAGGTAACTTGCAGTATCAATTTTTCTCACTTTTCTGAGGTTAGAGCACAATTTCAACACTGAAAATATTAAAAGAAATAAAGCCCATTGCTCTAATGAATTCAGGTCCAAGTGGTGCCAAACCTACATTGAGCACACCAATGTTGACTACTCAGGCTTTGGTGAATGTCCAGTTAAATACTGGGCTATCAAACAACGGATTGAAGAAACTTGTCCGAACTGTGAATCAAACATCTGATGCCAAGATGGTGGAGCCAAACTTTTACATGAATTTTCAGAAAGCCGGCCGAGAATTGCAAGATTTCTTCACCTGCACTGCCTTGAAAATTCAAGATGGAAAGGCAGATTCTGGTACAGTTCGGGTTGTAGCACACTGTAAATATTTGCCAAGTCTTGTTAATCATGTACTTAAGGACCGCAAGGTTTCTGGTGGTTATTTTGTCAAGCTAAGCATCGACGGCGGGAAAGGATCCCTTAAGTTTTGTCTCAACATTGTTGAAACTCCGGCAAGGAATGAAGCAAGCCTGTTGGCACAAAAACAACTTCTCACTGAAAGGACTGGCAAAGACACTGGGGTCAACAGATTCTTGTTGCAGTATCAGAGGATCTTCCAGAAACCCATGACAATATTGAAAAAGTCTGGTCTATGATCAATGCAGGTGGGCTTCAGCTCCATTTGGCTTGTGACATGAAAGTTGCAAATATTGTTTGTGGTCTGCAAACCCATTCAAGCATGCACCCATGCGCATTTTGTGACATTGATTCAAAAAGTCTTGTCCACACCGGAAACTTGCGAACACTCGGTTCAATCAAATTAAACCTGCAGTCTTTTGAGCAATCAGGTGGGGTTGTTGCCAATGCAAAATCATTCGGCAATGTCATCAGAAAACCGATAATCAGTAGACCTGACACCTCTCTCATTCTAGAAGTCATCCCGCCAATAGAGTTGAATCTCCTCTTAGGCATTGTGAACTATTTGTTCAAGATGCTCAAAACTGCATGGTCTGACGCCGATTAGTGGCCTGCTGCACTCCACATTCAACCAAGTCCTTATCATGGGGGTCAGTTTGAGAGCAATGAATGCAGAAAGCTTCTGAAAAATGTGGACGTTCTGCACCAACTGGTTGAGACAAATTCAGTTCATCAAACCTTCAGTATTATTGAAGCATTCAAATGTTTCAACCTGGTTGTGGAAGCTTGCTTTGGTTTCATCCTTCAGCCGGACTTTGATGAAAAAATTGAAGCCTTCAAGAGGAGCTATCTCGTGATACCTGGTGCAAGTGTGACTCCCAAAGTTCACACGGTCTTCCACCACATTACGGATTTCATAAGTCGCAAAGGATCCCCCTTGGGACCCTATAGTGAGCAATCAGTTGAAACAGCGCATCAAGATTTTCACCAGCATTGGTCCAGATATAAGAGAGACAAAAATCATCCGGAGTATAAGGAAAAATTGTTGAACTGCTTGATTGATCTGTATAGTAAGCATCTTTAAAGAGTTGTTCACAAAAACTATTTATGAGAAGTTTTCAGAGTTAAATTTTTTTTCACTGTTGTGAACAAACACTATTTATACGAAATTTTCAGAGGTAAATTGCTTTCCTTTTATGAAACCTGTTGCCATTAGAGTCCTTCATATATGTCATGCTAGAAACTACAATATAGTAGTTATGTGACAGAAATTATCTAAAATATTTTTGAAAAAAATGAACTTTGAGGAAGAAATCAAAATTCATATTTATGTTATGTGATAACATCTCTGAAAACAGTTTGAGAGTAAATTGTTTCAAAAGGTTTTTCAGACATTATTTTTGTCTCTGAACAGTTTTTATTTGTAAATAAAGAACTCATGAATATTCTGTAGCTTATTTATTTTGTCTGCAGTTAGATTATGTCATCAAGCATTAAATAGAAAAAGCTTCTCCATTATTTTGAAATGAAAATAAGAGAAAAAGGTGGTGGGGAGTAAAACATCATTAAATCTACACTAACTTCAGCTAATTATTTACAGAATGCTTATTTTTAAAGTTTCTGACTACATTTCTTGTCTTGAAATTTAAAATTGGTCTTTTTATATCAGAGCCTCTTATAAGGCCTATATATATAGACTTTGGTTTGCAAGAAAAACGTTTTGCCTCATAGTTCGAAAATGATAATGACAATCAAAAAAACCATTTTTACAAAAGTTGATGCCCTTACCCTGAGGAGTTCAAATATTACAAAACCATTAGTATTGTCACATTTTAAGTGTTCTAAAATGAAAAGATAAGTGGCGAAAGTACCAAAAAATGGTAAAATTTGAACTTTAAATGACTATAAATTTTAAACTAGAGCATGAAACTGACTGAAATTTTACATGAACATAGTTAAGGCAATGGTCTATAAGTGGAAAAATTTTCATTGATTTTTCTTGAGTGGTTCTGATTTTATAGCAGATTTTCCGCAGTTCTCAAAAGGGGCAAAAAACGCAAAACTTTTGCATTAAAACTGCATTTTCTTCCGCGGATGTAATTAATTGATTTCAAAATTTGCATCACAGGATACCTGAATGTGTCAGCTATCACCCCATATAGGCGGCGTTCTCGGGTCAGCTAGGTTGGCACTATTGGTTTCCGTGATAACTGTGTATGAGTTGTTCAGTAATTTACAATCAGTTATTAGAACAAAGACTTTTTCAGAGCCCATTGAGAGGAGTTATTCTTATTGAATGAAAAGAACGAGATATTTTGATTGCAAAAGAGAAAAAAGAGTTAAGTTAAAAATTAAAGAATGCAAACTGTCTCAATTAGCAAATCAACAAAAAACAAACATCTTCGCTGTCATTCTAAATGATGTTAATTATCTTGTTGGGAAATTTATTCAACATAAAATAATGAAAATCGACACTAAAAAATTCTTTTGGTATACAGGTGAAGTTCTTCGAGTAAACAAGTCAACTCCTAACTTAAAAAACTTTTGTTTGATGTTGTCTATGAGACTGAGGAAACTCAAGTATGGACGTTTCCATTGCTTGATGACCTTGAAAAAGGAAAGGTCACAGTTTTGTAAAAAGCCTATTTTACAATTTGTTTGAAATAATTACTAGTTATATATATTATTAGTTATATTTTATTAGAAATATGTTACATATATTATAAATTATATAATATTATTATAAATTAGTCGTATATATTAATCTATAATATTTATATCTATAACATTTACAGTTGCTATAACGTATTGTATATAGTTATTATATATCATTAGTAATATTATATTATAAATATATAATAAACTATATAATACTATTATAAATTAGTCGTATATATTAATCTATAATATTTATATCTATATCGTTTATAGTTATTATAACGTAACATATATAATTATTATATATATTATTAATATTAATATACAAGAAATATATTATAAATTATAACATATTAATATAAATTAGTCGTATGTATTAATCTATAATATTTATATCTATATCGTTTATAGTTATTATAACGTATCGTATATAGTTATTATATATCATTAGTAATACTATATAAATATATTATAAATTGTATATTATTATAAATTATTCGTATATATTAATCTATATTATTTACATTGTTTAAATATATATATATGTGTGTGTATATATATATATATATATATATATATATATATATATATATATATATATATATATATATATATATATATATATTTATATATATATATTTATATATATATATTTATATATATATATATATATATTTAAACAATATAAACAATATAGATACAACGATATAAAAAATATATATACATTTATATAGTCATAGACACATTCCACATTAATATTGTCATAACTCTATTACAACATTAAATTGTGAAAAAACAAAACACAAGGTTGCCCATTTTTTAAATAAAAACGAATATCTATACATACATTATATATATATATATATATATATATATATATATATATATATATATATATATATATATATATATATATATATATATATATATATATATGTATATATATGATATCATATATGTATAGAAATCGTTTATACTGATCTATAACATTTATAATATCGTATCTATAATATTTAAGAAAATTTAAAATTGGGAAACGTTGTGTTTTGTTTTTTCACAATTTAAGGCCCCTATGAATTGCAAAGTTGTTTCCCGTACCTGCCCGCCTCATATTTTAAAATAAAACGATGTTGTTCATTATTTGTTTTTTGGGTATTCTTCCCATTTTTAAAAAAACTTAAAAAGTAAAAATTGATATGAGCGGTATGGCAAAAAATGAAAGCACTCTTGCGAATTGCTTCATACATGACTCCAACTGTGGAGAAATAATTGTATGCTGGAAAATATTTTGTGTAGACGATGAAGAATTAACTGTCCAAGGGTTATATGATATGGTTTTAAGCTCTTTTAATGAAACTAATCTGCATTTATCCGACCATTTTCTGGAAAAGTGCTAGGTAGGAATATCTTCAGAAAACTTCTACTCTGTGGATGGTTTCAGTAAGTCAATTTTTAATAGTGAGAATTTTACATAAACAAAACAATTTTGAATGAAAGTGACAGCAATGATACAAATGCAAATAAAAATGCTTTTGATATGATGGTTGAAGCTCAAGAAAGTCTTTCAACAAGAACAGTTCCAGAACTCAAAATCCAAACAATAAAAAAGATGAGTTATTAAAATCGTTAATAAAATTTATCGAAAATAGTGAATTTAAATGGACATTTTCAGAAATAAGTTCAAATATTGGTTTTAATACAATAAATATTTTAACAGATGTATTATGGTATATTGATGGGCATTATGAAAAGTTTGCTGTGCGATATTGTGGGATACCAAAAGTATTTTATCAATTTACTAATTATAATAAACCCGAAAGATATAAACATAGAAAGAGACAAATATCATCACTTTCTGTAGATATTTTAAATTCACATTCTCAAAGACTGTTAGGTAATCCTCAATCTGGTTTTTGGAATCATCCAAAATGGAAAACTTTTAAGCAAGAAGTTGAGATGCTGGCTCAAGGGCTTCAAAAATTCTGTAATCTTATAAAATCCAAAAGATGCCAGTTTCTTATAAATCATCATACAAATGAACAAGTCCGATGTATAAGCAATTCGCTTAATATAATGTACATTCCAGCACGACACACACCATCTGAAGATATCACTGATCTGTCAGATATAATAAACATTGGAGAAATTGATCAAATCTATTTATTAGAAGAATTAGACCTTCTATCAAATGATCGTCGTCAAAAGTATGAGTATATAGAAGAAGTAAAAAAAGAACTTAAAGTACCTACTATATTAGTAACATATTCTCCAGGAAGTAACTAATGTAACCTACAGTGGATTTGGCACACATCTACTATAGATATTAATTCTGCTCTTCATTCTAGCCAACCCTTAATTGAAACAATTTAACTACAAATCCCCAAATGTCACTCAAGAGCTATGAGAAAGGCTGCTTTTGAAAAATATGGTTTGATTACTCCCTCTGTTAAGAAAAGTATTTTAAGACATGTACAAAGATTTAGCTGGTGATGTTTCAGCTGCTGACACATTATCCCAAACTTGATAATCGAGTAGATATATTATTTGAACTTGAAGATCCTGATCTGATATACGATTTTCGTGAACTTTATGCTGGTAGACATACACAATTTGATACTTTTTGGGCTAAAGCAAAAGAATTTCTTGAAGAAGACATCGGGACTGCTGAGGATGATAGGCGACAATCACAAGTTGTGCATTTAGCAAAAGCAGTTTCAGTTAGAGATTTCCTAGATCAAGTTGAAAATTTTATAATATTTTAAAATTTTATAATATTTTAAAACGTATTTTCTTTAATTTTTTTAATAAATTTCTAGAATAGTAATAAAAAATTGTGAGTTGAAATTTACTTCAGATTTTGCTTTTATTCAACTTTGTTTTCACTATAGATTATTGATTAAATAAAACGAGTTAAATAAAAACGCGTTAAATAATATATTATACATATTTTATATAGAATTTTTAATTTAATGTAACGCTTCTTTTATATTTTATTATTTCAATAAACATTTTCTAAATCAAAACAATATTATAAATATAATATAAAATATCTAACAAAAAAAGTAGTTAGGTATTTATATAAATATTGGTTTTTTATTAATATGGTATTTTAATATTTAAAAATTAAAAGTAATCTATTTATATTTTATATAGTATGTATAATATTAACAAGAAACCCCTACACAGTTTATTTTAATAAATATGAATGATTTATTATTAATGAAGATGTAGGTTTATTTTAATAAATATGTAGGTTTAATAATAATGTAGGTAATAATAATGTAGGTTTATTTTAAAAAATATTAAAATTAGTATATTCTAAAATTTTAAGTTATATTCTTTAAAAATAATCAGATTAACAAACTTCACACAAATAACAATACAGTCGCAGGTCTTCCATTCATAACACTTATTTAAAAATAATCAATAAAAACTCATTGTAGTTAAAAGGCTAATACAAATGTTTATTTTTTTATTTTTTTACAGGTGTGATGTCTAAGCGAAAAAGTGGACATGAAAAGTTACGTGAGAAAAACATAAAGCTTCTGCGAGAAGATGCTAAAACAACTAAAAATCTACTATCCATGTTTTCTAAACTGAATTCAAATACCTTGCAACACCATGCTGATGCTGAGCCTGTTGATGAGGTTCAATCTCACGTTGCTAAAGAGACCCAAACAAACCTTGATGATGAAGATGGCGTTCATACTGACACTAATGAAATGACCCAACCAATCCTCATTCTAAACATCACAGCTTCTTCAAGCATGGTTGAACCTACTGGTGATACCGAAAAAACTACTTCCCGAGTGAATGATTGGTTTAATAAGCCTCACCTGAATGAACTGACAACTTTCTATAAATATCACCCACATCAGCCTGAAACACGTCACTTTAATTCAAATATGGTATATTACCGTCCTGAAGATGGTATGCAGCGTATGTTTCTTTCATTTTTAGAAGAAGAAGAGTGCCTGTTTTGCAGTGTTTGTTTGGCACATGGAAATGAGAAGCAGAAACCAAGTTCGTTTGTAACAGGTTTTAACAGTTGGACTCATATTCATCAACGTACTGTGGAACACGAATTGTGAAAGAGACACCAAGAATGTGTCGAGGCTTATCTACATTTCTCTGCTAATCGAACCATTCTAGATATGGTACAAGGTCAGCAATATAGTCTACGAAAACAGCAAGTTTTACATCGTAGATTGATCGTGGACAGAGTAGTATCAATTGTCAAAGTGATTGGTAAACGTGGTATGCCATATCGAGGTAAGGCTGGTTGCGAAGATGTCAATGTTTTGGCTAACGACAGAGTGGATCATGGAACATTTCTTGAAATCGTGATTCTTGTTGCGAAGTACGATGAAATTCTAAAAGCGCATTTGAAGGAAATTATCGACAAAGGCATGCTGAATGATAAACAGGATAAAAGGAATAGAGCTAACAGAAATACTTTTATTTCCAAATCCACTGTAAACCAAATTATATTAGGAATCGCTAAATTAATGAAAAGTGCCATTGCTGAAGAAGTACAACAAGCGGGAATATTCTCAGTGCAACTTGACACAACTCAAGATGTAACACAAGCGGATAAATGTGCGATAGTCCTGCGATACGTTACCGACAAAGTTGAGGAGCAACTTATTGGTGTTGTCGATCCACATTCTGGAAAAGGCAGTGATCTGTGCAAATTGATGTCAAATGTTTTGGAACAAAATGGCATTGATATTACTAAATGTGTGTCAGATAGTACTGATGGCGCGTCTAATATGGCCGGGGCATACAATGGATTTACTACATTCTTAAAAAAAGCGTCTCCTGGACACATTCACACATGGTGTTATGCGCATGTTTTAAATCTGGTCGTATGTGACGCCACCAGCAGTAATGAAGCTTCAATATCACTTTTTGGTATACTTCAAAAGGCTGCTATGTTTTTTCGTGAGTCCTACTTGAGAATGGACCTTTGGACTGATCACATGAAAGAAAAAAATGGCCAAAACATTCACAAACGACTAAGTGTTATCGGTGCTACTAGATGGGGGTCCAAACACGATGCCCTTCAAAAGTTTTTTGGTACGTTTCGCGACGGTGAAGGAGCATTATACACAGACGTCGTTCAAGTACTGGAAATAGCAGTCTCTTCCACTAAATTAAGTGTTGAAGCACGCTATGATGCGCAGTGTCTATTAACGTCCTTATTGAAGTTTAAGACTGTACTGACGGGATTTGTATATCTAAGAATAATGGAGTCAACCACACCACTGTCCAAATACCTACAGACGTCTGGATTGAATTTCATAAAGGCGTTTGAGATGGTTAAAGTAACTATTTCAGAAATTCAGACTCAATCACGCAATTTTGATCAAGTTAAGGTTTCTGCAGACCATTTCATTAATGTGTCCGCAACCATTCTTGACGAGAAAGAATGTGATTGTGTTATACAGACAGATTTGCCAATGGTACGCAAAAGAATAAGAAAAGTAATGGCAGGAGAATTAGCAAATGATGATCCACTTACAGATCCTTTAAAAATGTTTGAAGTAGAGGTCCACAATGGTATTCTAGACACAGTGTTAAGAAGTCTGTCGACTCGGTTTGCATCACACGGTGAACTGTACTCTGATATGAGTTGTTTTGACCCCAACGGATTTTCTGAGTTATTGGAATGTAATATTCCAAAAAAAGCCCTTCAGAAAATCTCAAGTCATATTTCGGCAACAGGTGTGTAAATTTACTTATAAATATAATTGATTGATTTCTTGTTAAACTTTATTAGTAATTGCTTAAGTATTTTTGTTTTCCAAATTGGTAAACTTCATTAAATTTTTAATTAGCATTAGATAAGGTTATCTCTTTTGTTCTTAGTTTTGAATATTTATAAGATTATCTTTATCTTTTTATATTTTAGGCGAAGAAGCGCAGCTGTTGCTTGAGCTGTTGGACTTTGCAAAAAAGTGGCCAGTTTTAAAAAAAACATTGGAAGAGAGTTACGATTGTTCTGATCAAATCACGATTGATAAGGATGAGGTTGATATTGAAGATGACGCCACCAAACATAAATGCGGCCCTCTAAAGAAGTGTCGCTCGTGCATTTACTGTTGCTACCATGTGCTTCGAAAATATAATCTTTACGGCAAGAGCTACTGCATGCTGCACAGGGCTTACAAATTCATACTCACAATTTCAATTACCCAAGTGGCTTGTGATAGGAGTTTCAGCAAGTTGAAATGTCTCAAAACAAGATTGCGAAGTCAGTTGACAGAAGATCACTTGGACTCACTGTTGATGATGTGCATTGAAAAGGACATATTGAGTAACATAACCAACGATGAAATTATTGATGAACTTGCTAAATCGAGTGGTGAATTAAAAAAGTTACTGTTTTTATGATTTTTAGTTTTTGTAATTTAAATATGAATTTATAATACAAATATAACACATGTACTTAAATGACATCTTTATTGATTTTAAACAAGTGTATACAAGTCCTTATTGTTCAATAGTGTTACAAAAGTACTTAAAAGTGAGGGGTTACAAGCGAATACGATTTAAAAAAAAAGGTCACTTAGTGGGCCTTTTTCATGATAGCATTTCCCGGGCCTTTTCAAAAGCCTAATCCGCCCCTGAATGTATGTACCACATACAGTACTAATGCATGTAGTACACACATTATAAATAATAGTGTATGTAGTACATAAACATAATGTATGTAGTACATAAAAAGCATAACACTGTCTATACTATTTAGACAACTACTGCATGTCAAACACTGTATGATACAGTCTGTATCATAAAATATGATACAGTCAGTATCATATATTATGATACATACAATTAAAGAGTTATTAATTACTAAAGACTTAAGTAGTTAATAACTATACAGTCTAAATAGTTATTAATCACTTAAGTCTTTAGTAGTTCATTACTTGGTAATACTTAATAAGTATTACCAATTTAGTGTTGCATTTTATTATATGCATTTGTGATATTCTACAAAATGAATGCAATGCCAACAAATATACTGATTAGTATTTTATAAATCACATTTTTTTGCCATGTTTATGCAGGTAGATCGAAAAAATTATTTTATTATGTTTATATGCATTTTATTTGTATAAACTAAATATTTTTTGCATGCGTTTGTCATTAGCTACTTTTTTACTTCAAATATAGATTTTTATTTTGATATAGATTATTTATTGAATATAAAAATATGTAAATTATGTTACTGTTATCTACAAACACAAATATATATAACCTATTACCTATAATTTTAACAGTAGTTATATCTAAAGCTCATCAAATGAAAGATGCAAGTTCAAATGTTTATATAAAGTTGTATAATGAGGAGCATTCAAACGTTAAAGTTGCTCTCAAGCGAAATCAATATGCAAGATTTGTAGGAATGCTAAGCTGTTAGAATGAACATTATAATGTTTAAATATGTGTATAATTTGTACAAATATTTTAATATAATTATAATTATTGTTACAACAAGTTTTGATTTTTCTCTGTGTTACAAAGTTAAAGATGCTTCTTTGATCAGCATTAATGTTAAATATTTATTTATTAGTAAATCCATGTGTTTAACAAAGATAACATATTTTTAGTAGATGGTTTTGTTTTGCAAAGATGTTAGTAAATGCATGTGTTTTACAAAGATAAAATATTGTTAGTAAGTATACGTGTACCTCATTCCTGTATCATAATTCTTATCTGCATTATAATTGTACGTTGTTAAAATGTCCTAAAGTTATAATATATTATGTAACTTCTTGTTTCTGTATAGTTTTTGTATTGTATGTTTTTATTATTTATTGTTTCATTATTATTTATTGACATTTATAATTATTTACTCAATGAAGCTTTTGTTTAAATTGTTCTTTTTTTTTCAGTTATGTTTAAAGGGGCGTTTATTTTTTAATTCATTTGGCAGCTGTTAAAGAGGGAGAAGGTAACAATTATTTGGGAGTGTATTAATTATATATATTTGTGGCATTTTAATGGTAATTGGAATTCTTTTAATAATTTTATAGTAGAGTTTTGAAGGTTGTTGTCTCTAATTATTGCAGTGAAATACTGATTCTATTATTCGAAAATTTTCTGTATAGAAAAATTTTCTGTATAGACTTGAAAAAATGAATGCAATATCAACAAATGAATCTATTGTTTTTTCACCATTTTTGTGCAGGTAATACATAAAAAAAATTATTATGTTTTTATTTATGTGCATTTTACACTCACACAATTATATATAACATAATACTTATAACTTTAGCAGTAGTTATGGCAATGCCTAAAGCTCATCAAATGAAAGATACAAAATCAAAGATTATCAAATTAAAGATTATCAAAGACTATCAAATTGTATAATGAGGAGCATTCGAACGTTGTAGTTGCTCTAAAGCGAAGGAAAGATGCAAGATTCGTTAGGATGCCAAGCAGTTAGAAAGAACATTATTATGTTTAGATATGTGTATAATTTGTACGATTATTTTAACTTAATTATAATGATTATTATAACAAATTTTGATTTTCTCTGTGTAATTATTAAATTAAAGTTGGTTCATTAATCAGCATCAATGTTTACTTTTGTTTCTTAGCATCAACTTTTATTTGTGCTAGCTGGGTCAAAAATGAATCTTTTAAAAAGTAGTTGTAATTACAACGTTATGCGTTATTTTTTAATTTATTAAAATCGAATCATTAAGTATCTCGAAACAAGAAATATATGACTTAGACCACTTTCATAATTATGGGCACATATTTATTCTAAAAAACGAAAAGCAGAAAGTTAACATACAACAAGTTATTGTAAGAATATGTTTTGTTAAATAAAAAAATATATTTGAAACTTATGTAATTATGTAATATTCCGTTATTTTTATGAAAAAAATATTATGCTAAACAAAAAAAATAGATTTTTATTTAAAACTTATCAATATTTGAGCTTAAGATATAAAATTTGATTACCATTAGTTTCTTAATTTTCATATAGCCGTTCGTTGTATCCGCCGCCTTCTTGATAGGCCAAAAATGGCTACAAAAAATTTTCCGTATGCGCTTTCCATTTATATTTTGAGATCAGTGATTTTAAACTCCAGCAATTTTGCATAAATGCGGTAAAATGCACGAAAACCCAGAATTTCTGAGTAAAATCATGGACGTATAAGAGATGGACGTGCAGCTCATTGTTTCACATCAAAGAGGGCGTAGAAATTAGCGAGCCATGCGAGTTTCCGACTTACTCTAAATTATCACCAGCCAACAAAAAAATCTATCAAAATGGCTGCCCACAGTTTAAAAACAGAACCTCTGATCACGTGGTATTAGTTTAAAATTTTATAGCATTTGTTTAAGAAGACTTTACTTCAGGGTAAAGTAAGCACTTCACTTGACAAATTACTAAACAAATTACACCAAGGTAAAGGAAATTAGTTGTCGGCACGAACAGATTTTCATCATTTTTTCAAGATAAATTTTTGTAAATTTGGGAACTTTTTTCGTGTAAACAAAGTCTGTCAATGATAAAATAGATCTGTATGGATAATTTTAAAATGACTAAAAAAAGTAAAGCGAAGTATAAAAAAACTTAAACGAAATTTTTTATTAAGATCTGGTTTCATTCAACACATTGGTCCTTCATTCACCAGCCTTAATTTTGTGTATTTTTTTAGTATTTTTTCCGACATGTCGCCATTTTTTGCCTCTGCTACTTTATAAGCTCAATAATTTATATTCTTTTATCCATTACATTTTTAGTAGGTGTATTTTCTTATAGGCTTTTTTAAAATTCATTTGATAAAGCAAAACCCTTTAAAAAGTTATTCAAATTTATAATTGTCTTGCAAAATGCGGTCAAATATTTCATGTTTTCGCTTTTCATATTTCATATATTACTTCAATTGTCATAAAAAGCACATAATAACCCATTTGTTTTTGTCAAATAAAATGTAGTTTAAATATAGCTGGTAAATCATATTATGTTAATATTAAATACTTAGTTATTCTGTGACAAATCATTTTCTTCTTTATTGTATTTACATTCACTTTATATATAAGTTATTTATCCTTTACTGTATATATTTTTGTTGTTAAACATAAAAACAGAAAATTCTATAATATTCATAAACTGGATGTCTACAGCAATATAATAGAGTAGTTTCCTAGACATAAAACCATTGTGCTCTAGGCAGCTAAAAAACTAGTTGATTTTTGTATTATTTATTATATCTCAAGTTATACATGTACTAAAGTAGTCAAGCAAATGATCTTAATTTCTTTTCATTCTCCGCGTTATTTCTTAAAGTATTAAGAATGTCTATCTTTAGAAAATTAAGCTTAAAACTTGGTTTTTTTGCTGTTATCTTTTATAAATAAGAGGAAGTTGAAATGACTAGTTAGAAAATCTAGTTAGTCCAAAAATTTTCGTTGAATCCGACAAACTTTAATATAATTTAATTTCTATTGCTTAAAACAAAAGATTTCTAACTATGCGCAACGAGCATTTTTCGCAAAAAAAAAACAACAGGTTGCACGTCGATTTCTTATATGTCCATGCTAAAATGCAACGTGATAAAAAAAAATTTATTTTGAATTACTCAAAACACACTAATGTGTCTTGTGGTTATTTATTTTTTATGAACTATCTACTACTGAAACATTGTAAATCGCATCCTTTTAAACATATATAATTGCACTATTTTCTTTCAGATCCTTCAATCCGCTATCTTTTTACCAGATGCAAAAAGTCGATAACGAAAATAAAGAAAAGAAATTTCAAGAAAAGAGGAATGCTCAAGCAGAGGCTGATAAGTCCACTACCATAAGAAGATATTTTGGTCCTATTAATAAAAACAAAAGGCTTGATAACCTCCCACATGGTGCATCATCAAGTCACCAAACAAAAATGGACGACTTTACTGAAACGATAAAGTAGCCTTCACAAAGTGCTCAACAGTTGGAATTTGATACCATCCTAACCCTTTCACTAGTTCTCTCTAGCCTCCCGTTTCACGTTATTGAAACTGCTGGCTTCAAAATGCAGCTGAATTATCTTTGTCCACAAGCTAACCTAAAAAGTCCAACCAACTTATCCAAATACAAGCTGCCAATGATTTATCGCAATCTAAGACCTGATGTAAAAATGCAAATTAAGAGAAATATCCCGCATTGCGAAATGGCAGCTTTCACTACAGGTGGATGGATTGCAAGAAATGGTGATCCCTTCGTCTCCCTTATATTGCATTATGTTACCAAATACTTTGAACTTAAAAACTTATTTTTGGATTGCCAAAACTTTATTGGGAGACATAGAGGAGGCTTGCACAAGGAATAGACCACATGATTTCTCAATTTCCTGGCCTACAGTGGGAAGACCTTTACAAAGTGGTTGTTACTGATGCTGCAGCCAACATGAAGAAAGCAATCACGGAAAGCAAAGAGATCAGTGATTATCTGACCGATCATCTGCTCAACACTTGCTTAACAAAGGCTGTAGAAAAATCAGAAGGATTCAATGGTATAATAAAGAAATGTTAAGGACTTGCTCAAAAGACCCACCAAAGTTTATTAGACTGACAGGATATCAAAAAAGCGTACGTGGAAGCAAATATAGAACCAGTCAAGATCATTCAGCCAATTGTAACAAGATGGAATTCTAACTTTATGATACTTAGGTCAATCCTCAGATTGAAGGCTGGTTTACTGGTTGCTCTAGAAACTCTAAACAAACCAGATCTTCAAAGTGATTCCGGATGAAATTTGATTCCGGATGAGTTAGAGTTTAATAGTATTTACAACATTTTACCGTTTCTGGCAGAATGTAAGCGATGCTCTGATTACTGGTCTTATTAAAAACTGGTGACTATGCAAAAAGTTAAAAAAGACATTAAATCTCCACTAGCTTTGCAAAAGAACCGTAAATGACATTGAAGAGCGTGACCCTTATGTTGCAGAGTGCCTACATAACTTCACGGAAAAATTTGAGAAGGTTTTACCTAATTATGGCGTTGGAGTCAAATACTATAATGTGGGTTAACTTCTGCACCCATATTATAGAGGATATACACTCAAAAATATTGCAAAAAGTGAGGAAGGGAGGGAAGCCGCCATCAAGGAATTGGTTGACAATCACCCAACCATAATCCAGTTCTCCGAGTCATTTGAGGATGGTCATACTTCGCTAGAAACATCAGATCTTGACGAAACTATGAATCCAGTGGACCTTGAGTTTTTGAAAGACATAAGGCAGGTTTCAGCGCATCGTCCTGGGACTTCACAGTCAAGCCAATCAAAGCTCAAGCCACCCTTGATGCTTGAATTTGAAAAGTATCAGACTATGGCCTTACCTGAATGGGATGTGGATGCTTTAGAATGGTGGAAGCAAAATAAAAATGAGTTACCTTTGCTAGCCGGTCTGGCTAGAAGTTACTTGGCTATACCTGTGACTTCTGCTTCATCAGAAAGAATATTTTCAGTAGTAGGAAGGACAGTTACTGATTTTAGGCATAATGTAAAACCAGAAAACACTAGCATGTTAGTTTTTGTGAGTCAAAATTACGCAAGGGTTCCTTCTAACCTCAACGATTGGGAAAAAACTTGCGAAGAAAAGCCGTATGAATTACCACAAGTCACACCACCAACTAAGAAAGCTCACCAACAGGGAAAATCACATAGTCAAGCTGAAACTAAAAAAAGAGGTGCACCTGAAAAATCTTCTCTAACTCTATCAGATACTCAAACTGGTCCTGAACCTAATAAGCAACAACAGCTACAGTTAGATACTCAAGCGACACTGTTGTAAAAAAATGAAATATTGCTTGATGTCGTGACCCAGAAAAATCCTTTGGGGGTATGATTCTACTATCATTGGTGGTTACTAGGTTATAAGTCCCTAAATCTGGCTACACCGTCCGTGGAAGAAAATCCATTTTCAAATTTTGCATAAAATCCCATTAAATACATAGCTGGTAAGTAACTTACAAAGTTGGTTTTAAGATACATGATTTTGCACTTCTATATATTGCTGATACTTGATTTTGCAGTTAAACCACAAATTTAGAATCGCCACATGGTCCGAATAAACTAATAAGGTTAATGGTGTTAGTTAGATTGCCAGTAAAATATAATTTTCTAATAAATATAATTAATTGTAAGCTCTATTTTTTTTTATTTGTTTACTATTATTTTGTAAAAAGACATGCTTGAAAGTAAAATCATATTATATCTAATTTATTATTGAAAGAAATCTGATAATCACTTGATGTTAGTGTAAATATTTTCTATACTGTAAATTTATTTTCTTGTAGTCTTTAATGCATTGTTATTGTAGGAACATTCACGTGGTTACTCAATGATGTTGTTGGCGAATTCGAAAAAAGTCAATCAACCGACTCCAGCCGTCAGTGAAACTGACGGAAATAAAAAGAATCCAACATTAGACTATTGTGTGGTTCGTGAAACAAGTGCTACTGTAGATTATGATATGGATATTGTCAACGATAACATTACTATAAATTCGTCGTTAATAAATGTGACATTTGGGGATATAGACTCAGCTAACATGTCTGATTTAATCAACTTTCAGTCAATTGATGGAGTTTTTGGCTCAACTGAAAACCAGGATCATAGTGAGCTCTCGACACAACACTTGTCCAATTCTGAAATTGTTACGGTAAATGATACTGGTGCAGACAATGAATCTAGTGATTCCAGCGATCTTCAAGATTCTCGTTCAAACTATTCCTATTCCTCAGAATCCTCCGACAATGATGAATCAGATGTGGAAAATTCACCGCTCTCTTCTGCTGCTGCCCGCGTATCTGTTGATTCACAAATCTCGGCAACCAGTCACAGGTCTCCTCAACCCGGCACTTCTTCGAATAATCGCATGACCTGTTCATCAGTTCATGTGAGTTCAAATGATCAAGAACATCCCCCAAACTTTAAAATACAACCGTCAACAACAAAGAAAACAAGATGCAAACGAGGGCGAGCTGAACCAAATAACTGGGAAAGAAAACGTAATGCTCTAAAGCGAATGAAAGGAGAAGAGTACAGAGGTCTGAAAAAAAACCGTGATGGTAATTTTGTACAATCAGAAGTAAAAGCACCACGCAGTATAAGTCCTGCGTGTCGAAGGCGACAACTTACTCCAAATTCAAGTAGGTTTAAAATTTAAATCTTTCATTAACTAAATCACTTTGGTTGGTGTACTTTACTTTTTGGAAACTGACAAAATAAATGGTTTTTTGTGTGGTTGCGTTTTATTGGGAAAAGAATGAAAAAAATTTGAAATCCTTGTATTATTGTAGTAGTCGTCTTAGCTCGTTTATACAGTAGACTAGAAACTAGTCAATATCCCTACTCCCTAGTTCTGTTACTCCTAATACAATACATTATAAGACCTTTTTTTATTTCTTAAGGTTACCATTGCTTCATCTCAATGTCAAGAATGCTGTTGACAAAGTGCTGATGACCGAGTTGCCGAAGTGTCCTGGATTTGCCATTTCTTCAGACATGTGGAGCTCTCGGAACAATAACTTGTATCAGGCCGTCACACTGCACTACATAAGAGAAGACTTCCTGTTAAGACACTTTGTTGTTGCTGCTGCTCCATTCAATGACAAGCACAAGGCTGAAAATATTGCCAAGAAATCGGACAAGTAAGTTATAAATTTATGAATAATTTAATGGTTAGGTTATGTATACATCAAATAATTACTCACTATTATTTTGTATTTTAATATTCTTGCATTTCTCGCACTAACTCAAAATAGCTCGAAAATCTCGAATTTTATCAAACTTTTTAGTTTCGATACATATCGAGACATAGTACGAGATATTACAATTATATTTATTTATTTTAGGTGTGTTTCTGACATTGCTGGAAATGACGGACATAGTTCAGTTGTTTGCGTCCATGACTCGGCAGCCAACATGAAAGCCGCCATCCCTATGTGCAACTTTGTTGATAAGTCACTCTTGTGCGCAGACCACCTTCTCAACCTGGTTGTGGAGCACCCCATTAATGATACAAAGTCAGTGTTGACAATGGACTTGAAGACTGCATTGACCAAAGCTACAGCCTTAAGTTCCAAGACTCACCGGTCAAACAATGTGGAGCAGAGAATTGAAAAAGAGGTCGAGTGAATTTTTAATTACAAAATAGTTTATACATTTAGTTATGAAATTAAAAAACTATTAAAAAGTTTTTACTGTTTTCAGTATTTACAATATTTTGTCATGTATGTACAAGATTATTATTTATTTTCCAGTTAAAATCACTCTTGGACGACCCTGATGTGAGTGACGATGAAAAGGCAGGACTGAAAGTTGTCAAAATTATTGCTCCTTGCAAAACTCAATGGGATTCGGTGTTCATGATGTTGGACAGTATCATGAAGATGAGAACCATTTTGATTTCTATTCGTGACAATCCTGGCAATGACACTGGTAGGATGATTGCAAACTCTGTTCCAACTGAGGAGGAGTTTGACCTTTATGACGAAATCTTGCCGATTCTCGTTTCTATTGCTTGCCAAGGAAAGTTTCCATTACTTGCTGAGGCTGCTAGGAAATGGCTTTGTGTTCCTGCCTCATCTGCCCCATCAGAGCGTGTTTTTAGTTCTGGTGGCAACATTGTCTCCTACAAGAGAACTAAACTTCAACCAGAGCAAGTGGAGAAATTGTTGTTCATCCAACAGAACTTTGACAAGGTCAAAATGAAAACCATGTTGCTCACCTCCAAAGATGAGATTGCATAACTAGAAGATGAAGAACATGACAAGCCTTTTTCAATTTCTTCAAGGTCATCTACTGTTACATCTCTTGCATCTTTGCCAAAGGGCATTACTCCTCTTGTCACCGTGGATGACGATAAACCACAACCACAACCAAGTCAACCAACTACTGATACTCCAAGTTCTAGTCAGCCCTCAGTCTGAATTTATATTGTCAAATGAAATTTCATTAGTCTTTCATTTTCAAATAAAATTTAAAATAACATTTGCTTCATGTCAATAAATAGATTTATATGACAATTTTCCTTTTATTTGTTTTTATTTTTAAATTAAATTTAAGTTATTGGAGTACAAATTTATTCTTTTCCTTATTGTGATATTTTTAAATTTCCCGTTCTTTTTTAGTTGGTTTTTCAAGCCTTTATTCACATCTGCCATGCGGGCGCAAAATTGTAACGGAAAATAACGGAAAGACTCATATTTGAAAAGGGTTAGTTGTTCCTAGCCCTTGTGCCTATAAACATAGTTTCTGGTACGTATTTTTAAATTTATTGTTCAAAGTTGTTTTAAAAATTCATTTTATATTTTAATCTTTGTCTTTTTAATGTCTTATTACATATTTGTAATAGACATGCTATATGGACTTATCATTTGATAGACCTAGTTAATTAGTGATATTTTGTTATTTTTCATTTTTAGTGTGAATATGAAGGACTTCAAAGAGATTAATAACCTGGAGGCTGAACGAGCCCGTTTCCAGGCTCAGGTGGCTGCCTGACGAGCCGAGCTAGCGGCAGAGCTCGAGCTTAACCGCAGACTGGAGGCTATTTTGCGTATGCATGGCATTCAGCCTCCTAACAGAGGGGAAAATGAGGATGACAACCGCAAACGCCGAGATAATTACGTGACAATAATCCAAGGAACAATCGAAATAACTAGATTTCATAAAGTGAAAGAAAAATGTCTTTACTTTTGTTTGCTTTAATAATAATACTTTTAAATACTGATGAATTTTCTTTTTGCTTATCCCTAGTTAAGTGTTGTTAACTATTAATAGGAATAATTTTTAACTTATTTAGTAAATATTTACTTTTACATTTTAGATTTTATTGAAGTACAAATCTTAAATCATGATTAGACTTGTAAAATCTTGTATTATCTCATAAAAACGGTAATATCTCGAAAATACGGAAAAAAATTACAAAAGCTATTTCAATGGCCTGCTGGCCATATTGGCTTAGTTAGTTGAAGGATGGGCCCAAGTTCGGTGAGCTCAAAAGCTCTTGAACATGGACCTTGACAATAGAATTTATGCAGAATTCAACAGAAAATGTGCCGACGCCGGGATTCGAACTTGCGACCTTTGGATAATGGGACACAAGCCTCAGACAACTCGACAGCTAACAAAAAACAACAAAAATTCAATATTTAAATTCAACATAATTAAATTTAACAATTTAATAATTAAATTTTTTGAAATAATGTATTTTTTTAACTTTTTGTACAACAGTTCAATAGTCGAGTGGTCTGAGGCACGAGTCGGTTATCAAGAGGACGCGAGTTCGATCCCGGGTCAAGGCAATTTCAATTTCAATTTCTTCTTCTCCAGGACCTTGACATTAGAAGACATGAATTTCTTCTTCTCCAGCAATTCTTTAACAGCTTCTCCATTTTGACGTTGGCATTCGGAATCTTTCTGCAGAGAAGATGTGAATTATATCTTTGAGCTTTTTCTCCAGGGATGTAAGCTGCAAAGTGTCGAACGTTTCGCGAGGAGAAGAAGCTGCAAAGTTTCACCAAAACATGGACTTTGACACTAGAAGATTTGCAAAACATAGACATTGACACTAGAAGATTTGCAGAATTCAAATGCCACGATGAGGACTGCCAACGATGACCCAGATAGTGTTTTGTTGTATAAAACAATTTTAAATTTTAATTTTTAATTAAGATTTAATTAATATTTATTATTTGTTTTTATTTCTATAAAAGTACGCAAAAGTACGAAAAAAATTAAATTTATAATTTAGTTATAAATTTTAATTAAGATAATTATTAATTACATTATAATTATTAAAATAAAACAAAATTAAGTTTAAAAATTTAATTTTTAAAAATAATCGGAACATTCGGAAGTCTTCGGAACTTTGATCTCGAAATAGCTCGAAAACCATAGAAAAATCTCGAAATAAAGCCAGTTTCGAGAGCATTTTTTTTTTGGTCCTCATTTCGAGCGAGATTCTCGTTATGTCTCGTCTCGTCTCGAAATGATTTTCTCGGAGACTTGAAAATGCTATTCTCGCTCGAAATGATTTTCGAAACTCAGTCCCATTTCGAGACTCTCGATCGAAATGTCTCGAAACAAAAAACGTTTCGAGAAGCCGATGCTTATTTAAAACTGGTGATACAGTTGTAACAGACATTAGGTGTATTATGTGCACAACAGAAGGAATTATGAAATACAAGTTATTGTATTCAGATGAATGGCAACCACTGCCTAAGAGACCAGCACGTAGTCCTTTCCTTCCAACTAGACAATTTTTTTTTCTCTAGCTGAGGCTCTACTGAAAAATTGCTAAAAGTTTAACAATCACTCAGGTGAAAGAACTATAAGAAGCTAATGAAAATACTTTATTAAAAATCTTTGGAAAGAAAATTGACAAACTTGAAGGGAAAATAGAGCAATTAAAAAACGAAAACATATTACTAAAAAATGAAATTGCTACAATAAACAACGAGGTGAACTTCCAAAACGAATGCTACGAAAAAACCATAAAGGAAACGAACGAACTTAATGAAGAACTAAAAAATCAAATCAAAAAAAATAAAAAAAAAAAAATCAAACGAACTTTTTATAGACAAAATTGCTGAACTAGAAGATCGCAGCAGGAGAAACAACTCGAGGTTTGAAGGTTTTGAAGAAAAAGAAAACGAATCTTGAGAAGAAAGCGAGTCGAAAGTAAAATATTTTATTAAAGAAAAATTAAATATAAAACACGACATTCAAACAGAAAGAGCCCAGAGAACTGGAAAAATATATGAATCTGTACATAAAAAGTAACGAACAATAATTGTAAAGTTCCTAAACTATAAAGACAAAGAAAAAATATTACAGCATTATAAACGACTAAAGCTTTGGAATGAACGTATATATCTCAACGACGACTACAGCGAAATAACGATTGAAAAAAGAGAAATACTCTTTGTAAAAGCTAAAGAAAAATTTATTTTGTATGTTTTTTACAAAATTAGTGCTAAGTGTTCAGAACAGAACATAGGAAATAGAAAGTGCTCAATGTTCTTAAAGGACAAAAAAATAGAAAGACTTCATGACGATTCTGAAAAAAGAGAAACTGGCAGCGTATATATATATATGTATATATATATATATATATATATATATATATATATATATATATATATATATATATATATATATGTATTTACACGTATACATACATATATAAACATATATATATATATAATATCCAAACAATATCTAGATAATCTAGATAATATCTAAACAAAGAAAAAATTAAAAAATCAATTGACCGGATGATTATTGTTAAAACAAAGTGAATAAAAAGTTATGATAAATTAAATAATGATAATCAATACAAATCAAATCCTATTTAACAAAAACTTATTACTAAAATTTAAACTATTACTCCAATAATATCACAAAGGATGTTTTCAAAACCAATCGCAAAGGTTTTTCCAATTCATTTTGATGTATATAAACATTCGACAATTACCATAATCTTTAAACTTATTTAGCTGCTTTTAATACATTTATGTAAATTACTTGTCAATTCAACTGATGTCCATGCATTTGTTGTCGTTGATTTATAATGTATTTCGAATAATAATAATTTTACTACAAAGGAATTTAATAAATCGATTTCTATTTCTTCCATACCAATCGGTGAAACTCGTTTTGTCAACAGTCTACTAAAGACAACTGCTGATTTTATTAATTTATTTATTTCCAATCTAAATCTTTTTCTTTCTTGCAATTAATTCATTCTTGTTAAATAAACATTTTCTTTTTCTTCATTTTCTCCAGTTATACTTATCTTTACTATACAAATCAAACATGCTATCAGTCAAATTTCAATGTGTTATATTTAAGCAGGATCCATCCTTCTAAAATCAAATAAATCTCAATTCTGTATAATTATAAATTATACTTAAAAATAATTTATTTTTAGTTATTTAGAAAGAATTGTAAAATAGTAATTGATTTAATTGACCAGCAAGTTCCATCAACTACATCAAAAAATAAAAAAAAACCATGAAAAGTACTCAAAAGAGACTATTCTGTCAAAATATATTTGGCAACTAAAAGGAAAAAACAAAAATTTTAAATTAAACTGATCAGTTCTAAAAACTGCGCTTACCTATAATAACATATCTCAAAAATGTATATTTTGTTAACAAAAAAACTTTGAAATTATTACTTACTTAGATCATAAAAATTTACTAAATAAAAAAAAATGAACTTATTCCTAAATGCAGACATGAAAATAAGTACCTTTTACAAATTTATTTAATTCTAAATACCAATTAAAATCAGTTTATATATATATATATAAACTAATTTTAATTATGTTCATGTGAAAGAGCGTTACTTAACACCTTTATTTGTGTAAAAAAGTGGAAATATATATATATATATATATATATATATATATATATATATATATATATATATATCCACTTTTTTACACAAATAAAGGTGTTAAGTAACGCTCTTTCACATGAACATAATGACACCGCACAAAAATGTGCTAAAATACGATTTTCACAGTGGATGAAGGAGTTATGTTACATATCAATTCACCCTTTATTCAACTTTAACTCCTGATATCTTATTTCCATATTGGTGCAACATAACACCTTCATCCACTTATGTCTTCATATATATATATATATATATATATATATATATATATATATATATATATATATATATATATATATATAAATATATATATATACATATATATATATATACATATATACATACATATACATATATATACATATATATATATAGAGATATATACATATATGTATATATATATACACACACACACACACACACACACATGTGTGTGTGTGTGTGTGTGTATTTATATGTATATATAATAACCACACGCTCTATATTGTTAATTACGAATAACTTTCACCGACAGAACCATTTTGTTTATGCGATATCAAAAGGCCTTTCAAAACTAAATCGCTAAGTATTACCAGTTTCTCGACACTTCAGTGTGCGTTTTTGAAAGAAATAATTAAACGTCGGATTTTCTACCATACCTTTTTAATGAAATTATGAAAAAAAAATATAGTTCAATATCGATGTCTTTTAGCTTGTAGATAACTAGAAAAGTTGTGCTTATCAATTTAAACCCTTATTTTTTGAAACATTCATCTTTATATTTAAGGACAATGTGCGTCATCCACCATATTTTTGTCAATAATATTTTTTCAACTTACTGCAACTTTTGCGAATTATTATTCAGCTTAGACAACAAATTTTCAAACACATTTTTTTTTTAAAAGAAGTTATAGAAGGTAGGACGAACTACCATAAAAGTTTGGACTCGCCTTAAATTACCTGAGTACTCCATTTAGCCGATGATTGTATAAACCATTGCTGCTCACTCAACAGTATTTCTTGTTTTCCATTTGAAAGCACTCCAAAAGCCCTATTGTGCAAGTTTGTAAAAGGCAAATAGAGTTTCAACATTTTTGGAAACATGCGTCACACAAATCGTTATTTACAAAAGTATCTAAAAGTAAGAAAGATAGATGTTTCCTTTTTACTGACAATTCGGTTGCTTTTATAACTACAAATGAAATAAACGGAACTTTTCATTGTGATGTTATCAATCCACAATACCTATGTAATTTATATGACAAACCAATTTCATCATTGCAATTTAATATTGCACTGTTAGTAAAAAGAAACTATGGAAAAGTAGAAAAAAAAACTAATTTCTAAGATTGAATTGAGAAAAAAACGTGTGTGTCTTCCTGAACGCAGAGGGCTCGTCATATTTCCTGTTTTGCATGAAGCAGAAACTGAAAAGTTTGTTTATAATGAATAAGTTTAACTTCAGTTTAATATTGTATGTTTTACTAAAATATGGCATAGAAGTATGCAGTAAATATGTGGTAAAAACACTTTTTTGTAAATCTAAACCTAAAGTTACTTGTTTAATAATAAAAGTTAAATGCAATAATTTGAAAATGTAAAAATATAGAAATTCATAATAAAATTATCAAGTCATGAAAAATAATTTATTTCCTAGGGTTGATATTGCACTTACATATTTGATTTGTTTTTAACATATTTAAAAATATTTGAAATATCTTTGTCTTTTTACACAATATTTATTATCATTCCCGAATAGGTCATTCTTTCTTTTTTAAACAATGATTTGACATTGTTTTATGATTGTTTTATGATTTCACATTGTTTTATATATCACTCTAGCTTGGAATCAGTTAACAGTGTTGTGCAACAGTTTATATAATACTTATTTTGCGATGTATATATGCATGAGGTTTACATATTTAGTGCTAAGGTTACATATTTTTTGAATAAATTGCAATTCTTTTGCAGTATATATAAAATTATGTCATGGTCAAGAGTCGTATGGAAGGAGTTATTAAGAGAGGAAGAAATTCTTATTGAAACAGATAAAGGTAATTTTTTATCTTTATCTGTTTCAATAAGAATTATACCTGAGGAAAATCAAGATTAGAGAAATGAGCATTTGGAATATGCCCATAAATTACTGGTCTATTTTGTTGCAAGTAGTAGGGAGTTGTATAGCGATTCTTTTTGCTCATACAATGTTTTAATTGACGATGTTTCAAACTTTGGATGTAATTTAGATAAAATTTCTTCCTTTCCTTTTGAAAATTATTTAAGTTTATCGTCAAATAAATAATCCTATATCTCAAGTTGTGAAACGCATTCATGAACTTGAAATAAATAATTCTATAAACTTTTCAAAGGATATCAAGACCAAAATGTCTACAAACGAAAAAGGCAATTTTTTTCTTCCCCATTCCGGAATAACTGTTTTTCTTATAAGTGTTTTAGATATGACTACTTTTATTTGTTTTAAATGTCCCACCAGAGTCTATTAAGAAATTATTTTACTGATCCATTTGATTCAAAAATGGTTGGAATTTATTTTTTATGTAAGTCTAACATTGGCAAAATAAAAACTGTAAGTTAGATATTTAAAGAAAGGTTGCATGTCAACCAGTCAATGATGGGGTTGTTTTATGTACTTTACTTAACGATGTGATGTAGTAAGCCAACTATGTATATGATTTTAAAGAACCTAAGTTAACTTTGCTTTCTTGTATAAAGTAAAAAATGTACACATTTATTAAATAAATTATTGCGTTAAAAATCAATTATTTTTATGATAAATATATATATATTTTTTAATTTTTATTATTTTTATTATCATTACCTTTTTTATAACTTTTATAATAGTTATATATAATATTTCTGTAATTTTTAACAACATAGTTTAAAAAATAATTTCATTGCAATTAATTTTTTTTTTTTTGTTATATAACATTATGTAGTATAAATAAATAATAGTTGATAGTAAGTGCATGATGATTTTCTAATTACTTTAATGCTGTTTTTATAAAAAGATGTTAACTGCTAATTTTTTTAAGTTCATATTTCCTTTTTTAGAAATTTAAATTTTTTTAATGATTAATGGTGAGCTTTTAATAAATATTGGAGACCTTATCAATAATTACTAATTTGTTTAATTTAACTTTTACTTAAGCCTAACAACATCATTTTCTGTAAAAACTTTATATCCTTTTACTTTTAATTATAACAATCATTTCCTGTTATATCTAATACTTATTTTTTAAATAACATCAATAAAATAATTGACAAATAGTTAAAATTTATCTGTCTGATTTTTTACTGGAATAAAAATGCAATTTAAATTAATCTTTTCACTCGGTTTTGAAGATATTCACTTAGGAAAAGTAAGTTTCATTTTAATTTATTATTAAATTTACAAAGTCATTTATCTTTTCAATTCATTCAATCCCAGTAAGATAAAGACGTCGCGCCGTTGTTGTACTTTAGTTGTATTTTTGTTGCGACGTAACCTAACTCCAACGTCGTTCTGATTTTGGCATTACGGAGTTATTCTTATGTTGGTCTGTCTAATATTGGAACAACAACGGAAAGACGTTATAAACAGACGTTAGAAAAGCTAGCAATAAAAACCACGCTGGAACAAAGTTACTTTTTATAACGTTAAACCAATGTCAGTCTTATTAACGTTAAATCAACGTTGGAAACCCTTCAAAAACAATTTAGGATTAAAAATAAAAATGGCGGAAACATGCACAAGCATGGCTTTAGTAATAGCGAACATCTAATTTTGAATTCCATGCGTAGTCACTTTAGCACAATTATTTAATGGTTTCAGAATATATAACATGGTTTTTACGTTTATTAATAGTATCTTAATATAATTAGCACAGAAACGTTTAACGTTTAACGTCGTTTCGTCATTAGTTACTAGGCTTTGAAAAAGCGCGTACTCTCAATGCACGCGGCCATTGGAGAAAGATCTCTTAAGCGAGTTGAAACTTTTTTTCCTTTTGGAATTTAATTATTAGTTTAGATAGATTACCTAAAGAATCATATTAAGATAAATGATAATCGTTAAGATCATATAATTGAAGTAAGTATATAAAATAGTTATATATACATTTTTATTAGCTAAAGTAGAAAGGATTTAAATTTTTAACAGAAAAAGTAGAAAGGATTTTAATCTTTTAAATCGTTTGTATTTTGTTTGTTTTAGCTTTTCTTTTAGCAGTTTTATTTTTGTTATTTTATTTTTTAGAAGGAAAATAAGGGTATGGATGTCATTTAAAGTCATACTAATGCTATTTCCATAAAATGGTTATTACTACTTTGAAATTATTACTACTTTGAAATTATTACTACTTTGAAATTTCTGTGATGCTATTAACTATTATTGTTCTTTTTTAGAAAATTTAGAAAATAAATTAAAATTTTGTGCCGACACTGACATGGCATGTCACATGTTATAGTATGTAAAGGTTAAATTTTGTTATGAGGATTACAGTTCTTATGAAAAAAAAAAAAACGAAGGTAAAGAGTATTGTTTGTAAATATATATTTTGTATCTTTTTAAATTTTCTGGCATCATTTTTAAATTTTTTTATTTGCACACTTATAGCTGTTTTATCAATGTGTTTTTATAAAAATGTTAAGTGTTTTTTTATTGTTTGTGTATGTGTTGATAAGTGTTATATGATTGTTTTAAAAATGTGTTTAAATATGTATATGAGGTATATATATTTAACCTTATATACATATTTAAACACATTTATTGTGTTTATAGTCGGTACATATGTTTATATTATGTTGTTTCCGTGTTTTCAAAGTGCTGTGACTTGGTAAACGTGTAGAGCAAGATTTGTCAACTTTGCCAGCCAAGTGATGTACTTTTAACAGAGGGTTACACGATAGTTTTTAGTGTCAAACTGTTACTGCTTTAGGTCTTGCTGTTTTCAAGCCTTTATTATTAAAGATTAAGATTATTCTAAAAATACATAATAATGTATTTTAATAACATTTTGCATAATGTTGTTACTTATGTTTTGTTATATATGAATATTATCTTACTTAAGTTATATTATATACATATATTAACTTATGGTGTGTGTGTTGTTGCTGTGATGTTTTTTTGTTATCTTTTGAGTTAATAGACATTTGGCTTAACTTCATGTTTGTGTCTGTTATTAAAAATGTTAAATAGGTAATTTTGTTAAAAATCACTGCTTTTAATCATTTACTAAAAGCCAATACAAATTATTTTGCTATATAAACAATTTCTTTTATCTCAATCTGATTTTTTGTCTTTAGCGCTGTTTACTACTGATTTTGCTATAAATATTTTGGAATCATGATGTTCCAGCATAAATTGCTATAATCGCTATCAGTCTCCTCTCACAAAATGAAGTTGCAGTTGTATTTGGTGTACTACCTGTTTCCAGGGAAGATGTTATTTACCCAAGAGGTCATCCTCTTAAAACTCTATCAAGTTTGTCTGCCAACTTAGATCCTATTGTTTATCCTCTATTTTTTCCAAGGGGTGATGCTGATTGGCATCATGGCCGTATTAAGGCGGGGGCGGATGGGGCTGCAGCCCCAGGCCCTTATAAAAAAAATAGGCCCTAAGGCCCGTGACTTTTTTTTTTTTTTTTAGGAAACCAGATAAATATTCCTATGTTTCTCAGTTTTTTTAAATCAATTTATTGGGAGCTGCGGAGGCGTTGTGAATAAATAAATGAATAGAGATATACTATATCTCTATCTTCGTATATTTGGCGGAATTTTGGTATTCGCAAATATTTTTTAAATTATCTTTCCGCATAAAGATGTTTTGAGAACATTCAAGTTATTTATGTTTCCATCTATGTCCGCACAACTATCAGTTTTTAAAAAACACGCTAAAAAAATTAACTTCGTGACATAAATTTTTTAATTAAATAGGTTTTATAAGAGAATGCTTTTAAAACATTCGTTGATGTAAAAACCTTTTAAAGGAAAAACAATTATATTAGTGAATGATTTTAAAGCACTCTCTTATAAAACCTATTTGATTAGAAAATTTATGTCACGAAGTTAATTTTTCAGCGTGTATTTAAAAAACTAATAGTTGTGCGGACATAGATGGAAACATAAATAAACTTGAATGTTCTCAAACATTAAAACATCAAAAAAAAATTTATTTTATTTTATGATCACTTCCGTTACCGCAGAAAATTACAGCATTGCTCATTCGTTTACAAAACTAAAATAAAAAATGAAAAGGAGCGGCCTGAGCGGTTGGGACAAAATGCAAAAAAAGAAGAAGAATGAGATTCAATTAAATGAATTATTGAACAAAAATAAAAAAATGACTGAGTTTTGTAATACTGCAAGTAGTGTCTCGGTATCAGCTACAGCGAGAGCGAGTTCAAATTCACTAACTATGTCAATAATGTCAGCACCAGTTCCAGGTAGTGCTAATAGTGTCCCTGCAGACTCAGCTACAGCAAGTTCAAGCGTCTCAACTATCTCAGCAGTGTTACCCCTGGCTCTGACGACCCACACTGTCAACACCGATGTGGCTGAGTGGATTATAACCGACGACCTGCGTGAGTATTTCAGCAAAAGTGCAGATGGGTTTTTATCATGCCAACATTTGGATAACGATTTTAAATTATCTACTAAAGTACTGTCTGGTGACACTTTTAAGTTTAAACGACAGTGTACAAAGTCCCTTTTTTTCCGGGAAAAAGTGAATGGTGAGAAAATTAAGAGAGACTAGATTTGCTATTCCCCATCAACTGGTAAGGTTTTCTGCGCCCATTGTAAATTATTTAATTCAAAATGTGGAAGTGGAGCATCTGCTTTGATGTCATCAGGATATGATGATTGGAAACACGCTGCAAGAGACTTAGCTCGCCATGAAACAAGTGAAACCCACATTCAATCAATTGAAACCCTTTTAACACGTAGGAAAGCTGGAGAGCACATTAGTAAGAGGCTCACAGAGCAATTTGAATCAGAGAAAAAGTACTGGAATGACATACTGTTGCGTATTCTTACCGTAATCAAAATGTTAGCATCGCGTGGTTTGTCATTCCGTGGCAGTAACGAAATTGTGGGTTCTGTCCACAATGGCAATTATTTAGGTTGCTTAGAGCTAGTGGCTGAGTTTGACCCATTGCTTGCAGAACATATTCAGAAAAGAGCGAACAAAGGCCGAGGTCATGTGTCATATCTGTCATCAACTATATGTGATGAATTTATTCATGTGTTAAGTCGTGACGTTTTGGACCACATTTTAACTGAGATTAAAGAAGCAAAATACTTTGCAGTTAGTGTTGACTCAACACCAGATATTTCACATGTAGATCAGCTTACCATTATATTCCGTTACATGACTTCTAAAGGACCAGTTGAACGTTTTGTGACATTTATCCCTATAGAAGAGCACACTGGGGAAGGATTAGCAACAAAGTTACTTGATTTTATGGAAAATACTGGCATTTCAATTAAAGACTGCCGAGGTCAATCCTACGATAATGCTGCCAACATGAGTGGCCGTTTCAATGGCATGCAAGCAAAAATAAAAGAACATAATAACTTAGCTGAATACATACCATGTTGTGCTCATTCGCTTAACCTTGTTGGTCAATGTGCTGTAGGATGTTGTTCTGAGGCTGTAACGTTTTTTGACTTTGTAAATAAGCTGTTTGTATTTTTTTCTGCCTCCACCTCTCGTTGGAATCGTTTGATGGCAGTTTTAAAGCCACTTAATATGCCTACCTTAAAAAGGTTATCTGATACCAGATGGTCAGCACATTATGATGCTGTACACTCCCTCCAGGTTGGCTATACGCAAGTGAAGTCTACACTGGATATCATGTGTCAAGATATGTCCCAAAAGCCAGAAACACGACTTGAAGCCGCAGGATTGAAAGATATAATGAGTCATCATGAAACAGGTATCCTAGTTCAATTGTGGTCAAAAATTCTGAATAGGTTCATTTTCACTAGCAATTACTTACAAGGGGCAGACATGGATCTCAACACCGCTACGGAACTGCTTCGTTCTTTGGGTGATTTTGTTCATTCTCTTCGGAGCCAGTTCACAGCATTTGAAAAGGAAGGAAAGGATCTGGGTACCGATTCGTACAAAGGTGAATCAAGGCGAAAGCGCAAGAGGAACCAAGGATGGGATTATGGTGACTCAGAAGATCTAGAGTTATCCCCTTCTGATTAGTTTAAAGTTCAGTGTTTTTTGCCTATAGTTGATCAATTGTTAGTTGCTCTTAAACATAGGGCTAATGCATATGATACAGTCAGCAAAAGGTTTGGTTTTCTTAAAAATCTACAATCTTTGTCCAATGATGGTATGAGAGATCATGTTTCATTTGTATGTGAAACATATTTTGAAGATGTTGAACCTAACTGTCATGGTGAATTTATTCACTTCACTTCTCTGTTTGCCAAATTGTCACCGCCCAATGAAACTGATTGCGTCGAACTGCAAATGTACACCTTTCTAGTTAAGAATAGTTTGACCGATACCTTTGTGAATGTCTACACTGTGTTGAGAATTTATTTGTCTCTTATGGTCACAAACTGTACTGGAGAAAGATCTTTTTCAGTCCTTAAAAGAGTTAAGAATGAACTTAGATCAACAATGGGACAACCTCGCTTAAATGATTAATTATGCATTGAAAGTGACATAGTTAGATCAAGAGATTTCACAGTAGTGATCAAGAAGTTTGCTTCAAAAAAGGCCAGAAAAGTCAATATATAAAAAACTATTTTAAAGTTAATTGATTAACTAAATAGTACATAAATTATGCTACAATTTATATTTATTGTTTTTTTTAATACTACCTTACCGCCACATTAGGCCCTCTTATACTTACAGCCCCAGGCCTAAAAATGTCCTAATCCGGCCCTGGTTGGCATAATCAATTGGTTCACAACCCTGAGCGTGCTATATTGGTTAGAAATCATGTTACATTTTCTCAGTATTACAATATAAACTTTCAGTTAGACAATTTTTTCTTCACTCTTTTATGGCAAAAAACTGTTTCAGCAATATGCTATTGATGCGTATGTTAAAATCAAAGTAGAAAAAAGTAGAAAGATAGTAGAATCGTGTATAAAATGTTCTTTGCATTGGCAATTGGTGCAGAAGTCTGTATGAACTGAAAATATGAGAATACAAGATGGGGAAGGTGAATTTTCCCAATGGCTACTAAAATTTGGGAATGGAAGAATACCTGTCAAAGAGGAGAATCCTTATAAAAGATGCATTAAAATACCAAATCAGTGCATTATTAGAGAAAATAAATTGATTGTTGAAAAGATTTTCTGAGATGCTGATCAAAAGGGTTATTCTAAATACATGATTTTAACACCAACTAATGTTGATTCATTATCAATCAATGAAGAAGTGCTTGAATGTCTGCCGGGTAAGGTCAAAATTTATGTAAGTGCTGATCAAACTGATACTGATGACATTAATGAAAGAAATGACTTTCCTGTTGAGTGTTTGAATAGTTTAACTCTTTCAGGTATGCCACCTCATTGTTTAAAATTGAAAATTGGTTGTGTAATAAATGCTACTTAGATATTTAGATCTCAAAGCTTGGTTATGCAATGGTACTCGAATAAAAGTTTGTGCTCTTCAAAATAATTATACTGATGCAGAGGATTTGACAGGTGTTTCTGGTGGTAAACGGGTTTTTGTTCCTCAATATCAGTTGGCTCCATCAGGTTCTAATTTACCTTTTGTTCTGAAACATCGTGAGTTTCCTGTCAGATTGGCTCATTCAATGACAATAAAAGTCAAGGTCAAACATTTGATAGAGTTGGGGTATATATTTTCTCTCATGTTCAACAATATGTTGCATGTTCAAGAATGAGAGCATTTAATAGTTTGTTTTTCAAAATTAATAAACATTTCATTCAAGGTGTGGTAGGTGAAAAGTGTTACACAAATAATGTTATATTTTCTAATGTTCTTAATTTATAGTCTTAATTTTATTTTGAAAATTTACTGTTTGTAAAATGTGAGCACATTTTGTTTGTATAAATTTATTTATTATTTTAATATATATATATTTTTAATAGTTTTTGATAAATATATCTGTCATTTAATATTGTTATAAAATGTGTTTATATGTGTTATATATAAAACCACATTTGTTTATAGTTGTATATATGTTTAAATTATATTGTTTCCATGTTTTCAAAGTGGTGTGACTTGGGATTATGTTGAGCAAGATTGATAACCTTGCCAGCCAAGCGATGTATTTATAGCAGAGGTGTGACTTGGCAGCATTTAGTGTCAGGCAGTGTTACTGCTTTAGAGTTAGGTTGTGTTGTGTGGTCTTTTTAATTATTCTGGAAACACAATGTCTGTTAATGTTTAGCGTAATGTGTATGAGAGAGTATGCAACCTTGATCTTTAAATCTAGGGTGTTTTAATGTCCTAAGTTTGAAGTAATTGAATAACTAATATTGGATATAAAAACAAATATACTTTTATGTATATATATGTTTAGTAAAAAAATAAATATAGTTAACTTTAAATTGGTTTTCTAATTTTGACTTTCATATTTTAATTTTTGTTTGTTATTTTCGCTGGAGTTTAGGATCAAGAGTGTAAATATTCTATTGTTATGTGTTATTGTTGTGATGTTTTGTGTTCAAATTCATTTTTAACAATAAACACCTTCATATTGGTGTCTATTGTTAAAAATGAATTATAGGTAGTTTCATTATTGAAACTTACTGCTTTTATTTATTTATTTAAAGCCAAGACAACATTATGCTAAAAATGCAATTTATATCTTAATTTGATATATATATATATATATATATATATATATATATATATATATATATATATATATATATATATATATATATATATATGAGTATTGTTAATCCTTTTGTACTTCGAAATAGATTTTATAGTTACATTTTCGATAAATGTTTATATTAACTGCCATGTCAAAATAGGTTACTATAAATATATAAATCGATTTTCAGTTTTTATGTGGTGTTTTTTTTTTTTTTTTTTTTTTGTTTTTTGGTGTTTTTTTTTTTGTTATGGTATTACAATTCCTTTTTTTTTTCTTTAAGATTTACGATTGACGCATACGATTTATAAAAAAAACATGATTACCTTTTATTGTAAATTTTTGTCAGTTAAAATGACATAAATATATGCAATTAGTTCAATTTTTAAAAATCTTTATTTTATTCCTGATTATTCGTTGAACGTAACTTTGGGGATCTTTTTAAACGGGGGGGGGGGGGGGGTTATAATTGTAGTTTTGCGCGTTAGTTAAATATCGAGTTACTTAAATTTTATAAGTTGTTAAACTAATTAATTATCTTAGTTTGCATTTGCAACACTTTTCAGGAAAGAAAAAATTCTTATATATATTAAAAAGAAAAAATTGTTATACATCTAAATCATTGTTTTACATTTTATTATTCTGGTAGAAGGTCTTCATCAAAAACTTGATAACTCTTAATAAAGATAAATCTATTCTCCTTACCACCATTAGGGCAAACACGGGGAAGGGAGGTCCTTTTTTTGTGTCAAATTATTAAAGAGAATTAAATTTCGAGTAACAAAAGGAATTTTTAAATAACCGTTTACTAAAAACTATTGAAACAAAGAGGCCATATATAAAAATGGTCACATGAGTGCCATAAATAGCAATAGTCAAATGGTCAGATATTTTGAATAAATTCATTTAGTTGTGTGCATTTAACGTTTTAAAGACAATTTCCTTTGTTAAAGAAACATGTATCAAGGGGATGCCAAAGAATTATTAATTCATGTAAAATTTACGTTCTCTTTATATTAATCTTATTAAAGTTCACGTTATAAGAATACAACACGAATTTAGCCTTACTTTTTCTTCAATTTAAAGCATGAGGAAGTAATATTTTGTATCAGTAACTAAAAACGTATTGTTTTGAACTCAGTAATGTCGAGGAAAATGGTTCTGCCTTACACTCATATGACCTATGTCAGCTGGAAATTACTCAATTAATGTTAAATAATTGGTAAATTATTTTACCTCCGCATATTTTTTAATTTGAAGGCTTTTTTCTAAAAGGGTTATAGTTATGGTTTTGCAACTTTAAATTGTGGAAAACAGCCACTTTAAATTAACAGACCGACCATGACCCGTATTACGGGTTGCTTTTTTGCTAGTTATAATTAAAATTAATAATAAACAAAGAGACGCATTTAATGTCTGCTTTCATGCGGACATTAATGCTACTCTATGTTTAGAAAAAATGAAAACTAAAATACAAATAAAATACATTTTCAATTTTTATTAATGAGTAAAAGTACGTTTTCAAAGCACTCTTTTCTAATTTTATAAAGGTGATAGTTTGTTTTATTATATATAATTTGTTACACAATTTAATTTCAAAAAAAAAAATCACTATATTATATTGATTAATATTTCAAGTTAAGTATACTTGAGAAATTAATATAGAATCAATATTTATTTTTGAAGTCATCATGAGTTGATACATTAAACTGATATTATCAACTATTATTATCATCACTGGTATCATCAGGTAAAAGATTAACAGTTTATATACAAAAACTTAAAAAAATATGCTTCATATATACAAAGATGTTCATTTTTTAACTTAAAAGTTGTATTAGTTTAGCATTCTTTTTACTTTTCTCTTATACATTATAAAGATTGCTATAATGTCTGAATAATGCCGTGTAAAGTGGATTGAGGAAGACAAGGTGTACCCTGACACTGTTCCTTTAAGTTGGGTAGACGGTAAAATTTTGAGATGGCCGAAGAAAGGGGCTGAAAAAAAATTAAGAGAGCAGGTTGAACCTTAAGTTTATTGGTTTAACTTTCTAATTCTTAAAATTAAATTAACAGATAAAGACTTAATGACATGCCATTCATATAATATTACAACTGATACTGACTCTCGCGATAATGATTTTGAAAACAATGAGCCTCAAATTTCAAAAAAGGGTAATTTGTTGGCGCTTGTCTGGTTTCGCACCACCACCCCTCCTTTTTTTTTTTTTTTTTTTTGCAGGTGCTGGAAGATCTTTGTCTGAAACAGAAAAAATGAAAAAGAAAAAACACTCTAATTCACATTTGAATATTCCATTTTTCCGTTAAAAACGACGCTGCTTTTAACTCCATTTTGAAACTTTTTAATGACAGTTTTAAAACCATTAATTCAAATCGCTAAAAATATTTACCTGGTTTTTACAAGCGTTAAGAAATACAAAGAACAAAAAAACAATCATATATTATATATATACCTATGGTTTTGCTTAGGGTTGGGAATACCTGGGATCCCGGTATTTTGAACAATTTATAGTAGCCAAAATATTAAAAATGTCTAATACCGTTATTAAGGCATTCGAAATAATTTCCCCATTAGAAAGTTTAAAAAGTTTACAATTTTAGTTGATTTTATAAGAAACAAAATTCATCATACAAAACCCTAGTTTTGCTATTATAGCTAAAAGTATTTTTTTGCTCTATTAGACCAAGATTTTAATATGTTACTTTCTTATTTTTGAAAAACTTTGAACTTATGAATGTTAACGTTATAGTCTTATGTTTAAAACATTTCAATGAGGCTAACATTTTCTTTTCTTTCAGGTCAGACAACTCTAACGCATTGGTAAAAAGTCGCCTAAACACATGGTCAAGAAGTGCAAAGGTTATTTTTGTAATTTTTCATCTGTGTGTGTCAAAGAAACATTTTTTTTACGTTACTACTACATTATGATAAGCATAAAATATTTAATGAAGCTTTATTTGTTTATTTATCTTTATCAAAGAATGATGTCGAATGAACTTCAATCAAACTTTAATATGATAGGTTTAAAAGGAAAGCTAAAGTTTGAGAACACTTTATTGTATAACGCAATAAATAGTAAGTTTATTTACAGCATTTTATTTGTTGTTATGAAAATTTTTTGTTTTTATAACTTTCAGCTTTTATAAGGAATAAAGTTACAATGGTTTATACTAATATTCTTTGTTATTAATATTATTATTTAGTAAGCACTCCATTTTAGCAACTATTTTATATTATTATTTATCTCAGAAGCAGTATTAAATGTCTTTTCTGATGCCACCACTGGAGCGGTACGGATAGAAGTGATGAATCATTTGAAATATGCTGAAGATTGTAAAGACCGAAGTCCACTACGTGCAAACACCTGTAATGAGGCTAAATCTGCCAGTTTTAATCTGGCTGCAACAGATAGTGAAATTATGATATATTGTAAATTTTCTTGTTTCTTTTTTATTTCTTGTGACTTTTTTTTTTGTTATAATTTGATATAAACTAAAATTATAAATTATCTTATGTTTATGTAATGTTTTGTTTATATTTAATTTAAAAAATACATAACTTTTTTTTTACTTTAACTCAGATATCTAAAAACTTATGAATTATTAAACAGTATTTTTGTCATCACTTGCAGTGGCGGTATTAGCATAAGACGTGTGGGGCGAGCTGCCCCCCAACGCCCTCCTAGAACGGTCAAACGGCGCCCTCTAAAACATTCAAAAGATAAAAAATTATAAATTTAAATTAGCGATGAAAAACAAAATGAAAAACAATAAAAATAAGTACAAAAGTAAAGAAAGAAAATATTTTAAAACAGAGGGTTAAAAAAAAAAAGTCTAAGATCAAAAACTTAAAAACTATTAAACCCTTAAATAAAAAAGAATAAATAATCAAACGGTTAAGCAACGTTAACTTAAATCAATCAACCGTTCTAAAATTTCTTTTCAAAAGGATTTTAAAATGAATTGGATTTTTTTAATTTTAGGTTTTTGTTTTTTATAATTAATGTTTTTTTAATGATTTCTGATTTTCTTTGTATAAGAAACCAGTTATCTGTTTTGTAGTTGGATGGTTGCTGTTTTAACAAACCTTTCAAATTGATATTATTATTTGATTTTTAATCATTGTTAATTATTTAATATTGTTATTAATTACATGTTAAAAATTAGTGACTTAGGTATTTGCTTAAGATAATCAGCATTACTACTTGTAAGAGTAGTTAAAATATTTTTTTACAGAATATATATGATTGATCGATTGTATTAAATCAAAACAGTTAAGCAACCGTCGTAAATACTATCTATATATTGTTATGTTAACTATTATGGACTAGCAAAAAGCAACCCGTAATACGGGTTACGGTCGGTCTATTAATTTATAGTGGCTGTTTTCCACAATTTATATTTGCGAAACCTTAACTAATACCCTTTTAGAAAAACGCCTTTAAATTGAAAAAATTAAACCATCTGTAAAATTAAAATAAAAAGTATGCGGAGGTAAAATAATTTACCAATTATTTATCATTATATGAGTAATTTACAACTGACATAGGTCATATCAATGTAAGGCAGAACCATTTTCCTCGACATTACTAAGTTGAACGCAATACGTTTTTAGTTACTGACACAAAATAATATTTCATCATGCTTTAAATTGACGAAAAAGTAAAGCTAAATTCTTGTTATATTTTTTATAACATGAACTGTAATTAATAAGATTAATATAAAGCGAATGTAAATTATACATGAGTTAATTACTTTTTGGTATCCCCTTGATACATGTTTCTTTAAAAAAGGAAATTGTCTTTTAAATGTTAAATGCACACAGCTTAATAAATTTATTAAAAATAACTAAGCAATTGAGTACAAATACGTGTCTAACAAAAAAAAAGTTAATTTACAATCAAACATGTGTATAAAAAATTTAAAAAAATATGTAAACTTTGATCTTTTATATTGCATTAATGTGTCATGACAAACCTAAAATAAAAATTGTAATAGATAAGTAGACATATCTGGATATAAGAGCCAACTTGTCTTAACTCCATTTTTTGCGAATGAGTAAAATACAAATTTGATATTTATGTCGCATATTCCGTCTGGGCCATACGGCCTTCTAATCGTTATTTATTGCGGTTTAACAGGAAACCCACATTAAATTAAGTCTTAAATCCATTGTATGAGCCAAAAATTCTTAAAATAGGTTTTTTACTATTCTATCACATTTACCTACCATAAATGTTTTAAATTGGCTTTTAAAGATTACGTTACGTTCATAGTTTTGAACGTGACATAATTTCATGTTTGTAAGCCAAGCTGACCGCACCCGGGTCTTGTTAAGTCTGTTTAACACAGACCATTTTTCAGGGTTGCCACTCAACCTGGAAAACCTGGAAATAGCATGAATCCCAGGGAAAACCTGGAAAACTCAGGGAATTTTTTTTTTTCTTTCTAAAATCAGGGAATACTCAGGGAAACTTTTTTCCCCCATTTTTGTAAAATAGTTATCAAATTATTTACAATAGTTTAAACTATTTAAAATTCATAATGTATATTATAAGTAATTTTTTATAAGATTGTAGAATTTATTTTAAATTTAGTTTTATTTAATCTCACAATGATGTTTGAGACTGTTTCCACACTTTTGGAAAATAAAATAAAAAATCTCAAAATAACATCATAAAAACATTGAAATAAAAAATCTAGAAAGTGACAGCCTTTTCAACCCCTTTCCTTTCTCTTGTGCTTTTTTTCCCTTTTTATCTTAACCACAACCCTATTTGTGTGATGTCCTTTTTGGATGAACCCTAAAAAAAATAACATAAAAATGCATTATATTCAATTTTATAATTTGTAATCATTTTATCTATAAATATACAATATGGTTGTAAGAAGAATACATTTTTTTTAGAGTTATAGTAATAAATAAAATGGATCAAACATTTTTTTCAAATGATTGGCTTACTTACCCAGAGTATAAAGAATGGCTTGTAAAGACTAATGACAATAAATTTGCTAGATGTAGCAGTTGCTGCAAAACCTTTAACTTGTCAAATATGGGAGTTCAGGCAGTGAAAAGTCATAATGAAGGTAAAAAGCACCAAGTTAATGTTTTAGCTAAATCCAGAAGTCACTTTTTCAAACCTGTTGTAAAAAATTCTACTATTACACCAACAGTACCCCTGGCAGTAGGTCAAAGAACTTTAGAACTTGTTGTTGCTTCTAATGAAGAAACAAGATCTGAAATTAAATGGGCTCTTGCAACTGTTATGTATGGATTGTCAAACAATGCTTCTGCTAATATGAGCCAATTATTTACTAGTATGTTTCCAGATAGTAAAGTTGCAAAAGGACTAACATTGGGAAGAACAAAAATAGGGTATTTGATTAATTTTGAGTTAGCACCATATTTTAAATCGTTACTTCTTGAAGCCATCAAAAGTTCACCATGTTATGTTGTCTCGTTTGATGAAAGTTTAAACAAAGTTACACAAAACTGTCAAATGGATATTATTGTTAGATTTTGGAATACTCTAGAAAACCAGGATAATGTGCGATATTTGAATTCAGTTTTTCTTGGACACTCTTCTGCAGCGCATATACTAAAAGGTTTTAATAAAGAAATAGAATGTCTGGACTTATCAAAAATGATCCAAGTATCTAAAGATGGGCCTAATACAAATTGGAAGTTTTTTAAAGAACTTTCTATATACCGAAATGAGTGTGAATTAAATTCTTTAATTGACATTGGGAGTTGTAGTTTGCATTCAATACACGGAGCTTTTAAGATCGGTTCTGAGTCTACATCATAGAATTTAAAAAGTATTCTTAAGGGAGCATATCAAATATTGCATGATACTCCTGCTAGAAGAGATGACTATAGCAGTGTCACTGGGTCAAATCGCTATCCATTAAGTTTCTGTTTAACTAGATGGATTGAAGACCAAGTTGTTTCAGATCGTTTAATTGAAATACGGGACAACATTGTAAAATTAATTAGATTTTGGGAAAAATTATCCAAGTCCAAACAGCCTTCCTCAAAAAGTTTTTTTAACCCTTTGCGGTCCAATGTCCCGTGTGACGGGACATTATGAAAATGTCGTTGCGGTCTAATGTCCCGTGCCACGGGACATCTACTATGTTGATGTTTATACAGAAAAAATTATCTTTTTAAGCTAACTTGGATAATTTAATAGGTTCAATTGGTAATATTATAGTGTGTTTTTAACTTTGTGCTTTTCAGTAACATTTTTTGAACGTCTAGCCTTACTTATACTCTTAGAAATTTTTATAAAAATTTACTTACTAATGGCAAGGAAGCGTTTTACAACTGAAGAAGTATTGATGGCATTGGATGAAACAAGTACTGAAAACGACAGTGAATACACTTTTAGTGAATCTGAGACTGAATTCTCAGAGATATCAGAGTCAGAGGAAGATATTGAACTGAATGAAATTGATGATAACGAACCTGCTTTAAACATAGGATGGATAAAAGTAGTGCAAGATACTCCTGCATTTGAAGCATTGCCATTCACAGTAGCAAATGTAGGCCCTCAGCATTCAATAAATTTAAGACGTGAACTAGATTTTTTCAAGTTATTTTTTACTGATGAGTTACTTGCAGATATTGTAACTGAAACTAATCGTTATGCTAAGTCAAAAATTAAAAATAACAAATTGAAATCTCATTCTATTTGGCATAAATGGAAAGATGTGACACTTGAAGAAATTCATGCTTATTTTGGTACTATTTTGAATATGGCTTTGAATGAAAAATCAAGTATAAAACATTATTTTTCTTGTGATTGGCTAAACTACATGCCATTTTTTTCAGCAGTTTTTTCTCGAACTCGGTTTCTTCAGATACATTGGATGCTGCATGTATCCCCACCATCAAATTCATCTAATGAACTGAATAAACGTGCAAGGAAAGTGCATCGTGTTGTATCAGAAATGAAAAGTTCCTGTTCTAGAAATTTTGTCCCATCTCGTAATATTGCAATTGATGAAAGTACTATTGGATTCAAAGGTAGAGTTGCATTTCGCATGTACAATCCACAAAAACCCACAAAGTGGGGCATTCGTGTTTTTGTTTTAGCTGATAGTGAAACAGGTTATATTAGTTTCTTTGAACCGTATTATGGTAATTGCACTACTGAAAGTTTGGCAAGACCTATGATGCAGTTTACAAGTCGAATCGTGTTGCATTTGTGTGATGAGCTTTTAGAGGTTGCCCAAGGTAGTGGTTATCACTTATTCACTGACAGATTATATACTAGTTTTCCTCTTGCACAAGAACTCCTCAAAATGAGCATACAAACTACAGGAACAATAATGAAAAATAGAAAACAGTTACCTGAAGATATAAAAAAACTCAAATTAAAGAAGCACGAAGTTTCTGCATATGTACACTCTTCCAATGTTATGGTTTTGGCATGGCAGGACAGGCGACAAGTTCTGATGCTGAGTACTTTCCATGATTCAACAACTGAAGTTGCAAAACAAAGAACAAAACAAGGTATTGTAGACATTGATAAACCAACTGTTATTGTAAATTATTCGAAACATATGGGAGCTGTTGATCGAGCTGATCACTATTGTTCCAGCTATTCATTTCTACGCAAGTCTTTAAAATGGTGGAGAAAAATATTTTTCTGGTTGTTGGAAGTTGCAGTTGTAAACAGTTATATATTGTTCAATAAGTTTTGTGAAAGCAATGGTAAAAACAAACTTCGACACCTAACCTACAGACAAAACCTCATTGAGCAATTAGTAGGAACAGTTCGTAACATTCAAGAACGAAAAGGAAGGCGATCATCACTAGATGATAATGAGCGCCTCAACCAAAAGCCACATTTTATTGCACAAGTTCCAAGTAATAATGCCAAAGACTGTTTAGTATGCAGTGACAGAAAAACACAAGGTGGTAGAAAAAAAACCGTGTACTATTGTAAAACCTGCACTAGAAAACCAGGACTACACCCTACTGATTGTTTTGAACTTTACCATACAGAGACTGAGTTTCATGTAAAATAGGATATCCAAAGTCAATATTGCAATTTACTTAAGAATAAAAACAAGCTTGTACATATATTTGTTTTTTCTTTCTTGTTTAGTACTTGCACTTAGGTCATAGTGTTTTTGGCAGAATAAAAATTAAACAATTTAGTGCTACACTAAAAACCTATTTTTTGTAAAAAATAAAGAAAAGCCATGGGTCAAACATATATTTTCTGTTATATTTAAGGTCAATAAGTAAAAAAAAAATTTGGACCTGATAGGCAAAAAAAAATTTTTTTTAAAGACCTCAAAGGGTTAATGTTCAAAAAGCGTCGAATGACTTTTTGACTGTTTCAAAATTACAATTTTTCAGTTATGTTGCCAGCTTGTTCAAAACCTATTTGACACTCTATCAGACCGATCAACCAATGATTCCATACATGTATAATGATCTTAGGGAATTGATAACAAATATTTTAACTTTATTCATTAAACCATCAGTAATTCAAAGTTGCAAAAACGGTAGTGATTTAAAGAAATTAGATCTCTATAAAAAAGATAATTTGCTACACAGGAAAGATGTTATTATAGGTTTTGCTGCTGAAGTTTCAGTAAAAGAACTTTTAAAAAAAGATAAAATCACTCTAAATGAAGTAAAACAGTTTAGAAATGAATGTGTTTTATTTCTCACAAAAACCATGGAAAATCTGTTGAAACGCATCCCGCTAGACTCTGCAATCACAGCAAATGCAAATTGTTTTGACCCAATCAAACTCAAAGCATCATCAATCGAGTTTAATCAAAATAAACTAAAAAGGTTGTTACATTATCTTGTTAGTTTAAAGATTGTATCTGCAACACAAAGTGATAAAGCCATGCTTCAGTATTCTATACTTTTAAGAAATGACATTAAAATAAATATAGAGAAATTTCTTAATTTTGATAAAAAAAACACTCGTTTAGATACCTTTTTTTTCCATCAACTGGATATAGTCAAACATAAGGAACTTTCTTATATAATCAAAATGATTTTAACTGTAAGTCATGGTCAAGCTTTTGTAGAAAGGGGTTTCAGTATAAACAAATCAATTCTAAACGAAAATATTCAGTCAGACTCAATAGTTTCGCATCGCATTATAAGAGATCATATGAGTTCTCAAAAAGTTCAAGCTGACACTATAAATATCACAAATGCATTAATGTTATCAATAAAGTCAGCCAGACAACAGTACCAAATGAGTTTAGCAGAGAAAATTAATTCAAGGAAAGAGTGTGAATCAAACCACCAAAGAGCAATCTTATTAGAAGAAATTGAAGAAGTAGAAAAAAAAAGAACTTACTTGTAACAGCATGTTGTACATTAAACAAAGATTTTATTCAATCTGTTGAAGATGCTGACAAAAATAATGATTTAACAATGCTTAAAAAAGCAACTGCTTTAAAAAGAAAATGTGATGAAACAGAAAAAGAATCAATGGAGTTAGATTCAGTTTTAGAACTATTAAATGCAAAGAAGAAACTTATTGATATAGTTTCTTACAAACACTGTTTTTTGTGTTCAATTTTAGAATTGACAAAAATATCTCAATTGTTTATTTGTATTTAGTACATTTAGAATCTATTTAAATTATTTATTTATATATAAAGATATATATATATATATATATATATATATATATATATATAGGGTTTTCCAGGTTTTCCTTGTCTAAATGCCAGGGATTCCGGAAATAATATGGAAAACTCAGGGAAAACGTAGGTAATACAAAAAGCTAAACTCAGGGAAAAACGTTTTTTACTCAGGGAATACTCAGGGAAAACTCAGGGAAAAACTTTTAAAATTATAGTGGCAACCCTGTTTTTATATATGCCCTCTTTGTTTCAATAGTTTTTAGTAAACGGTAATTTGCTACCGTTTACTAAATATTCATTTTGTTACTCGAAATTAAATTCTCTTAAATATTTTAACACTAATAAAGGACCTCCCTTCCCTGTTTTTTCCTTAATGGTAGTCAGGAGAATAGAGTTATTTTTATTAAGAGTAATCAAGTTTTTGATGAAGACCTTTTACCATAATAATAAAATGTAAAACAATGATTTACATGTATAAGAATTCTTTCTTTTTTATATATATAAGAATATAACATTTATAAGAATTTTTTCTTTCCTCAAGTGTTGCAAATGCAAACTAAGCTAATTAATTAGTTAAACACCTTATAAAATTTAAGTAACTCGATATTTGACAAATGCGCAAAATTACAGTATTCTCCATGTTTTTAAAGGTTCTTAGTTGCGACACCCCGTTTAAAAAGATCCCCTAAGTTATGTACAACAAATTTAAAAAGAATTGAACGAATTGCATATATTTATATCATTTTAACTAACAAAAATTTACAACAAAAGGTAATCAGGTTTTTTTTTATAAATCTTATAAATGCATCAATCGTAAATCTTAAAGAAAAAAAAAAAAAGGAATTAAGATACAATAATTACAACAACAACAAAAAAAACACCACATAAAAACTGAAAATCGTTTTACTTATTTATAGTAACCTATTTTGACATGGCAGTTAATTATAAACATTTATCGAAAATGTACCTATAAAATCTGTTTCAAAGTACAAAAAGATCAACAATACTAAAAAAAAAAAAAAATCAAATTAAGATGTAAATTGCATTTTTAGCATGTTGTCTTGGCTTTTAGTAAATAAATAAAAGCAGAAAGTTCCAATAATGAAACTACCTATTATTCATTTTTAACAATAGACACCAACGTGAAGGTAAGCCAAGCAGTCTATCAACACAAAACATCACAACAATAACACATAACAATAGAATATTTACACCCTTGATCCTAAAATCTAGCGAAAATAACAAACTAAATTAAAATATGGAAGACAAAATTAGAAAACCAATTTAAAGTTAACTATATTTATTTTTTTACTAAACATATTAATACATAAAAGTATATTTGTTTTTATATCCAATATTAGTTATTCAATTACTTAAAATTTCGGACATTAAAACACCCTAGATTTAAAGATCAAGGTTGCATACTCTCTCATACACATGCTAAAAATTAACAGACATTATTATGTGTTTCCAGAACAACAAAGGTGGGCACTTCCGATAAAAGTTCCGATAATCGATAATCGATAATTATCAGATTAAGAAAAAATTATCGATTATCGGACTAACCTAACTATCGGACTATCGATTATCGGACCGGCAAAGTTGAACTTCCGATAAAGCGATAATTATCGGATCAAAGAAAAATTATCGTAATAAAATTTTTTTTTAAACTATCGGACTAAATTATCGGACCGACTCAAAACTATCGGACTAAATTATCGGACAGACTCAAAACTATCTGACTTCTATTTTTTAAAATGTTCATATATTTAATATTTTGCATTTCAAAATTGGGGTATTTTTCACGAAAAAGACGACATTTAGACAGCCTTCCGCGGCATTCTTGGACAGGTGGCGCGTAATTTGAACAATTTATAATAGTAACTCCGCTCTCGCTGGGTCCTTGCTGCATTCATTTTATCGTTCTGAGTATCACCAGAAGAGTCTGAGTGTCTCTGTGCTTTTAACAGCAGTTAAGTCTGCTATTATTAAAATGGACAGATTTTTTATCCCTTCTACAAGGCGGCCTTCTAGCGCCATGAGCCTAAGTGATGAAGAGCAAATCTGTGAAGGCACTACCAGCCGGGAAGTCAGCCCGTTAACACAGGAAAATGTCGCTTCTTTAGCCAGGACTGACATATCCAGTCAGGGGGACAACCAGATTGCCCGTAACAGCGGAACCAGCAGGACCAGCTTGTCCGAGCCCCTGCCCTTTGTCTTACAGTACATCAAATCCTACTTTGGACCAGGCAAAGGCAGTTTGAAGATGAAACGCAAGGCCACAATGTGCAACAAGGAGATCAGCTACGCAGCGTCCTCTTACAACAACCTCAAGGTCCACTACAAAACACAGCACCCTCTAGATTATCCGGCCTTCGTTGCTGCCCTGAGCGCCGGCTCCAAGCGTGGCAGACACTCTTCTGGAGCAAGGTATATTTAATTTTAATAGTTACAGGTTTCTTTAGTATAATATCTCCAGTATTAATGTATCTGATGTATAATATCTTCCGTATACAGGTATCTGTTGTATAATATCTTCAGTATACAGGTATCTGTTGTAAAAAAGACTTCAGTATACAGGTATCTGTTGTATAATATCTTCAGTATACAGGTATCTGTTGTAAAATATCTTCAGGATACAGGTATCTGTTGTAAAATATCTTCAGTATACAGTTATCTGTTGTGTTGTATAATAACTTCAGTACACAGGTATCTGTTCAACAGATACCTGTGTACTGAAGTTATTATTCAACAAATACCTGTATACTGAAGATATTAATAAGTAATAAGGTAATAATAACTAATATGTATGGTAATAACAACATTTAAAATAGTTTAAACTAATCTATTTCTTTCAAAAAGAAAAGAATGGATGAAATCCACATTCAAATAAATTTCTTATTGGATGAGCTCTTCTTAAATCAGGGGTCTATATATTGGGAAATACCCCGGGTGCAGGGGGGATATGGTCCCAGAACCATACACAAATATATATTTTTTTAAATATAAAAGGGGAAAAAAGTTCACAAAGGGGAAGGGGGGGTATGGTTTTTTATCAAATATATAGATTCCTGTCTTAAAATAGTTCCAATACTAATCAAATTTTAATTGATTAAATCTTTTCATTTTAGCAACATTTCTTACTCAATCTGGGCTGTTCAATAAGCAAAAGTGAAACTTTAAAATTAAATCATTGAATTTTTTTTATTTACAACAACGATTAGCCTACCTCTTCAAACTCCTCTTCACCCTCCTCTGCATCTCCACCCAGCAGGATCTTGCAGGCGGCAACATAGTTAGCACCATTGTCAGTTGTTGTGCTGATGACCTTAGTGGAGATGCCGAACTCCTGGTGCAGGTCGAGCATGACCATGGCGAGGTAGGCACCAGTTTGCTGGACTTTTATCTCCTTTATGCCCAGGATAGCATTTTTTCTGTCGAGGTTGACAGGGTCGATATAATGCACTGTCATTCCAATAAAGGCCCTGTTGTGGGCGCTCCAGCTGTCTGCTGTGGTCGCCACATAGCTGACTTTTGCCAGGAGATTGGTCAAGATGCATTTGGCCTCCTCTCCTCTCACGGCTATGTCCCTGCTGAGCTTCCTCCTGGAAGGGACAATGAAGTTTGGATTCAGCAGTTTCAAAAAATCCCTCAAGGCAGGAGAGTCTGTCAGGTGAGCGGGCACAATGTCTTTGATGAAGAAGTTATAGTAGAGATTAAGGGCCTTTTTCTGGTCAAGTTTCTCTTTCAAAGCGTACTCGATGCTGTTTTGTTTCTTCGCAGGAGGAAGGACCCCGCCTTCTGAAGTGTCACTGAAAAAAAAGAAAAAATTTACAACAAACCTATTTAAAGAGACTTTCTTACTATCAGTGTTCCAGATCTGAAACTTTTTGATATAGATCCATATCCGAAGTTAAGGATCCAGCTCTTAATCTAACCTTTTTACAAACATGTACAGAAAAAAATTGTTCCCTTTTCATATTAAATGGGAAATTCTGTAACATAAAACATGTGAAGTTGCTGATAAAAATTTTTTATCATGTAACATTTAACTTATTTATTGACCTCATCAGAGTCAAGGTCAGGGTCACAATCCTCCTGAATTCACTAATGAATTCAGGAGGATTGTGACCCTGACCTTGACTCTGATGAGGCTGTTGTCATGACCATCTTGGTAGAGGACCTCCTGGAGGAGTGGATGGATGATGAGGTCTGCAAAGAGCTGCCCAAGCACCGCCGCTGTGCAGCCCACACAGTCAACTTGATGGCAACATCAGACATTAGCAAGGTGATTTTTTACACTTAAGTTTTAATAGAATATTTTAAGTTAAGTTAAGTATTATTTAATTATTTGTTACTAACTCTAACTTATCAATTTTTAAACGTAATTTTAAATGTTAATATAATTTCTAAGGTGCCAGGCTGGAACTATGGTGGGAGGGCTCCCTTCACTAAGACAGATGGGAAGGCACAGGCATTGTGGAATTGTCAGAACAGGAGGACAGTGGCGGCCAATCAGATCAAGGAGGCCATCGGTAAAAAGCTTCAGACACCAGGGGTGACACGCTGGAACTCATACTACGATTCCTGTGCTGCTCTGCTTGAGGTGCTGGAGGACCGAGATATGATGGAAAAGCTGAATGCTGTAATGCTTAAGCAAAGCTTGCCTTATTTGTACAGTACTGATAAGGACCTGCTCGCTCAGTACTGCAAGATAATGAAACCGGTTGCAACATGCCAGGACACCCTGCAGTCTGAAGTGAATGCCTATATGGGCATTCTCCTGCCTACTATTAAGCTGATGAAGGACCAAGTAGCAGGCTTGAGGAGGGATAACAGCATTGTTGAGGGGCAGGCGTTGATAACATACCTGCTGGAGAACCCTCAAAATCCACGTGTGGCCTTGAAGGGGAGGTTTGAGAAGATGTTTGAGGATAAGGACCTTCTAGTGGCCACTGCCCTCCACCCCCATTTCAAGCTAAGTGTGCTTGGGTATCTTAACCCAGCCTTGAAAGGTGACATCAAGAGGCAAATCGTCAGACAGATGGTGATCAGGGCCAGCCCTGGAGAAGAGACTGGCCAGATGCAGAAAGAAGATGAGGAGGACCCCTTCAAGTACATGAGGGACGACGACGATCTGTTGGCAAGAAAGGGTGTCCTTGAGGAGGACATTGAAAAAGCTTACGATGAGTGGAACAGAATCAGAGTGAACAGTAAACTACGTGTCTCTTATGACCAGTTCCCCCTGCTCCGCAGAGTTGCCTGGTTGGATATGTTCCTCAAGTACAACACCCCCTCCCCTCCTCCGCAGCTGTGGAGAGGCTGTTCAGTAGTGGTTCAGATATCTTGAGGCCTAAGCGGTCGAACCTGACAGCCGACAACTTTGAAAAACTTGTTTTTATCAAGGGTAACCTTCCCTTGCTTTCTTAAAATAAATTTTTTGTACGTTTTCTTTTTACAACTTTCTAAAAATTGTTGGAAAAATTACCATTCTCTTTTTTGTCGAAACTTTCTAATGCAAAAATTTTTGTGGTTATTTTTTTTATATGCTGGACAGCAATTTTTCTATATACCACCATGGCATACTGCTTTGAGTGACAAGATAAACTATAACATGCATTTAGTTATTTATGTTTTTGATATTTTGAGATAATTATGATCGGAACATGCATTTTGGAGGTCAACATGTTAAAAAAAAACCTCAGAGGAAATTTTTTTATTCTGGAATTTTATAACATTAATACACAAGATCTTTCAAGAGAAGTGATAATTTCATCAATTAATTTTTATAAGTAAGATTATCGGACTTAAATTATCGGACCGGTAAATCTGGGAAATTATCGGACTTATAATTATCGGATTGGTCTTTTTTTGAACTATCGGACTATCGAATATCGGACCGGTGAATCTGGAAAATTATCGGACTATCGATTATCGGATTAAGAAAATAAACTATCGGACTATCGATTATCGGATTAAGAAAAAATTATCGGGTGCCCACCTCTGCAGAATAATTGAAAAAGGCTAGACAACACAACCTAGCTCTAAAGCATTAACACCGCCTGGCAACAAACGCTGCCAAGTCACACCTCTGCTATAAGTACACCGCTTGGCTCGCAAGGTTATCAATCTTGCTCAACATAATGCCAAGTCACACCACTTTGAAAACATGGAAACAACATAATTTAAACATATACAACTATAAACAAATATGGTTTTATACACATAAAAACACATTTTATAACAATATTAAATGACAGATATATTTATCAAAAACTATGAAAAAAAAATATTAAAAGAATAAATAAAGTTATACATACAAAATGTGCTCACAATCTACAAACAGTAAATTTTCGAAATAAAAATCTAAAGACTATAAATTAAGAACATTAGAAAATATAACATTATTTGTGTTACACTTTTCACCTACCATAGCTTGAATGAGATGTTTATCAATTTTGAAAAACAAACTATTAAATGATCTAGTTCTTGAACATGCAACATATAGTTGACCATGAGAGAAACACGGTATGTTGAGATATACCCCAACTCTATCAAATGCTTGACCTTGACTTTCATTAATTGTCATTGAATAAGCTAATCTGACAGGAAACTGACGACGTTTCAGATCAAAAGGTAAATTAGAATCTGATGGAGCCAACTAAATTTGAGGAACGAAAACCCGTTTACCACCAGAAACACCTGTCAAAACCTCCGCGTCAATATAATTATTTTGAAGAGCACAAACTTTCATTCAAGTACCATAGCATAACCCAGCTTTGAGATCTAAATTTCTAAGTAGCATAATTACACAACCAATTTTCAATTTTAAACAATGAGGTGGCATACTTGAAGGAGTTAAGCTGTTCAAAAACTCAATAGGAAAGTTATTTCTTTCATTAAGATCATCAGTATCAACTTGATCAGCACTTAAATATATTTTGACCTCACCCGGCAGACATTCAAGCACTTCTTCATTGATTGATAGTGAATCAACATTAGTTGGTGTTAAAATCACGCGTTTAGAATAATCATTTTGATCAGCATCTCCAAAAATCTTTTCAACAATCGATTCATTTTCTCTAATAATGCACTGATTTGGAATTTCAATGCAACCTTTAAAAGGATCCTCCTCTTTGACAGGTATTGTTCCATTTCCAAGTTTTAGTAGCCATTGGGAAAATTCACCTTCCCCATCTTATACTCTCATATTTTCAGTTAATGCAAACTTCTGCACCCATTGCCAATTCAAAGAACATTTTATACACGATTCTACCATTTCAGCTGGTTGTCCTCTTTTCACAACAGTCACCACCAAAAAGAATGGTTTTTCCTCTGGACGGAAAGTTGTTGTTACAAATATCTTATAACAACATATCAATTTCATTTAAGGCATGTTTAGGTATCATGGATGTTTCATCAAGCAAAAACAAACTAACTTGTCTTAAATAATGCCAGTGTATAGAGTTAGGAGTTACATTACACGTGCTATTATCCAATAATGGAACAGGAAGTTTGAATAAACCATGCAATGTAGATCCATTTGTAAGAAGAGTTGCTGCTATGCCAGTCCATGCAGCTGTAGCAGATTTAAAGCCCCAACTTAAGGTTTCAGCAATCAAATAATTATAAGTAAAGGTTTTTCCACTACCAGCTGGTCCACCCATGAAAAACAATCTAGAATGTTGATTTTCTACAATTGGTTGCTCATTTAGTGCAGCAAGGATAGCATTACATACATTTAATTGATTGACATTAAGCAACAGTCTCATTAGATTGGCTTTGTCAATAGATTGTTGAACATTTTCATCAAAATTTTCTAGATTTAATCCTATAAACACATCAATAACAGGCAGATTGTAATCAGCCAGCGTTTTACCACATTGATTAATAATCTTTTCAATTTAATCAAGAGAAGGTTGTTCAGCTATTAGAAGTGGGACTGAACGGTGAATGAAATCTTCCATCATAAAAGCTTTGTATGTATTCCAGAGATGAAAAGGATTGTCAGGTTCACAAAAGGTCAAAATAATTGAAAACAATTGTCTAATTTGCTTTGGCATATGTGTTAAAACCGCCTCAGAAATAGTATTCTGCCATTCAGTGTCATCTTGCAACAAACCTTTCAAAACACATGCTTCACGAAACGTTTCAAGGACAATACCATTAACAGTACGCACATCCTCCCAAGATGTTGCTCCTTTTGCTTGCAAAAGTAACAGTCTAAGAAAAAACAATTCTCCTGTTGGATTAACTTTATAAATTCTTACTATCACCTTATTACCACCACTTTGTCTAACCTTCCATTTACAATGTTTATCATTAAATATGAAGTGATAAGGAATATCTACATACGAATAGCAATGTGCTCTTTCATTTTCTGTATGCAACTTAAACCATGCCATTAGGTGCGTATCACGTTGAGCTGCACGATCTAAAGCCATTTGTTTTGCTCCTTCTCTAAAATACACTAATTGATTTTCAGGTAGATGAACTTTTAGGCGTATAATAGTGTGTGACATATGACTTATTGGATATTCAAAAATTTGCCACAATGCTTCAGGTGCACTAACATAACGACAATCTAAAAAAGTGTTTACTTTATCATGATTAATTTGTTCATTTATTAAAATATTGGCACAGTCATGACCTTTGTATATGTATAAATATTTAACAGCCTTAACAGACATGCAAGCTTCAAAATTAATGTGAGCTTGATATTTCTTTGATAACCATGGATTGTAAGGTACCACCCAGCGGGTATCTACATTGTTACCTTTAATATTGATAACCAAACCATTATCATGACGTCTATAGCGTGGATAACCATTATGAACTGCTACTGTGTTAGCATTAAATTCTTTAGGATAGTTTTTGCTGCACGCCCCATCTTTCATGCAGGGAGAATTGGGATTCAGTATGCCACATGGACCGTGAATCATGCAAGTTTTAACAACGTTATAAAGGTCTCGATTAATAATTCGATCTGAAATTTCTGCAGATATAAAATTATTGATATCATGTGCTGTTTCAAGCTTATCATCATTTGCAAAGTGAAGTAAAATATGAACGTGTGGCAAACCACGCTTTTGAAACTCAATAACCTGAACATGTGTTACAACTTTCCTTAATACACCGTGCTTAAAAATGTCATTAAGAAGATTATTTAATTTGAGTTAAAATACTCAAATAACCAAGTCATGTCTATCATTTGCTGTCTGAAGTGAAAGTAATAAGAAGGTCTGCTTTACCATACTTTTTAATTATAGCCATAGCATTTTCAAAGTTTTCTTTTAAAGCTCTAGGACTTCCTACATAAGTTGATGGCAAAACTACAACACGCCCTGGTCTAACATTAGGATCATTTCCATGGTTGTTTACATGTTCGTGTAACACATCGTACTACTCACTATATGGCAAAATAATTTGTATTGGCTTTTAGTGAATGATTAAAAGCAGTGATTTTTGATAAAATTACCTATTTACCATTTTTAACAATAGACACCAACATGAAGATAAGCCAAAGGTTTATTAACTCAGTACACACCATAAGTTAATATAATATGGATCTATAATATAACTTAAGTAAGATAACATTCATATATAACAAAACATAAGTAACAACATTACACAAAATGTTATTAAAATACATTATGTATTTTTAGAATAATCTTTAATAATAAAGGCTTGAAAACAGCTAGACCTAAAGCAGTGACAGTTTGACACTAAACACTATCATGTAACCCTCTGTTAAAAGTACTTCACTTAGCTGGCGAAGTTGACAAACCTTGCTCTACATATTTACCAAGTCACAGCACTTTGAAAATACAGAAACAACATAATATAAACATATGTACCAACTATAAACACAATCTGTTGAAATATGTATGTAAGGTTAAATATATTCCTTATATACATATTTAAACACATTTTTAAAACAATTATATAACACATTTTAACACATAAACAAACAATAAAAAAACACTTTACATTATTATAAAAACACATTGATAAAACAACTATAAAGCACTTATTACCACATACACATACATATCAAAAAAGCATATATGCAAACAATAAACGTGTGCAAACAAAAATTCTAAAAATGACGCAAGAAAATTTAAAAAGATTCAAAAACAAAATATATACTTACAAACAATACTCTTTACCTTCTTTTTTTTTTCATAAGAACTGTAATCCTCATAACAAAATTTAACCTTTACATACAATAACATGTGACATGCAATGTCAGTGTTGGCACAAAATTTTAATTTATTTTTCTAAATTTTCTAAAAAAGAACAAAAATAGTTAATAGCATCACAGAAATTTCAATGTAGTAATAACCATTTTATGGAAATAGCATTAGTATAATTTTAAATAACATCCATACATCTATTTTCCTTCTAAAAAATAAAATAACAAAAATAGGACTGCTAAAAGAAAAACTAAAACAAACAAAATATAAACGATTTAAAAAATTAAAATCCTTTCTACTTTTTCTGTTAAAAATTTAAATCCTTTCTACTTTATCTAAAAAAAATGTATATATAACTATTTTTATATATTTACTTCACTTATAATATGATCTTAACAACGATTATTTATCTTAATATGATTCTTTATGTAATAATATCTAAACTAATAATTAAATTCCAAAAGGAGAGAAGTTTTAACTCGCTTAAGAGATCTTTCTGCAATGGCCGCGTGCATTTAGAGAACTCGCTCTTTCAAAGCCGAGTAACTAATGACGAAACGACGTTAAACATTAAACGTTTCTGTAGGAATTATATTATAGATGATACAGACCAAAAACCTAGCAATGAAAATAAAAAACGAAAGTTAAGTGGAGCAGCTTCCCGCAAGTTGGCTAAGATGGTTCGTTTGAACATGGATGCAAGCAAGTGTCACAAACTAAAATCATTTTTAACTAAATTGTCAGATACTCAGTCAGTTACAAGTTGTTAAAAGTTGTAACTTACAACTTCTGCTGTAAATACGTTAGTGAGTGAAGATCAACACCTTTTTGAAAGTGTTAATACAGAAAGTCGTGAAACTGATACGCCTGCTGAAAGATTTCAACACTACTTCGAGCAGACAAACGATAATGATACCAGGTCTACTAATTCTAAAAATGAAGCATTTGATGAAAAAGAACTTGCCCCATATGTCCTGGTACCAGTTACAACTGTTCAAGAACCGCTTCTTCCTCAATCGGACTTCCCTTCAGATCCCGGATTTTATAATAATAAAAGTTTGAGCGCAAAGCTGATAAGGAAGTTGTGTGAAATAGGACCATGTCACCCTGGTCTACATAAATCTTTCCAATTTCCAACTGAAGGAGACCGGCCGTAAGTTCCAAAGATCTTGGTATACAAAAACTGTAGGAAAGGGAAATATAAAAAAGGAAAGAAATTGGCTTGTATTTTCACCTAGCAATCAAAAAAATGTACTGCCACGCTTGGTGGTTATTTGCTGATTTTATAGCTGAAAATTATAGCAAATAATGGTCTGCTACAGCAGCAGGAACTAATAAGTGGAAAAAAGGGATGGAAAAAATTGTTTAACACGAAACTTGCCACCAGCATCTAATTGCAATACGCCAGTATTTGCTAACTAAATATCGTATTTCAAATGATAAAATTGTTATATCTGGTTTAATTAGTTAAGAATGTCGCCAAATAGAAAAGAATAGAGAAGTCTTGAAACGAATGATAGACTTGACGTTTTTCTTAGCAAAGCAAGGTTTATCATTTAGAGGACACAGAGAAAATCAACAATATAAACTGGGTAGTAAAGGTACAATTAATAACGCTGGCAATTTTCTTGAACTGTTAACTCTATTATCCAAATATGATCTTACTTTGGACAATTATCTTAGGTATGAAAAGAGGACTCAACTGTATTTAAGTCATGATGTACAAAATGATTCAATTCAATCGCTTGCTTCTGAAATTTCATCCACAATCAACAATAAGCAGCACAAACAAATCTACAAATGCTACATTTTTTTTAGCACGGAATTACTTACTTGTATTATTTATGACAATGGCTCTCGTCCTGGCGCAATATCGAACATGACTTTATATGAATTTAAAAAATCGACAGAAAAGAGGTTTTACATTGTCAGTGTAATGAAACACAAAACAAGTTACTAAAGACCAACTCATACCGTTTTAAGCCATTGTTTATATTTGAAAGTAAAAAAGTATATAAGATTTATGCAAAATGTTAGATGGGGTATTAAAAACAGAAGATACCTATGTATTTTTAAGTTGGAGTGGAAGTTTGATTTTTTCATCAATTCTTAGTACACAATTTTCATCTTTTGGCAAAAAGGTACTCGTAAATCGTCTCTTAATCCAACCATATTTTGGAAATACACCACAACTTTGGTTCAAGATAAATATCCTGAACTTAAGCAAAATACAGCTTATTTGCTATGCAACGATATAAAAACAGCTGAAAGATCATATGCCATCATTGATAAAAGGAGCAAAGTTGAAGAAAATAGTAATTGTATTTTAGAGGTCCAAAGAGAAACAACATTTTGCTGGTGATCAAGTAATTTTATTGAGCTCAATTTTTGAAATTGAAATTTTTCAGAGCAGCATTTTTGGGTAACATTGTCTTAAGTCCATAAAAAATTTAATCAGTACTTTCTTGGTGATGTATTAGATTTTAAATAAGTAAAAAAAAAAATTCTTGATAATGTGCGTTATCTAGAGAAAAAGAAAAAAAAAAGATTCAGCGGATGATATGGACGCTAATCCTAAAAATTTTTCAGATTTCGGACTTGATAAATCCACAAGTTATATCTTTTCACCCAACAAACAAAGTGATATTATGCAAGCTCCACCAACTTAGTCTTTGCATTCTTAAACGAGAAATCGGGAAAATATGCCCAGGAAGATTTAATCTTAGTTAATTAGCATTTAAAACAGTTTATGAATTCAAACAATCCCATGATAACAAAAAGTGCAAAAATATTTGGAATCTCTGATGATATGGACTTTAATCCTAAAAATTGTTCAGATTTCGGACTTGATAAATACACACACACACATACATATATATACACTACCGTGCAAAAGTCTCCGCTCATGTGTAATATTTGCAAGGAACAGTAAATGCAATACATTTTAGGATGATTTTAAATATATAAAAAGAAAAAAATGTTAATATAAAAAGTTGATGAGGCCGAATCATAACTTTGCATACTTTTTCCTTTTCTTTTTGTTTCAAATAATTTTGTTTACCTTTGTTTTGTTGAGTTCTGCTGCTAAAAACATGGCAGAAATTTTTCTATATGAATAACCTTTTTCACGTAAAATACATATAAAGTTCTTCAGTATTCTTTATTAAATTTAAAACTGCACAAAAGTTTTAACCAAAATATTTTTTGTAAGCTTAGGTTTGACAGTAGCATGATACTTTCCGGCATGGTAAGGATGTTTTCAGTAATTTTAATTGGTTGCTTTTAATAGACTTATGTTTACATTTATACTTGAAAATGGCATTAGTATGCGCATTTAATGTCTTGAATTTAATAAAGAATTTGAGAAATGGTGAAAGTAAAGAAAGAATATTGTGAAGAACTTCGTGGCAAAATATGTATTTTACGTGAAGAAGGTTATTCATATAGAAAAATTGCTTCCAGGTTAAAAATATCCGAATCAGGTGTGAGATATGCTCTACAACGATTGCATGATATTGGTTCCAACAGTGACAGATCACGTTCTGGAAGACCAAGAGTTACATCACGGCAAGAAGATACGTTTATTGTTGTGTCCAGCAAAAGAAATAGAAAAATTCCAGCCACAATTTTAACAGCAGAACTCAACAAAACAAGGGTAAAGCCAGTATCAACTGATACTTTAAAAAGAAGACTAAGATCAGTCAACTTAATTGGACGCATTGCTGCACGTAAACCTTTGTTGAGGGCAGTAAATAAGAAGAAAAGATTGGAATGGGCAAAAATGCATAAAAATTGGGGATTAGAAGATTGGAAGAAAGTTCTATGGACAGACGAGAGTAGGTTCGAACTTTTTGGTACCCGACGTCGCGTGCATGTTAGGCGTTTACCTAATGAAAGAGTGCTTCCTCAATGTATACAAAGTACTGTAAAACATGGAGGTGGTAATATTATGCTTTGGGGATGTTTTGGCAATGGGTTAACTGGAGATTTAGTTAAAATCACATCTACCATGGATAAACACATGTACCATAATATTTTGGTTAAGCACGCGATTCCATCTGGTATTCGTATAATTGGGAAAGGATTCATCATGCAGCAGGACAACGATCCAAAACATGCATCTGGATTATGCAAAAATTATTTGAAACTAAAAGAAAGGGGAAAAGTTTGCAAAATTATGACTTGGCCTCCTCAATCACCAGATCTATCACCCATCGAAAAGTTGTGGGATGAACTGGATCGGAAGATCAGAGAAGCAGGTGAAACATCTTTTATTAATCAGCAAATGCTATGGGAACGTTTGCAAAAAGCTTGGAATTAGATAACAGCGGAAACCATGAATAAATTATTAGCCCGAATGCCAAGATTATGTGCTGCTGTTATACGCTCCAAGGGGTCTCATATTGATGAAAATAAAATTTAACATTTACAACTTTGTATATTAACATTTTCTTGATTTTATATATTTAAAATCATCCTAAAATGTATTGTATTTACTGTCTAATTTATTGTTTAATAAACAATTAAAAATAAACGCAATTTTCTTGCAAACTTTTGTTACTTTATTGAAATATTACAAATGAGCGGAGACTTTTGCACGGTAGTGTATATATATACATACATATATTTATACATACCTTTATTTATATATTTATATATATATACATACATATATTTATACATACGTATATTTATATATATACACACACACATACATATATTTATATATAAATACAAGCTAAAAACAAATTTAAAGCTAACACTAGCGAGTTAAATATATTATTACTTTTCTGCGAATTTTAATAGATAATTTTAAACCAAACTTTTCCACTATTGCTTGCACTCATACAGAGGTTCCAAATATATATATTTTTAATTTTATGCACTTTTCCATTTCATTGTTTACTCTTTAACGACTGAATCAAATATATTTTTGTCCACACTCAGTGCGCACTTATAATCCTCTAGTGACGTCATGTGCGCACTATTCCTTTAATCCTGGGCGGGGTGTCTATAGTGTATGGCCATATACTATAGACACCCCACCCAGGATTAAAGGATTCCTCTGGTGACGCCACGTGCGCATTAATCCTTTAGTCCCGCCCAGGATTAAAGGACTAGTGCGCACATGGCGTCACCAGAGGATTATAAGTGCGCGCTGAGTATGGGCAAAAATATATTTGATTCAGTCGTTAAAGAGTAAACAATGGACTTTAGTAACGATTTCTTTGATAAGGACAAAATGGAAGACGAAGTGTTAGCGCAACTATTAGCACCGTCTCAAGACATTGTAGAAGAGCATCAGTTTGAATTTCAAAATAGTATTAAAAACTATTTAAAAGGAAGAGAAGAAGAAAAGAAAGCAACCGCAGAAGAAAACTTATCTAACTAAATTAATTTTCGAGATGTCGAGAGTAAAAGTACTCCATTGCAACCAATAACAATAACTCCGAAAGTTATTAAAACGTTGAAAAAATTATTTATATGACGTCACATGCGCGCTCATCCCTGTTAATCCTATAATCTCTTGTGGGCGGAGCGGTCAATAGTATATGGCCATAAGCCCCGCCCACTAGGGATTATAGGACTAACAGGGATGAGCGCGCATGTGACGTCACATAAATAATATAGTGAGCGGTGAGCATGAGCAAAAATATATTTCATTCAGTTTTACAGCGATTACAATGGAATTCAGCGAAGGTTTATTTGACGACGAAGACTGTATGAATGATGAATATTTAGCAAAGTTACTTGCTCCAACGCAAGATATTGTAGAAGAACAAGAGTTTGAGTTTCAGCAAAGAATAAAAAATTATTTAAAAGGAAGAGAAGTTGGGCAGAAAGTAGAGAAACGAAGTTGCAGTAAGAATTACGATATCGACTTTACTATTTTAAGCGACAAGTTACAACCGCATGAAATCAAATCGTTAGAAGAAACGCACGAGAAGCTAATAAAGAAGGAAACCAAAGCAAAAAGTGAGATTTTTTATCAAAATCTTATTGTTGAGCTTTTAAAGTACATTGAAGAACTTTCTTTGTTATTTACTAAGAGACGTATTGCTAAACAAGGTACTTTTGACGTAGAATTAAACGAAAAGCTAATTAAGGAAAGGCAAAGATTAGATAAATGGAAGAATTCATTGATAAATGTTCCCAGTTCCTTTTTTCTGCAGCAAGCAATACGGAATGGAAATATATGTGTACTCCACTCCACATTGTTAGTTGTCTTGCTTGGATCGGCCCCTTCTATGGACTGGAAGGGAAAAAAGTTTTCGAATGTAATCATGAGGGATGTAACATGGGAAGCCATTGGCATTTTATTATACTGGTTCCTGCAGATAGTGCCGGAGTGCAGGTATCTACAAATAGAGCAATCCGCTCAAGATATTTCGCAGCAAGCTCAAAGGCGAGGTGCCCACCTCTCCAACGCATCCGAGTTTTGGATACTTCTGGAAATCCTAAGTCGTGTTGTGAATCTTGCAAACGACAAGTTGTATACAAATGCGCAGGCTGCTATGCTACAAGTCGGTCCTCAAGTGAGGCAGATTGCCCAAATTGCGGCAATCATATCAAAATCTACCCAATTGAGTCCGAAGAGCATCTTCGAAATAGTCTATAGTACTGCGCCATGCGATACCTTTACAATTCTTCATCATGTCCACAAAATTGTACCAACTGTGCCCAATGTTTCGAACACAATATCGATTCTCAAGCCGGTGCGAAATTCCATCACTGCTACGACGATCGTTTCAAAATTACCGTCCCAACCTATAGTGACTATCGCTCCTATCTTGCAAAAAAAAAAGAGATTCCGCCCAGCAGTTTAAAGAAAAAGGCGGTCAAGCAAAACGACCTAAAATTGATTTTGGCTCAGACGAATTTTGAGGTACGAGTTTATCCTGAAAAAACTGTGTATAGTACAATTACAACTAATAGGAGCGCGACATCAGACTTTTTAAAAGAGTTTATAAATAATAAAATAGTGAGCACTAGACATTTTTATAACATTTTAAAACATAATGAAAGTTTACGTAAAGCATATTTATCATTACCTTACCAAATAACTACACAAATAATTAATAAAGGTTTAACAATAGCACAATCTACATTTGAGCCTATATAATTCTAAAACTGTTAAACGACTGACTGGACTGTTTCGTGAATTATTGGAACATATTAGCATTGAAAATTATTTGCAAAAAGATACTTTACTAAAAAATATTTTTGATTGTTTTTTATTACGCGATAAAAAAAAAATTACTTTAGCGCTAATTGGTTACTCTAATTCAGGAAAGACTTTTATAACCGATACGATTTGCAGTTTGTTTGAGCCTTATGAAATTGGTGGCATATTACCTCCTGTAAATAACAACTTAAGCGAATTCTGGTTATCCAATTGTGTAAATGCATCTGTTAAACGTTGTGAAGAATTTTTAATACCTACTCCTTGCAATCGCTGGAGAGTTTAAGAAGTTATTAGAAGGTAATAACAGCCAAGTTGCTAATGTTAAATATAAAGAGAACTTAAATTTATACTGCACTCCGACGTTTATCACAATGAACGGTACAAATGTGTTTGACATAACGAAATTTTGTTCTAATGAGTTTGATGCAATTTCTAACCGATGTTATATTTATTCTGTTCAAACTGATATTAATAGCACACCTATATCACCTAGATCAAAAGCTGCACCCTACTATAGTATTTACCACCGACTTGGACGAATTGAAAGGATACTCAGGGGACGAGGAAGAAAATCAAGAACTATTGTAATAAACATGTAATTTTTTTATTATAATAAAATTTATTTTACAATATCTAGTCTTGCTATCGGAAATGCGGCTGGTACATAATAATTTTTATGAAACCAAGGTTGCACACTATTTTGTACTGGTCTTGAACCTGCTAAATGATTAACATCGAAAAAATAATTAATGTATTTTAATTTATCTCTTAACATATTGGTATTTTCATCAAACATCACTAATTTCGAGCATTTACTTTGCATTGTTTTGTAAATGTCATTAGGTAATCCAGATCTGTCTGCAGTTCTTACTATTATAGTATGTGATATTACGACATCAAAATCATACTCTACAGGTAAATTTCCAGCAGTAAAATTAACATTAGTTCCTCTGTTAACAATTGGTAACATGACATTATTTTCAAAATATTGCTGTGGTATAACTCTATCTGAATATTCATATTTTATATCTTTATTGATACCAATGTTTGCAGGTCTATCTGTGGAAACATTTGCTTAATATTGTTGTGCATGAGACATTCTATCTTCATTAATAGTATGTGCAACTCCTAATTTTACCATTGTATAATAAATATCACTAAATTGTTCTAATGGAAACATATCTGTAGTATAAGGATTAGCAGTAGGTGATGCTTGCCAATTAGTAGATATAATTTTGTGTTCATCATAAGTTTTAAAATCAATTCTGGGTTTAACAATATATCCTTTAACATAATCAAATCGTGGATAGCAATTTAATTCTGTATAACAATTATCTTGTCCAACTGGTGCATTAGCACTAATGACGGAGTAAAATGGTAATTCTGCGCTTTTATATTATGCATCATTTTTCCAATTAATTAATAACTCATTTCTTAATCTCCATGGAGAATCTATATGTAAATTATGATCCCACTTAAAATGTGCTATAGCTGGCTTTTTTCCAACTCCAAGTTGATGCCAAGCTGGATCATTAGCTGTTATTTGATCACAACCATATGCAGAAAATCCACTGTATACTTTTCTAGTTAAACCTTCGAATTCATTATTTCCTATAGGTGGACTATAATCTTCCCATGCAATTCTATCACCGTCATCTTGAAATATTGATAAATTCAATGGACTTTCTTCTCCCATTAATAAAAATTGAATAGGATAATCTGCAATATCTTTATGTTGTGGGTTAGCACTTGTAGAAGGTTCACTTACCCAAGCTCTTCCATTATTAAAAGTAACTGATGCACTTACTGGTTTCCAAAAGCCAACATTATATAATTTATCTCTTATTACTTCTTGAGAATGACAACAATTCAATGATTCCCAAGGAATATTACTATTAACTTGATTAGTATTTATATCATGCAGTTTATATACACTTGTAAATGTAATTTCAAATTCCTTATCTTTTTCTAATTTATGTAGATTTTCTAAATTGTCCATTAAAGGTTTACCGGATGCATTTTCTTAAGTTAAATTTCCTCTTTGAGATCTAATTGAAGTTTCAGACATAGAAGATGTCATTGGAGAATCATGCATATCAAAAGAAGAACTACTAGAAGAACTAGCTTTTCTTTTAAGAGTTTTTGCCATTCTATTAGGGGAATCAGTAATTGAAGGACTACTAAAAATAGGTTGATTGCTACCACCTGAAGCAAGTTGATTGATTCTATCGCCAACTCTTTGTATTAAATCTCCCCCCCCCCCCCCGTTATGAATAGCTTCTCTTATTAGTTGACTTAACACACCGTCCATCTCTCAAAACTTGAAGTAGTGGTTATTAATCTAAATCTTTGCCATTTTTGTAAATTATTATCATAAATTTCAATATGAAATGGATCTATTACTCTTGTCATACTACTAATTTGTTGATTTGTAAATATTTTTTTATTTTCATTACAATCTATGGGACATTCTAAAACATGCTTACCGCAATTCATTTTTTTGTTTTCTTTGGTTGTGCGCTCGCTTTTTATTCGCTTTTGGGGTTTTTTTTTGTTTGGTGTAAAACTGAATCAAATATGTTTTTGCTCATGCTCACCGCTCACTATATTATTTATGCGACGTCACATGCGCGCTCATCCCTGTTAATCCTATAATCCCTAGTGGGCGGGGCTTATGGCCATATACTATAGACCGCCCCGCCCAGTAGGGATTTTTTCTCCACAGTCAAATCATCAAACTAACCTTTAGGTGCATCAAAACTTCTTTCTATAACGAAATCTGGAGACGCTGAAGGTTCTCGGTTTGGGGGCTGCTCTGCCATTATCAGAATGATAACCGCGGTGACGCCAACTTTTTCTTCCGTTTGGATGTACGAAACTTCTTCTTGTCGTCAATACCATCTAAAACAGCAGCACTAACTGAAGAATCATTAAAAAAAACTGTAACTTATAGGTTTGTCTTCATTCCCATAATGCCGCTTGATACCCATACTAGGTAATTCATTAAAATTCAAAGGAATTTCTTTAAAGTTTTATTAATTCATACTGACCAACCTTTTTAGAAACACTACCCGCTTTAAGTAAAAGAATATCATTAGGTTGAAATAAAGGCTCGTACCTCATCCTTCTTAATCGCAAATAATCAGGTAATTCAATTGTAGGAACCGGTTGATAATAAGAATGAAAGTTCCATTTAACACTACCATTTGAATTACGACTAGAATTAGATTATCTAGAACTATTTGAACTCAAAGAACTCAAACTAAAAGAAGAACCACTCCAATCAGAATCGCCATATAAAACATCTTACAACATCAGCAATACGTGCAGAATTAGGATCTTTAAAATTCTTCTCATTAACACCAAATATCTGAGTATCCCAACTTGGAGCAACCTTCAAAACTTTATTAGGGTTAACCTTCTTATTTCTACTATGAGGTCCATTGGGATTAAAGCCTTGTGGTGTTTGAAAATAAAAGTCCTCCCCCATATGAAAATTTAATCGTCGTATGGCATCCACACAAAGTCCAAAACTCACAAGCAAATAAATTATAATCAATACATTCATCATATAAACTATGACATGCACTTTTACCACACCAATCAGTATCAACTAACACAAATAAACAAATGAACAGCAATAACTTCATAACGAAATAAACAAATAAAACAACTGCAGCATAATATACACACAAATAGGCGTTGCCAAACCCTTATAATACGAAATATTTACAAATTCCCAACGATCCAGCCATCCCTATATAATACTATAAGATATATAGCAAATCCACCGACGATGTTTATTTTATTAGGTTGCCGTTTATTTATATACTATTTTTTGCCTAAAAACTGAATCCAACCTAGGTAAGCTCAGCTCTCAGCTCAAATATAATCGGCTTATTCGTAATAATTTCATGACGTCAAATGGGCGGAAGCTTACGGCCATAAATTTAGATATGCCTCGCCCATTCGACGATTTTGTTACAAAATGGAATCTCCAGACAAACATTACTTAGTTTTTCAAAAACTATTTTGTTGTGATGCTCCAGCTTGACAATTTTTGAAGTAAACAATTAGCCTTAATGGATATGATTCTTGCGAGCGATGTAATATTTGTGGTGAATAAATTAATCACATACAAGTTTTTTTGGGGTCAGGATATACTCTGAAAAACTATGGAAACTTAACCTATACAAATACAAGTACTACCAAAAAACTTTATGCACTTCGGCTAAATATAATATACCTTTTTTTTTTTTAGATAGACATTTAGTTTATTTAGAAGTAACTAAAAAAATTTAATTTTTTCAGTAAAGGATAGAGATCCTGCAAAATATCAGAGGTTCAAAAAGCAATCATTCCAGAAAAACTAAGTAAGTTATCATGAAAATTGCTTAGTGAGTTTGCAAGACAACAAAGAGGGATACTGATCAGTTTAAATGCTGAAAAAGCTACCGAGTTCAAAATATTATATACCTGTAATATAACCAATATAACCAATATAATTATACCTGTACCTCTGGTACAGGTATAATTCCCTCAAAAACTACGCAAGTTTTCAAAATGGAGTACATCCGTAACAAGTCAACTATTTGAACTTTTGTTTTTGTGATTTGAAAATACCTATTTTAGCGCTTTTCTTCCCTGGAAGCCGTTATCCTTATTTTCCCATATTTAGTGAAAATTAGCAGAGTGAATTTTCTCATTTTTTCAAAGATTCCCCTTAAACTACAAGGAACATAATTGTATTTATTTGAATGAAAAATTTCTAAAAGTTCTAAATTTTTTTCTTATTATATCATAAATCAGCGTAGTATGATAAAAAGGTGGCTTGTAAACTAACTCTTACAAAAAATAGCATTTTATCTAGTAAAGTCCCTTGAAAAACTACACAATTTCCCCCTTAAATACTAAGTTATATTAGGTAAAATATGCCTCCACAAGCTTAATTTGATTAGCTAGGAATGGAGAGAATGTTTATACTAATCTTCTTTAACTAAAAAATGGTAAAATAGCTATAACTGGTACTTTTGTTTATTTTGTGCTCATTATCTTTAATCAAGTATGTATAATCTTTATTTTTAGTGTTTAAATAAAATAATAGTATGGGAAAACCGCAGTTTAATTTTAAGATTTCTGCTGGTAGAAAAAGAATTAGAACAAAAACAAAGCCAGAAGCTCGAGCTGAAGCAACGATTTACGAAAGGACATAAGAGCTAAAGAAAACCAAATATCAGAGGCAGTAGATTAGTGCACAGAAAATAAAAAATGAGAACAGGCAGCATTAAAAACAGGAAAGTTTCGTTTAATTAAAGATCGTTGTACAATAGACAGAAGATTAGATGGCAAAGTTAAGAATGTAAAAAAGAAACATTTGAGAGTGTTACATCCAGATGAAGAGAAGGAAATAGTTTGCCCACCACTCTCTAAGAAAGAAGTTTCTGAAATTATTTTGGATGTGTTGAAAATCAGAAGAAAGTTTTTTAAACTATCATCAAGTGCAAAAACAGCCCTACGAAACTGAAGGTAAGTTTTTTCTTTAAACAACTTTATGAACATCCCAACAGGTACAAGGGTACAGGTAGATATTAAATAGATGTAAAATGTTGAACCTTATTATCCAAACTATTTAGAGTCGGGAAATCATTTTGAAGAAGATAGCATGCTAAACGTGATGATACTGTAATTAAGAGGCAAGACTGATTTAAAATGAACAGAGCCCTAAATTGTACTAGGGAGATGTCTACAGCTCATCTAGGTATACATTTTTTTTCATCCCAGATGCCTTAGCTGATGAACTGATTGCTTTTAGTATAATGATGAAATAAAAAAACAAAAAATGATGGTGTATGGGTTGGTGATATTGCAACAGAAAGAGTTTTTAATCATGATGAAACACCACCGTTTGTGAACTACGGTGTAGATGGTACTGCCACTAGGTAAGTTTATGCTAGCAAAGGAAAGACATAAAAAAATGATTCGCGAAAACAGAGAGCTCATAACTATAAACTCATTTGTTTGATTATCAGGTGAGCCAACTAAACAAATTTTCACAACTAAAGATGTGAGCTTTTATAGTTTTATATTTTAAAAATATGAAATATAACATTTATACTTTTAGGAGAGGTTTTATTGTATCAGGAAATATTTGCTGGCTAAGGCACAACGAGCCAGATGGCACCACAAAAGGCTGTCAGTAACATCAAAAATTCGATCATCTCCACAACAGAGAGTAGATCGCAAGATAACTGTTCATTATCGGCTGCGTATAAGAAACTTGATAAACATCTCACCGAACAAGATATAGAGCGACCAGTTATGCTTCTATCAGATGGTCACTCGTCGCGGTTTGACTTTAAAGTTCTTAATTTTTTGCGTGAAAAGCAAATCGATTTATTGGTGTCTCCACCTGATACTACTGGAGTCACACAGCTACTAGACCAAGTACCAAATTAACACCTCCATTGATATTATAATAACACGCGAGATGAGCTCTTTTCCTCTTTCCAGACAATAAATCGAGAAAGGTTCATGAATATCCTGAGAAAAATGTAAAACAATTCGGCATCCGCTGCCAAAATCGTAGCAGTTGCTAAGAGAGTTGGTATAAGTAAGTATGGTCTTCATGTTGATGATATGCAACAGGATAAATTTAAAAGGCAACTCTCCTTAATGAAAAACTGATGTTTCTCTTCAATCTTCTACTCCAACAAAACAAGAAGTTCAACCTCAAAAGACGGAGCCTTGGCAGCAACTCCAAGATCACAATCGAAAGTCGCCCAAACAAAAGGAAGGAATGGTTCAGCCGAATATTGGAAATCAATGTAAGAAATGTCACAATTATTAATTGAGGAATCAGAAGTGCCTGTTTTACTTTCAGTAAATCGGGTTAAACCCAAGGAGGTTAATCAAACAAAAAACAAGGGTCACTAATGTGCCTAGATCTATGGAGGCTCAAAATGTGCTTTATAAAGTGGTTTCTCTCGAAGGAGGAAAACAGAAAAAAAAATCCTGATTCAGAAGAGAAAGAGAAACACAAACTCCAAGAAAAAAAACTGTTTTATCGTTGCAAACGACAATGCTCTTGTGTAGAAGAATGTCTTGGAAAATATTTAAAAGAGTGTTTGCAATGTCATTCCATTCTTAAATCTGTATGAACTAAAATGGCTTGTCGCATTGATAACAAAAAGTCAACGATGATTCTTCTTGAATCAGCAGCATCATCCTCTGATTCTTAAAAAAAAAACACTCTATTTTAGTTTTGATTCAAATATATTAAATCTTAATGACTCAGAGATGTTTTTTTAGAAGAAATGTTTGTTTATTGCATGTCTCTTCTTTCAAGAACCCCTGGTGTTACACGGATAAGACTTATAAAAGGTGCTAGGCCGATACTGCATTTATAGAATAACTTTTCAGTGGCAGATACATCTAGAAAACCACCAAGTTTCTGACAATGTTTAAAGAAAATATGCAGGTCTCAACTTCAAAATTTCGATGACGATTCGTCTGCATCAACATTTACCGCCGGTAAATGAAGTAAATTCCTCTTTATCGACATTATTTTTTAATCCCAGTAATAGAAGTAGAATTTAAAATTGATATTGCTGAAGGTGAATAAGTAGAAGATGAAAGAAATGATTAAAAAAAGCGCATAAATGAACTGGAAAAGAAGAACCACATATTAAAGGTTGATTTAGAAAGGAGTAATGAATTTCTAGGTGTACGTTGCATTTGTTTCACTGATCATATTATGGAAAATGATAAAGTTGTTATCATTATACTGGGTTTCCATCAATTAACATTTTAAAAGTTGTTTTAGAAATTTTAGATCCTAGTGAAAATGGAAGACATAATTTTATACAACATCCAAAAAACTGAAATAAGTTCATCCACCTTACGTCCAAGAGCATTAAAGCCACTTGATGCATTTATTTTAACATGTTCTGACACGTTTACGCATGAATTTCGATCTTCATTTCTTGTTTTTATACAATATTTCAGGAGGAACAGTCTCAAATACTATAAATTCATGGATAAGTTTTATGTATGTAGGACTTGGATCAATCTGCATATGGCCTAGTAAGGAGAAAGTTACGAAAACAATGCCGCAATCAATGAAGGAAAAGTTCCCAACTGTAAAGTGTATAATTGATTGTGTAGAGTTTAAAGTGGAAACACCATCTAATTTATTTACGGAAAAAATTATGTATTCAGATAACAAAAGTCACATAACAGTTTAAGTTTTAGTAGGAATTGCACCTGGGAGAGGATTTACATTCATTTCAAATACTTACCCAGGGAGTATTTCTGACAAAGAAAATGTTATTAAAAGTGGAATTTTAAGTCAAGCAACATGGAATCCAGGTGAAAGGGAAAAAAGTGACAGTGGCTTTACAGTGGCAGAATACCTCAGATCACTTGATGTTAATCTTGTTTTACCACCATTTTTAAGGGGTAGAGAACAATTTACTATTGAATCAACAGTTTTAAGTCAACAAATTGCAAATGAAAGAATCCATGTGGAGAGAATGATACAGAGGTTAAAGTATTGTCATATATTTGATTATGTTATCCCTATGAACATGATAGGTTCTCTAAATTAAATTATTTCAGTAGCTGCGTTTTTGTCAAATTTCCAAGATACAATTATCAAAAATTAAATTGAACAGGTAAGCTAATTTAAAAGCATTTAAAATTGTCACTGTTAAATATATCAAAACTCTTTAAGAACTCTTATATCCTTTTATTAAACTCATACACACACACACACACACACACACACACACACACACACACACACACACACACACACACACACACACACACACACACTGCATGCCAAAAGTTTTAAAACGAAAAAAATGAAAAAAAGAACATGATTATGATAGAAGTTGTAAAAAAATTTAAATTATTTAAATTTAAAAGTGTTAATTGTTACTATAAATAGTTAAACTCATACTTTGCTTTGCTCTAAAGTGTCTAAAGTAAAATCAAATTAACAGGCATTAACACTGCTTGACACTGAATTCTGTAAAGTAAGTTTTCTGCTCTCCGAGCAGCATTTCTTACATTTCAACAACGATTAATTTCATCCGGCCTAGATCTATTTTTTTCATTTGACAACTGTTTTCAAGTTGCCTATTAGCATTTACATTAATAACTTCGTTGAGCCTAATACTATCTATTTCAATTTCACTATTATCATTAAACATATTTCCAGTAATCTTACTATTGTTAAAACTGAATAAATGAACGTAAAGGAATCTTAAATATTGTGATCTTTTCTAATTAAAGACTTTATTTAAACTTAAGATTTATTGAAGTCCACATCTTTTTTTATGTTTATATACATAAGTCGTTTATCAAAAATATTAAACAATATTTATTTACATCAATTATTTTTAATTCAACAAAGAATCTAGACTGCAATGCACAATGGAAAAATATCATCCTTTTTTTTTTGAACTACTTTCTAAAGGAATTTTTTTATTTTTTCTATTCTGTTATTTTTTCTAAGAAAGAATATTTATTTAGATCAAGAGAAATAGAAAATATACTGAAATATAGGCAGATTTATGTTTATAAACTTTCATGTCAACAGATTACAGTCAGTTTTCCGTGTTAAATACATAAAGTATATATCAAATTTAAAATAAATCCAATTTAAAATAAAACAAAATGGTAAACTTACTCAAATCAGTATCAGTTACACTGTGTGAAGTAACTAAAAAACACTTCAGTTCTTTTCAATTGCTTTAAAAAAAAACTTTCAGCTCTTTCCAATTGCACTAGAAAATAAAACAAAACTTGCTTAGTTGAGTTGCCTAGTTTATAAGAATCTGAAAACAGATAAGTAAAAAACCAAGAACAAACAAACGTTTATTTAATAGAACTACTATATTTAAGCAAATTGAATTAAACAAAGAATAACGCCAATTCTCTTTAAAGGCTAAAAATAAAATTTGGCTTGCAGACCTTGCTTGTAAAACCATGTGAATAAGAAACACATTTAGAAAAGCCTAGTAACTCCTTGAAAATGACATGCAACATTGAAGTTTGAACGTTGACTGGACTAATTATTAGCAGATGTTTTAAAAAAAATCACAAATTTACATATATTCGCTCTTTTATATCGTATAAACCCATCATATGACAAATCTGAAACGAAAAAATGTAACGGATAAGTGGATAAGTAAATACAAATAAAAACACCATGAAGGAATCATAAATAAATATATCTGATATAGATAAGATGTCATAAGAGAGTAGTTGTTAAATATTGTTATTTCATGTTAGCTTTTAAAAAACAACTCATGTTTGTACGTCATGGTTCTAAAAATTCAAATTGAGATATAAACAAAATGTATATACGGCAAAATGATTTTTCTTGAGTGCCTTTTAGTAAATGATTAAAAGCAGTGAGTTTCAATAATAAAACCACTTATAATTTTTAACAATAGACACCAAAATAAAGGTCAGCCAAATGTAACAACATTAGTAACATAAATAACAACTTTACGCAAAATCTTGCTCAACACGTTTGCCAAGTTACACACTTTGAAAACTTGTAAACAACATAATATAAACATATATACTAAATATAAAACATATTTATTTAACTTTATATAACATAAATAAACACCTAATATAATATTTATAGACACAATAGATACATTTTATACTATTTTAAAAACACATTTATAAAACAATTATTTAACACATATTACCACATACAAATATTTATCAAAAACTTTTTAACTTTGAACATAATATAAACATATATACAAACTATCAACATATATAACTTAAAATGCGCGAACAAAAAATTTAAAAATAACATGGAAAATCTAAAAAGATTCATATAGATTCATATATAAAGACATACTTAGTAATAGAATATCAAACTATAATCATATTTAATTTAAATCAAATACTTATTGAACAAAAAACAGATAGAAAAACTGCAATCCTTATCACAAAATTTAACGTTTAGCAACAATAACATGTCAATGTTGGCTCGAAATTTTAATTTATTTTTCTAAACTTTCTAAAACAGAACAAAAAACTCTATATATAACCTATATCTGAAAAAAAAAAAAAAAAAAAAAATATTGCACTGATACTAAGTAAAAATTGTTCTAAAGATATGTGATACAGCTTTAGCAGAACAATATATCGTCAGCTCGGAATACAAGTGTCGTATTCGACATTTTTGAAAAAAATGACTTACATATGCGAACTACCTATTTTTTGTGGACTTATTTTACAAAAAATTATCCGATAGCTCAATTAAATTTTTTTCCAATATAGTTCAGTAGTTCATATGTCGTAAATGAACTTTTTATACGAGACGCTCGAGGTGCATTTGTTGTACTTAGCGTAGACCAATAGTAGCGTTCTATTTGCTCACGTGACTTTAGATTTAACTACGTATATTCCGTTCATTTGTTTACTTTTAACATGTGTTTTTTGTAAATAAAAATAATACATCCCATTTGTTTTTTAATATTGAATTGTTTTCTTTTCTTTTAATTGAATCGAAATGTTCAGTAAATAAAAATTATTTCTCGTAATTAAAAGAACTAAACAGTATTTATAAATATATCGTTTGTTTGTAAAGATAAGTAACAAACACGGAATATTTCATAACAAATTTGGAGTATTTTATGGCTTCTGATGCTGATAATCCGATACCAATAGTATTGGAGCTAAACCAGCAAATGGAGGAAGAAACTCCTGGATATGTAGTGGAAGGTCCTACTTATTCATCTTTTTCTACTACTATAATTTCTCCTAGCAATGAAAAGCAAATATAAAATACTTGTGTACAAAGATTTCATTACAATACGTCTTGTGTTCAAATAATTTTAAAGAGATCATTATTTTTACATTCTAAATAAGCTTTTGAAATTTCTTTCATTATTATTACCTTTTATTTATTTTTACATCAACTGTATTTATGCATTGTTTTTTTATAATACTCTAAGTTACTGTTTTAATAACAATAATTTTTCTACTTTTAACAAGCAGTTTGATAAATAGTTTCCAATACAATAGATTTACAGCCCTCCTACCTTATTCAAGTTACTGTCATCTATTGAAAAAGCCTCTGGAGTAGAATTGAAAGTCATACAAATGTACAAAGACGACTTCAAAAACTTCAAACTTGCTTCAAAGTCTTTAAATTTCCATAAAGTGCCTTTTGCAAAGGTAAAACTAATGTGTCATGAAAAACATCTACCTTTTCATATTAAATTCAAAAAATCGTTCTTTGGTACGTTAATTGAAGAAATATTGGTAAAAGGTACCCCTCAGAGAAAAAATAAGCAGAAAGTTAAAGTTCTGAAAGAATTTCCTCCATTAAAAAATGATTCAACACGTTTTTTGCTCTCAGATAAAAAAAATTAATGACCTTGAGTCAATGGTAAAATATTTTGTTAGCGATGATCTTGAATTTTATAATACTCTTTTTAAGTCACAAAGCCTGAACATTTAATTATATCACTTTGTAAAATGTTTTCATAAACATTCTATATATTTATTTCTTTGTTATAAAAAAAAAGGTACAATAATGAAAAATGGTTGTTTTTTAAATTTAAGGTTTAACTTATTTATATCATTTTTCACAGACAAATTAAAAGATATGTGTGATAAATTAGCTATTTTATTTTTAATTATTCAAAAATAAGTAATGTTAATAAAAATTGCTTAATGTAAAAAAAGAAAAAATTGTGAATATTTAGTTATTTATAAATTGAGTAAATGAAACCTTACATCATACTCAATTTATCAATAAGTATATTTGTATAAGAAGCTTATTAATTTTTATATAAGGAGCTTGAAGATTGAAAACTGTATATTTCTGAATATAATGCCGATAAATTGGTTACCGGGAATGAATTAAAGAAAAAAAATGCGAGAGACAGTCAATCTAAAATTATATTAATGCTATAAGTCATTGTTAGTTACAACATAAGTAATTTTAACCTTAATTCACCTACTATCAAATTAATTGCATCTATGACAATTGTATTCCGACAAATTGTACTGATTTCGAAATACATTTGTCGTATTTGAAAAATCGTGCTCAAAGTTACAGGGGAAGTTTTTTTTTTGTTTGCTTTTTTGACAATTTAAACAAAAACTTATATTGATTTTAGTCAACTTTGTTAAATTTCAACTTGTAATTAAATTTACATAAAGAGTTTTTTTACTTTAATCTTTGAATGCAAAATTCTCAATTTAAACAGTGTCGTATACGACACTTGCATTCCGAGCGGACGATATATCGTACCCGATTTCGCTCAAATATATCGATGTATATCGTACCCGATTTCGATCAAATATAAAATGATACGCATTTTTGATAAATAAGTAGTATTGAACTCGAATTCGAAACTTAAAAGTAAATGCGTTTTTTTCTGGTATCAACGGCGGTATGTTATACGCGATCAATACTCCGAGTAATTACAATACTAGATATGCCGACAGGGTCACCTCACGGAGCGTGCAAACGCTCACTTTAATACGCATAGACATACTAATGCTTTAAAAAATAAACAAGCATTTGATGAAATGTCTAAGCAAGACTCGAGTATCTTTAAATCGATTACAACAACTGGAAGAATTGGAGTTACGCCGATATCTTGTAGTAGTAATCATCATGTTAATAACTAAACCTTATTTGGACTTGGACGGATTTTGTACAACGTTAACCATGAAGGATGCAACCGTGGCCTTCAGAGCCATTTTGTTGTGCTGCTACCAGCACAATCAAACGGAACCCCATTTGTCGAGCTCAGCCAAGTTGCTAGACAATATTCTCTTCAGTGTCACAAAAGAGGAGTTTGTTCAAATTGCGGAATTTTGTTTAACAGCGATCTACATCAAATTAATTCAGCTTGTAATCAAGGACGTGGATGTAGTTTTGTGCACTGTGAAGGATGTTATACAGCATCTAGATCAGCCAATCCTGCCGTAAGTAAATAATATACAAATGTAAGTTAAGTATGTTATTCTTAATTTAATCATAAAATAATATTTTAGAATTGTACAATATGCTGCAATCATTTCAAAACATGGAATATTGTCAATGAAAATCATCTTCAAAATACTCAAAAATATATTGAAATGCGGTATCTATACGAAACGACTCCCTGCGTATCTAAATGTGGCAATTGTGCACAATGTTACGAGATTTTTTATTTTAAAAATAATGTTCTATATATATCTCAACACCTGTGCGAATACTATCAACTTTCCATCGATTACAACAACTGGAAAAATTGGAGTTACGCCGATATCTTGTAGTAGTAATCAGCATGTTAATGACTTAACCTTATTTGGACTTGGACGGATTGTGTACTACGTTAGCCATGAAGGATGCAACCGTGGCCTTCACAGCCATTTTGTTGTGCTGCTACCAGCACAATCTAACGGAACCCCATCTGTCGAGCTCAGCCAAGTTGCAAGACAATATTTTCTTCAGTGTCACAAAAGAGGAGTTTGTTCAAAATGCGGATTCTTGTTTAACAGCGATCTACATCAAATTAATTCAGCTTGTAATGAAGGACGTGGATGTAGTTTTGTGCACTGTGAAGGATGTTATACAGCATCTAGATCAGCCAATCCTGCCGTAAATAAATAATATACAAACATAAGTTAAGTATGTTATTCTTAATTTAATCATAAAATAATATTTTAGAATTGTACAATATGCTGCAATCATTTCAAAACATGGAAAATTGTCAATGAAAGTCATCTTAAAAATACTCAAAATTATTTTGAAATGCGGTATCTATACGAAACGAATCCCTGCGTATCTAAATGTGGCTATTGTGCACAATGTTACGAGATTTTTTATTTTGAGAATAATTATTTGTTATTTTATTTATTATTACATTACATATATAAATATTACAATTTATTTTTTTGAGAATAATTTTATATATATATATATAAAAAAATTAATATATATATATGTGTGTGTGTGTGTATATATATATATATATATATATATATATATATATATATATATATATATATATATACAGCTGCGGACAAAACTACGTGAACGATTGCAAATAGTTTTTTTAAATGAAATTATCAATGTCTTAAAATTAGTTTATAGTTTAACACTATATATGGTCGGATAGAGCGTTTTTTTAATAATTTGTTTAAAATTAAACATATCTAAATGTTCAAAAAGCATCAAATATTTTGCGCGACAAAACCACGTGAACGATTTATAAAAGCGTCATTTTTGATGCAAATTATATTATATTCACATCGAAATCAGTGCTTTTAATAATCGTTCATGTGGTTTTGTTATTCTAAGAACTTACAATCATTTAATTTTCTCAAGATTATTCTGTTTAACATCAAAAAATTTAAAAAAATTAAACTATAATGGTTCGTCAAACTGATTCAAAAATTGAAAGCTATGTTTTGCGTTTGCGCAAAGAAGAAAAATGGTCCATTGGGCAAATTGCAGCTCATGTGAAGATGTCAAAAGGTGGAATACATAAAATTATACACCGAGAAAAGAGCAAAAAGATCGTTAAGAAAGGTGGTCGTCCACGTATTACGGATAAGCGGTAATATTCCTTTAATTTTATTTTTTTAAATATTTAATCTTAATAATATTAATGTTAATGTTAATTTTAATGTTTAACATTTTATTTTTAGTACTGAACGAAAAATTGTGCGAAAATCTCTTGAGAATCCACATTTGACAGCTTCTGAAATTCGTCTGCAAACAGGCATGGAAAACGTTAGCACACGAACGATTCAAAGGCGTTTAAACGAAGGAGGTCTTTATGGGCGCAGACCTGCAAAGAAACCATTCCTTAAGCCCAGGCACGTCAAAGATCGCCTACAGTTCGCTAAAGATCACTTAAACTGGACGGTTGAAAATTGGAAAACAGTTTTTTGGTCGGATGAAAGTAAATTTAACATGGTTTGCAGCGACGGTCGAGGTTATGTTAGGCGGTCGAGGTTATGTTAACTGTAAAATTTGGGGGTGGCAATATAATGGTTTGGGAGTGTTTCTCCTGGGCTGGAATTGGTCCGTCGTACCGTGTAAACGGTATAATGGACCAACTACAGTACAGGGAAATATTATCTAATCAAATGTTGCCACACGCTTTAGAAAAAATGCCTCACAATTGGGTTTATCAACATGATAATGACCCTAAACATACAGCTTTGACTGTAAAAAATTGGCTCATAAATAATAGCATAACGGTTTTGAAGTGGCCTGCCCAATCTCCCGACTTAAATCCAATCGAAAATTTATGGATTGAAGTTGAGCGACGCTTGGGAGGTCGCAAATTTCAAAAACCGGATGAACTTTTTCGAGCTGTACAGTATGAATGGGAGGCATTACCAAAACAGTTACTAGAAACTCTTGTAGAATCTATGCCAAGACGGTGCAAGGCCGTTATCGATTCTAAAGGCTATGCAACTAAATATTAATGTTTGTTTTTTTTTAGAATCTATTATTTGTTGATGTTAGTAGAATTATTCTTTTACGTTTGTATAATCGTTCACGTGGTTTTGTCGCGCAAAATATTTGATGCTTTTTGAACATTTAGATATGTTTAATTTTAAACAAATTATTAGAGAATACACTTTACACAGTCTTATAGAGCAAAAAACGCTCTATCCAACCATATATAGTATTAAACTATAAACTTATTTTAAGACGTTGAAAATTTCATTAAAAAAAACTATTTGCAATCGTTCACGTAGTTTTGTCCGCAGCTGTATATATATATATATATATATATATATATATATATATATATATATATATATATATATATATATATATATATATATATATATATATATATAAACAATATCTAGATAATCAAGATAATATCTAAGCAAATAACAAAATCACTGATCTATATAACTGGATAGCGCATCTCCTAAGAAAATAGCGTAATTTTTGAAGCCAAAATAATTTTGCCAGCGCCATATTAGGAAGACCGACGGAGAAAAATTATTTAGTTAATATATTGAAAGGTGAACAAGCTATTTCTTTATTTTGATGGTTTATCTTTATATTTTTTTATATTTAACATAGGATGAATGTAAGGAAAGTTATTATTATTTTTTTTTCAAATAATGATAATTATTTTTTAATAAAATAATTTCAATATTTATTATATAAATGTCAGGAGAAAACTCCAAAAAGCGAGGGACACTGTATTTTGCATTTGGTTGCAATAAAAGAAATCATAGCGACAGTAAAAGAAGTGATAGCGATGGAATCTCTGATGATGAATCATCTTTAAAACGAAAGTTTCCTAGAACATTTTATAGGTGACTTTCTTAATTACTTTTAAAAATAAAAATATTTTAAAATTTATTGACATCTGTTAGTTTGCTTGCAATGTGAAGAAATGGATTTAAATAATATCAGTTGTGCAAAAAGTATAACAAACTTAATAAAATATCAAATGTTATTTTTCCTACTAATTTTATTCAGATTTCCTTCAAACACTGAAAAAAGAAAAGAATGGACCATCAAAATACACCGCCTAGAATGGAGTCCAAGTAGTAGCAGTTTGATATGTTCTGATCACTTTTTAGAAAAAGATATTGACAGAACTGGACAAACTGTTAGATTAAAAGAAAATTCTTTTCCTAAAAGATTTTAAAAACTTCCAGACTACTTAAAAAAGGTATATAATCAATTATGTTTTAATGTATTGTACAGGTTTGTTTGATATGTACCTTTTAGTTCTTAGTTTCCTTATGCAGTGTGCTAGAGGGTTTATAACACAACTGTATGGTAAGCAGCTAAAACATGTAATAACCATTTTGCTACTGTATGCTTTTATTTTATAAATGCTGCATGAACTATTAGCTTGAAGTTTGAAGGTTGTATTATTACACAATGGAAACATGTATGCATCAGTACCGGTTGCATATTTTGAAACCCTATACAGGCTCAGCGATACCTTAGAATAGCGCAATCTGATTCGTTGGTTTTGAAAGAGAGGCTTACGCGCGTTTGTTTAAAAAAAGAAAACATATGCCATGCTTCAGAATTTTTGAATTAAGCAGTCATGTTTGGCAAGTAGTTTTTAAGCGTAAAGTATTATATTGTTTTTCAAGACAGCAAGTCTAGTGAAATCTTGGCGAGTGTTGCAGTTTTTTTTTGTTGTAAAAATCCAAACGATAAATTAATTAATCAAAAGAAATCTACGATAACAAATGTTCAAAGTTTATTATTCTTTTTAATGAAATTAACTTATTCTTATTAAGAAGAATTTGCTTAAAAAGTTATTCTAATCATTAAAATAACTTCTTAAGTGCTTTGATCAATCAGATTGATCTGTCAGGTATGATTATTGTATTTGATAATATGATTATAGTTTATTTTATTCTTAATGATAACAACTAATAAATACGAAGAAGTATAATTATATAGTATAACAATAAATTTTATTATTAATAACTAACAATTTCAATCTCAATTCAGGGTGGTCATTTCTCTTAATAAAAGATCTAAATTCTCCTGAAATATACTTGATTTTCAAAAATACTCCTACAATCTACTAATTTAAGCTTGTTTTTTGAACTTAAAGTTTACTTTCGAACATTCAACTTTAACTTTCAAATTTTTAATTAAAATTGTTGAATAATATTTAAGTTCAGTTAAAAAACTTTTAAAATCCTCATAAATAATCCTAATTTTTTGTTTTCATTTTTCCAAGTTTTTTGGTAAAATCTCCTGAAAAGTCCTTTAAAATCTCCTCAATTCTTTTAATTTTTAAACTCAAAAAAAAGTGTAGCCTTCTATTTCAAATAATAAAACTCAATTATTAAAGATAATAATGATAATAAATTAAAGATTATCACAATATTAAGAAAATTAGTTCCTAATAAACAAATATTATTCTTAAAACAAAAGTATATTTAGTAATAGTTATAACTTATATTAAGTAATAGTTTGTTCACATAATACATTATTTCTAATGTTAAACAAAAAAGTATAAAAAACCAGCAATCCAGTTAAAACAAAAGTTACTGCAAACTATGACTTTGTTATTTTAATTATTAAGTTTCGATATTATAAATTATAACGCCCCTCGTCCCTAAGTTATGTGATTACAAATTTACTTAAATTGATATCCCTAAAAGATTATTAACTTTTGCAAGTTTATTTTCCTTTTAGTCTATATATTTATAGTATAAGAACGAATTCCAGGGTGATTCTTGTTAAATCTTGAAGCTGGCAGTGGCTTATTATAATTTAAAAATTTTTTCAACACGCTCCATGTATATTAAGACCCAACGGTTTATTAACTTTTACTTGTTATCAACAAAAAAAACAAAACTAAAAACTAAAAAAAAGCATCCAAGAGTAGAGACAGATAAAGTAAAAGGATGCAACTTTGCTGAATGAAGAGTCAAGTCTGAGAGCTTAAGTTTTACTTTACAAAAATACTATCATGGTCACTGCTCCACAACTTTTCAAGTCTTCAGTCAACCGTTTCTTGATCTTTAACAATACTCTTTGTTTTCTAATAATTCTCAACTTAATAGAATTTTTTTAACTTAAAAAGTAGAATGAAAATGAACTTTGTTCGTTTTATAATAGTATCCAGATTTAGCAATGACTGACGACAGTAAAGCCGAGAAAGATGCTATAAAAGTGGTATGGCCAGGTACTCATCAGTCACTTTGTCAGTTTCATGTAGCACAGGCTGAGTGGAACTGGCTTTTGAAAAAAGAAAATAGTGTTCATGCTAAAGATAGGCAAATACTTGTGAATCTATTTAGAAAGGTATCATTGTATAAGAAATGTTTTAATTATATTTGTGTGTGTGTGTGTGTGTGTATATATATATATATGTATATATATATATATATATATATATATATATATATATATATATATATATATATATATATATTTACACACACATAGGCAGTTTATATTTCTTTTATACACACACACACATATATACATGAGCGATGTATAAATCTTTTATACACACATATATATATTAAAGTAATATATATACAGTGGCGGCTCGTCATTAGGGGCCATAGCGGCCCGGCCCCACTTATATTTATTTAAGATAAAATATAAAATATTTGGTAATGTAATTATGTGTATATATATATATATATATATATATATATATATATATATATATATATATATATATATATATATATATATATATATAAATATGCAACTATTAGCCTAAACTATTTGCAGACAGGTTTTATAAAAATAAATAGTTCTAAGTTAGTTCTAATTTTAAACTATATTAATTTATAAGTAATATGTTTATTTGCAATTTATTCAAAGTATTGTAGCGTTGTTTTAATTCATTGCCAATAGCGGCTGGGCCGATTTTTACTGGCCCTATTTATTATGTTTATATTAATATTATTTTTGATGCGCGCGCAGAATTTGTTGTGCTTTCAGATGGGACGAAAAAACGCACCGCAGGGCCTCATTGAACTGGCCCTTGAAGAAAAGAACCTTAAAAACATCGCTAAGTTCAAAAATTTCATCCACCATTTTTAATTCTCGATTTAAAGCGTAAATTATATTTTCCGTGAAAATTCACGGAAATTAAGAAGCAATGTTGGCTATTTTCCGTGAAAATGACGTATTTCTTAGTGAACTAATCGACGTTTAAAAAATTTAAAGAATATTGGAGACAAGTGTTGTATGTAGTATTTGTGTATGAGTATTTGTAATATACTGACAATCGATTAATGTAAGATTAATTTTAATATTCATTGACATATATTGTCAATCAAAGTTAACAAAACAAGTATTTGTGCAAATATTTGCTTTGTTTTTAAAAGGTTTAAGTAATTTTCGCTAAATAAAAACTTCGTTTGCTTAAAGATTAAACAAACAAAGTTATATTAAAAAATCTTTGTGTTTAATAGATAGCATAAAAATTTTACCCTATCTATTAAACACAAAGAACCTTTAGTATAACTTCGTTTGCTTAAACTTATATATATATATATATATATATATATATATATATATATATATATATATATATATATATATATATATATATATATATACATATATATATATATATATATATATATATATATTTATATATATTTTAATTGATTTTTTTGCAATAAATGTTCGGTCAGGTCATAATGATCACCCTGCTACTGGTAATATCTAGTCCAGTACAACCATGCCACGTGGTTTTACTAGATGTTACACATCCTGCTGCCTTTTAGAGTTTGCTTTTATAAGTAAAGGTAGGGGAAGTTAACTCTGATATAAAATACCCCTTGCCTTAGAGTTCTTGGTTGAGGAGAAGCTAGAGATGGTATCTCAGAAAAAGTACTCATGTTAAACATGTTTTAATTGCACCTGACTACTGTCTTGTAGAAGTACTTCTTTTGAAAAAACTTTAATAAGACCCTTCTTTATTTATTTGGCTGCCATAGATGTAAACTTGTGTTACATCATTTCCTGCTTATGATGATGAGCACTGGATAAATATTAACAGTGCCATGTTCAGCATAGATGATGTCTCTGCTAGTGCTTTTTTGTGTGCAGTTTGGTGAAGGATTACATTTAAAAGATCAGGCAGGCCTTGAACATCGTTTCTCCTCTGTGACAGCTTTTGGCTAAATGTGACTGGTGATTTTTGTTCCTAACAAAAGTCAGTTGTTTACAGCTAATAACTATCACAAAGTTGTAGATACCTTTTGTTGATTTATGGAAACACTTTTACTGAGTCCTCTAATTTTCATCTTCCTGAGTTAATGAGTCATAAATCTTATTTACAAATCATTACAAAGTATCTGCTATGGCTAACTCTTAATTGTGCTCACCATTTTAGTTATGTTTAATAGATAGGATAAAATTTCTATGCTATCTATTAAACACAAAGAACTTTTAATGTTACTTCAAATTGGTTAATCTTTAAGCAAACAAAGTTTTTATTTAGCGAAAATTTCAACTCCTAATTGTGAAATTTTACTAAGCAAAGTTTAAAACTTTTAATTGTGCTCACCATTTTCTTACACCATATTCCATTCTCTACCTTTATAAATATCTTATTTGTACCACTATGGAAGACAATTGTCACATTTGGGCGTGTTCTTCTAATGATTCACTTTCTCTTCTAGACAAGGTAAAAAACGTTCAGCAAGCTATCTTCTTTTATTCCACCAACTGTAACTCAATCTGACATTAGTTGTCATTTAGCAAATTTGCATATACCTACTGTATCTGTTCCTTTGCGCGCTAAAAATCTTTATTCATCCATTATTTTTTTTTGTGCATTAAAGGTTGGAATTCTCTTCTGTTCTCATGTTTTCCTAAATCATTCAATTTGTAATTTTTTAATTGCAAATCGTATGATTTAGAAAAACTTGAAAACAGGAGAGAATTCAACTTTTTCTTAACTTTTACTTTATCTTTTCTTGCATAAAGTTTACTTTTTTACTTTGTTTTTGTCACTACCAACAATGCAAGCAACACTATTTAAATTAGTAATTTTTGACAATAACCTTTGGCTTTTTTTTAGTTTAAAAATGAGAACTTTTGAAATGTCTTTCACACTATTTAGTTCCTAAATTAAATAGCCCTAAATTTAATTCCTAAATTAAATAGTGTCAAAGACATTGCAAAAGGTTTCATCTTTTATATATATTGCAAAATGTTTCATTAAAGAACAATCTAGAGAAAAAAAAATTTTTTGTTCTCTAGATTGTTCTTGTTAAAAAAGATAATGAAAGAAACATTTTACAAATAAAAATTGAAATTCCTTTGGAAGGTGAAAACCATGGGATAGAGTGAGACATGATTAGAAACTTCTACAAAATAGTTGCTTGATGCAGTTTATGCCTGCCCAAAATGAATACTTTTATTGATATACTCTCTAGCTTTTACTCAACAAGAGCCCCAAGGCATGGGTGTTTTAAATCTGAGTAACATTTCTTTCTTTTATTTTTTACATTCTTCTGAGTAACATTTCTTACATTCATTTCTTACTTTCCCTATGAAGGCAAATCATACAAGGCATAGCAAATCATACAAGATATAGACCAGATCTTGCCTTTCTCAGCCCTTTACATCTCTTATCTCTCTCAGTCCTTCAACTCCAAAACATGAACTTTGATGTTTGCAATGGAGAGATGATTTGAGCTCTGTACCACCAGGAGTCTTTAGTCATTCTGGAAACACTTGGATTCACTTAAAAACAAGTCAACTACAGCAATATGATTATTGTGTATATTATTTGTGTATAAGTGTCTTCTTTTCCACTTTTTTTTTTATTATATGTGTTTGCGAAAATTTGGAAAAAGTTTGGATATTCAACCTTTTTGCAGTGAGGTCTGTTTTGTTGCAATAATCATTTAAAATAATTAAAATGGTGTAGGCAACAGGGTGTGATACAGATAGCAATGATGCATTCCTGTCAAGCGATACTAGCCATTATTTATAAGGCTCTCCGAAACACCATCTCCATCTCCGAAATCACCATCTCTGAACCACCATCAGTGAGTATAGTGTGTCCTTGATGATTGAAATATAATACTAAGTTAATTTAACATAAATCCTAAACAAGGAAGTAGCAACAATAAATTTAATCACAGTTTACAAACATTTTTAAATCATGTCTCACTGATGATGTTTTTTTAACAAATATGTATTCAAAATTTATATCCATAAAAGCATATAAAGTTTGTATGAAGTCAATTGTTTGTATTTCAAAATTGGACAACTACAATTAAACAATTTATGATTTTGTTGTGTGTTTATCAAGAGTTTTTTCAAATATCTTTTAAGATTTTTCTTTTATATTTTTGAAGGCTATATTTTAAATAATTTTCAACAATGCAAGATATTCTAAATGAAAAATTTTGTGATTTCAATGTTGCAGAAAAGGCTGTGATGCATTACTGCAATACCTATTTTCACCCAATAAGATCTTTGCTATTAGAGAAAAAAATATGAACTTATCTGATCTAGATCTTATTCATAAAAGGCAATAATTGTTTTTGATTTGTATTGATAGTAGTAGTATGTTAAAAAATATTTTAAATGAATAAAATAATTTTAGGTGGTTTGTTCCTACCCATCAAATGGCAAATGTAAACCAAGGGAATAATTTATCTAATTCATGCATGACGTTTTCAATTCAACCAGTGGTATTATGCAATTCCACTGTTAAGGAAAGATATAATACAGCTTTGAGCCATTTGCAGCCTTTGGCATCTATCTTGTCTGAATTTACACCAAGTAAGTTTGATTTAGCTATTAAATGGCTGGAATCAGTTTGCCAACAATGCTTATCTGGAGAATGGGAACTGCAGGTAAAAATAATAAAATCTATAATCAATTTAATAAATAATAAATAAATTAAAATATTAAATTCTATTTAATAAGTTAAAGTTATACTTGCACAAGGCTGGGGCCAATATAGTCAAGGAAGCAATAATTTAATTTAATTTTAATTGTAACTCTCTCAACTCTGAAATTTTTTGAAACATTTATTTTCTTTATGTGCAATCCATCATGACTTGTAGTCATAATGCTATTAAAAATTTTGTACAGGTTCAACAGCACCATTCTGAAGATGATGTTATTTCAGAAAATCTTTTCCAGACAAATGCTGAAATATTTCCTGAAAGTTCTTCTGCAACATTAGAATGTGTTTTGCCTGTTTCACCTCAAGTTTCTCTACAAACAAACTTTGTAACTACATCAAACATTTCCCAAACAATTACATCTGAGACTCTTTATGTTGAAAGATTGCAGAAAAATGTTGAAATATTTCCTGAAAGTTCTTTATCTGCAACATTGGAATGTGTTTTGCCTGTGTCACCTCAAATTTCTTTACAAACAAACTCTGAGACTACATCAAAAACTTTTCAAACAATCACTTGTGAGACTCTTCCTGTTGAAAAAAGGTATACCACTAGAATTTTAGAAGACATTGACATTGTACTACGTAAACCACAGCGCTTTCCCCCAGGTCGACCAGCTGTAAAAAAACAGAGACTTTTTTACAACGTAACAAAACCTCTTGAGAAACTTGGCGTTTATGAAAAAGATTTTATTCGTTTAACTTGGTTCGTCGAAGATTCTATTGCAAAAAATTCATTAGAAAGTGGTAGTAAAATCTCAAGTGATGATCTTTCTCCTACTGTACCTTATATCATTAATGATAAAAGAGCTAATTTACATGAGCTTAAACAATATTTTGATGAGTCTGCTTGGGCAGAAATTGAAGTACGATGTAAGAGCACTTCATCCGATAGTTGGCCATGTTATCACTGTCAACAAATTCAATCAACCAACAAACTTCAAAAGTGGATTCAGTGCGATCACTGTTTATATTGGTATCATTACTATTGTGTTGGTATTTCAAGAAAACCTAAAGGTCACTGGTTTTGTATGGATTGCAAAACCTAATTGAAAACCTAAAATATATATATATATATATATATATATATATATATATATATATATATATATATATATATATATATATATATATATATATATATATATATATATATATGTATGTATATATAAAATTATTATTTTACTAATATATGTATTAATAGTAAAATGATAATTTAATATATTAGCGTGAATATAACTTAACGATAGATACTAATTATAATTTGTTTTTTATTTTAAACTTGTTCAAATTTAACTCTAACATTTTTTAGACTTTTAAGCGTTAATTGATGTATCCTGTTAATTTTGTCACACCAAAAGAACAACGGTTAAACAGAATTTATATGTGTTTTTTAAATAAAATTCATTTATGCAAGGCTATAACTTTACTAACATTTTATGTACCTGTTAGTCATTAGTTACTCTCTGCAGTAGTGCTGGAAGGTTTGATAACATAACTGCATGGTAAACAACTTTAAACCTTTCATTCATTATATGAAAGACTGTATAAAGCTGTCTTGACTATTAGCTAAGCTCTGTGACATAAGCGCAACTTAGAGGTTCCTTCTAGAAATGTTTTATTTCTATTTTGTTATTGGAATGGTTATAATGTATGCTTTATAATGTATACTAAATATATATATAATATATAAGTTTTATAAAAATTCTATTATACTAAATTATGTATTTAAGTGTAAAGTGAATAGAATAATTCTTTAATAATTGAAATTCTCGTAATATGAGCTAACTTTATTATTAATTTAATTATCACAATATGTGATTGTCAATCATGTTGTTAGGATAATGAAACTGCTCCAAAGGCAATAAAAATAAACTCTATAAACTATAAACTAATAAACTATAAACTATATTATCATATAATTATTAGACTATAAACTATATTATCTTATATATCTATCAACAAAATGTAATAAACTATAAACTTTATTATCTTATTGTGCGACTTTAACTTAGCGCTTCATCAAGCAAGCCTTTTACCTATTAAAATTATTTCCAAGTATCTATAAGTAAAACTTTCCCTTTTATTAAGGAAGTTTTTTTTCTTATTTTTTCCATATTAAAAAGCCAGGGATTGTCGACCGTGTTTTATATATAGATACGTAGATTTATGTTCATTTGCTCAACCAAAGTAGTTAAACTCCCTCCAATTTCATGGGGATCCTTCTCCGCATACACATTTTTGCACCACAAATGTGTGTCTAAAAAATTTAGTGCATTCAAACCAAACACTATTACTACCACGTTCTTTACAATTTACTTATTTCTCCGTGAACACACTTGCAATATTTGCTTACCACTTAAATTGTCGAAATTACTACATACCGTCTATCCTTAGACATGACTAAAAAAGTGTCCTAAATAAATTAAAAAGCGTGTGCAATATGGTTTACATTTATCTTTAATCTATATTCGACATTTGGCATTTTTTTGTAAACACAGCCAAATGCTTTTAAAAAATCGGTAAGTTTTCAAAAAATATAGCCAAAATCATATGGAATTTGTTGCAAACTGCCAATATTGATTATAATAAATTTTGTTACTAAGGAAAATATCAAAAATTCAAATTTTCCGTGAATTTTCACGGAAAATAGCCAAAATTGCTTCTTAATTTCCGTGAATTTTCACGGAAAATAGCGAAAACTCCTCATATAAAGTTCCGTGAATTTTCACGGAAAATAGCCAAAATTGCTTCTTAATTTCCGTGAATTTTCACGGAAAATAGCGAAAACTCCTCATATAAAGTTCCGTGAATTTTCACGGAAAATAGCCAAAATTGCTTCTTAATTTCCGTGAATTTTCACGGAAAATAACACTAAGCGATTTAAAGAGGGAAGAATTTACTGCTGCAAAAAGTCATTAGGAGTATAAATTAATAGGAATAAAAACATGGCAAACATGATATTTAAAATAATGTAACAGAAATTACTGGTATAAATGTTGGTCTGACATAAACATTTAAAGAGATTTAGGAGACAGTTAGGTGAAAGAAATTAATTTTTAATAATTTTCTGAAACTAGATCTTCTAGGACAAGTCATTTTATTCTATAATTATAAACAGGAATAATAAAAATTATAAGTTCATTGATTAGTTTGGAAAATTGATTTTAAAATATCATGGAAAAGTTTTTCATTTCTTTTATAATCAACTATCTTGTACATTTTATAATTTTGTTTAGTGAACTAGAATTTTCAGGTATATATTGTTTTATTTATTTTTAAAAATTTTAAAGCTTGTTTTCTTTTTTTTTTTACAGGGAAAAAAATTGTGACTCAACCATATTACTAATGATCTTGGTTTGTGTATTGTTTAGCAAGTTTATATATTGTGACTCGAGAAAGCTTAGCCATTTCTACGAATATAATAAGAGCTACAAACTGTTTGCACTTTTGAAATTCTTGTTCTTTTCTCAATGAGGGATTGCTAAAGTTTATTTTTTTCAAATAGCTTATGTATTATATTTTGTTGCATAATGAATCAGTCATTGAAAATTATTTACATTTTTTGGTGGCAGTTTAGTCATTCTACCTTTTAAGTTGCCAATTAGGTTGACACTGAACCAGAGCCAATATCAACCATGATGATAAGCATTAAACACAAGTTTTAAAGACTAGATTTTCAAGTAAAGATTAAAATTAGTCAATATTATTATTAGTTTGATACAACAAACTTACAAACAGCTAAACAACAGAAGATATAAATAACTTTTTTTTTTCAATTACAAAAACTCTACCACTGGTGGTACTGTTACATTTCATAATACAACTTCAACAATTGCTGCTTCTAAAAAGGCACTAATTGAAAATATATTCAAAGTTTAGATTATTTAAAAATGTTGGACATTGACTGTTACCATCGAAATAAAATAATCAGAATATTTTATTGAAATTTTTATTTTTTTATTTTTTTTGGGGGGGAAGGGTTAAAGATAAAGCCAAAGAACTTAAACTGTAAAAATATTCATGTATTGTTGTGTATGCTTACAAACAGATATGAAGTTTTTATTTTTATTACATAAAATCGTTAAAGCATCTTTGACAATGTAAATAATCTTGAGAAGTTTACTATTATTTATGACTGACATTGTAAATGTTGTATTTAAGAATTATGGATTTAATTAAGTATGAAAAATATGTATTTAATTAAAAAAAATATGTTGCATTATGAAAGAATCCTTTAAAAAACATGTTTAAAAAATTTTTAATGTATCTTTTCTGTTTTTCTTGACCTTTTCGTCATTCTCAGAAAACGTTATGTGAATTACATGTTAATCTCTGATTAACATGTAATATTAATCAGAGATAGTTAAATGTATATGTAATGTTACATTCTTTATTATGTTATCGAGTGTTAATTAAGATTAAGTGCCCTTCTTGACTGAACTACTGTTGATAAAAATTTTTAAACCATGCGAAAGTCATATTCTAGTTACAATATAGTTTAAAGTTATCTTATTACAATAACTTAGGTTCATCAATAAGATAATTTAACATGAACAAAATTGATAGTTTGTTCGCTAAACGTTTCTCGTCATTGGGCCTTCAAGAAATACTAGAAATCAAAAATCTTGGGGCATACCAACCAAAAGGTGTTCGTATAACTCAAGTTGATGGTAAAAAAACACGAACATTTTGTGTAGCATGGTTTGAAAAAAAATCATGGTTAAGTGTGAGTGATGAAAAAAATTCGTTGTTTTGTTTTTATTGTGTTTTGTTTGGTGGCGAGAGCTTGTGGACAGAAAATGGCTGTAAAGATATGAAACATCTCTCTGAGCGAATACAAAAACACGAATCCAGTAAAACACATATAAATAATTCGTTGCAGTTTCAAATGCTCGGAAAGACAAATATTTTATCGACAATTGATGCTGGATACAGTCTTAGCATAAAAAAACATAATGAATTAGTTGACAAAAACAGACAAACATTATCGAGGATTATAGATTGTATAAAATTTTGTGGTGTACACGAATTGCCCTTAAGAGGACATGACGAAACTATTGACTCAAATAATCGAGGGGTATTTTTAGATATGGTTTCATACACAGCTACATTAGATAGTGTGTTTAGCGATAATCTTAAAAATTCAAAAATAACAAAAAATACTTCGAAAACAAACCAAAATGACATTTTAGAATGTATGTATAAAGTATCCATAGAAGAAATTAAACGTGAGATTGATAAAGCAAGATTTGTTTCCTTGCAAGCAGATGAAACAACTGATGTATCTTGTCGTTCTCAGTTCGTCATTATTTTGCGTTATTTAAAAGGTTATCAACCAGTTGAAAGATTTATAACATTTATTGATGTTAATGATAGAACTGCTATGGGTCTTACAAATGTATTAAAAGAAGAATTGAATTGTTTTGGTCTGAAAGAAAAATTAATTGCACAGGCTTATGATGGTGCAGCAGTTATGAGCGGATCAAGGAATGGAGTCCAAAGTCTCATGAAAGAAGTTTACCCAAATGCCCATTATGTTCACTGCTATGCACACCAATTAAATTTAGTTTTGAAAAAAGTTTGTTCGTCGAATAAGCGAGAAAGAACATTTTTTTCTACTTTAAGTGGATTTGGCGTGTTCTTTACGTCCTCGCCAAAACGAAATGATTTACTTCGCGAAATTTCTTTAAAGCAGATACCAAGAGTTTGCGAAACACGATGGAATTTTCGTTCAAAAATAGTTACTTGCATAAAAGAAAACAAAACAAAGATTGTGGATTGTTTTAATAAAATCATAAACGATGAAGGATGGGATGATACAAGCGTGTGGCAATCTGTTGGGTTCAAAAAATGTTTGGAAGATTTAGAGTTCAACTTTTTTTTATCTTTCTTTTATTCAATTTTAAAACATGTTGATGTACTTTACAATATATTGCAATCAAGTAACAGCAACACTATTACAATCAAGGAAGCTTTTGAAAAATTTGAGTTATCCATAAATTTTGTGCGAAATAGCATCACTGATGAAGTTCCTGGATCGATTCTTAACGATTGCAAAGAAATACCTGAAAACCAAATGAAACGAAACACATCAATTGAACTACTAATAGAAGATGCTAAAGATGCTTGTGATAAAGTTATTTTCGAAATTAGCGACAGGTTTAGAAGCATTGAAATATTTAAATCATTTTCAATTTTGGATCCGAAAAATTTCAATTTTAACAGACAACATTTTCCTCGGAATCTTATAAAAAATATTCTAACAAACTATCCAATGCTGAGTGAAGTAAAGTTGATGTCCGAATTAACCGTTTTGTATGAAAATGCTTTTTTTAGTGATGTTGGCAATATTAATGCCCTATCCCAATTTATGCATAAAAATAACCTGATTGAAACATTTTCTGAAGTATCAAAGTTGATAGAGATTGTTTTGGTCACACCTGTGTCTACAGCTGATGCTGAACGGTGTTTTAGTACTTTAAAAAGAGTTAAGACACTTTTAAGAAATTCCACAGGTGAAGATCGGTTGAATGCATTAGCTGTACTATCAATACATAAAGATTATTTACAGGATATTGATCAGTTTAATCAAAAAGCAATTGAAATGTTTTCTCTTATGAAACAGAGAAGAGCAGAATATTTGTATAAATAATATGCTTAAATCTTTGTTTTTAACATCATTCTTTATTTCAAGAGATATTATACCTTTATAAAAATTATAGTGTTAATCGTAACTTTTTATATTTGTGACTTACTTCTAACTAACTAAAAGTTTTTACCATAAAATTAAAATAAAAAAAAAATCTAAAGAAGTAATATTAAAATCTGTTCAAATTATAATGCAGCACTTTCAGGGCAGCTTTTACTGCTTTTTACGAAAGTTCAATTCAATGCCATTAAATACTTATGCTTTATTTTGGGAGTATGCTAGCGCTTAACTCTGTCAACCAATCGAAAAACGCTAGCGACCAAAGACTTTCTAACAAACACCGAAGTATCAATTACGCTGACAGCATATCGTTGCGATATTTTTCGGTTAATATTTGCTGGCCCCACCAAAGTTTAATGTCACCGGCCGCCACTGTATATATATATATATATATATACATACATATATATACATAAAAAAATTAAAATATATATACATAAAAATATTAAAATATATATCTATATAAAAATATTAAAATAACATACGACCCTAATTCCGAGGGTTGAACATATATATAAATATTTTTTTTTGACTTTGAGTTTTTCATTTTAGTTAAAATGATAATTATACTTTTAAGAGAAAAAAAAAAAAACTTTTGCCAGAGCTATAAATTACTCCTGTAAACCATTTTACTCCCCTAAAATGGTTTTTCCAGTCAATATATATACATATAGGACTCACTTATAATAATTTATTTTATAGGTAGTCTATGCATTGACTGAGGAAGACTTAACCATTGCTGTTAACAGCATTCTAAATTGCAATCATGTTAAATTTATTGAACGATTCAAAAAATTTTTTAAAAGGCGAGAAGAATGGACATCATTTGATAGAAAAAAGTTTATTACTAGAGGGCATCATACAAATAACTACTCTGAGGCGACTCTAAGGATTATAAAAGACATTGTTCTCCAACGTTGCAAAGCATTCAACATTGTTGCTCTTGTTGACTATATATGCTTTGTGTGGGAGGTATATTGTCAAGATAGACTTTTAGAATTTGCTCATAATAGAGTACCTTCTGCATCTAAAAAAATTCTTAAAAAACTTAAAATTAACTTCCATGATTACATTCAACCCATTGATGGTGTTAGTAACTGTTACACTGTGAAAAGTGTTACAAAACCACTGGAACTAGAATACGAAGTAAACATAGAAGTAGGTTTATGTTCCTGTTGTATTGGGCAATTTGGTGCTTTTTGCAAACATCAAGCCATGGTTCAAGAAACTTATGGTGGAATTTTTCCAAATTCTCCGGCTACAACCCCAGAATGCAGATATAAGTTGGGAGTTTTAGCACTTGGAGAAGACTGTCCTCCACCTGAGTTTTTTCTCTCTTTAATGGAAATGAATGTGTACAAAGAGACACAACACAATTCGTCTCAGCTGAGTAATCCAATTACTACATTTGAAACTAATTCTCTTTCACCAGCAGAAAATACACTAATAAATTCAATTGTGAAAGACTTTGATTGTAATCAACAACATACAGTATGGTCAGAATTTTACATGCAAATGAAGCGATTAGAAAATTTGTGTGCAGATAACAGTTTAGCAATAACATCTGTAGCAAAAATTAATACCAAGTTAAAAAGTGTTCTTAGCATCCCTAAAGCTGTAGATACACTGTTATGTATTAAAAGAAGTGCCACTGTAAAGAGTAAAAATATAATTAAAAAAATGCCACTGTAAAGAGTAAAAATATAATTAAAATACAACCAAGTTCAGTTGGCAGACGAACCCATGCAAAATCACGCAGTCTAAAAAGAGTAGCTGTTGGTCGTCCTCCTAATGGAGATAAAATAAAAAGAAGAAAAAAAGAGAGAAACTTGGGGAAAAATATAAATAGTAATGCAGCAAATGCAAAATCACATGGAAAAGGACATTAAATTGTTATTAAATATATGATAGTAACCCTTATATAAATTATTAATGAGTTGCTGCATTTGAACTGGTCATATTTTATGTACACACACACACACACACACACACACACACACACACACACACACACACACACACACACACACACACACACACACACACACACACACACACACACACACACACACACACACAGATATATATATATATATGTATATATATATATGTATATACATATATATAAGAAGACCACACTGGATGAACGATCAGAGTAACAAATTTGATTTTTTTGAGTTATTGCCCTTTTACTGTAGCCCTCTATTCATACTTTGTCTGCCTGAAGTGACTAATTGAAAAACAATTGGAGTATTGAGTTATGGTTTTTTAAACAACATAAATGAACTACATGATATTTTGAATCTTAATAATTGATTTTCTCAAAACAGCAAAAGTGTGACTGATCATTCTAGTGTGGTCTTTATATATATATATATATATATATATATATATATATATATATATATATATATATATATATATATATATATATATATATATATATATATATATATATATATATATACATATATATATATATATATATATATATATTAATAAAATTGTTATTACATATTATATTGACAAAGTAATAATAATTATTATATTGATAAACTATATTATATAATATAGCAAACATTAAATTTGATAATACATAAAAATAGTTATTATATCAAAAAAAAAAATATATATATGCATCCATATATAATATATCTATATGTACTTCATTATAACTACGATGCAGTTCTTTTTTATTAAAGTTACTTAGCTAATTAACTTGTTTATGTTTATTTAATTCTAAATTCGTATATATTTAAAAAATATATATATAATTGTTTTGTTTAACGAAATTTATTTTACTTTTATCAAACGCGCGTAAGCCTCTCTTTCAAAACCAACGAATCAGATTGCGCTATTCTAAGGTATCGCTGAGCCTGTATAGGGTTTCAAAATATGCGTACCGGTTGGTTATTCTACTCATCTAAGAGACGTACGAAACCATGTCGCTACTTCTTGAAAAAATTTGCTATCGCGATTACAATTGGAATATGTGTGATTTAAAAGTGATCACTATTCTCATGGGAATGCAGACAGGGTACACCAAGTACTGCTGCTTTATCTGCGAGTGGGACAGCAGAGATAGGAAGACCACTATATAAATAAGAATTGGCCCATTAGAGATAAAATGGAGCCAGGTAGTAAAAACGTCCTGCGTGTGCCATTGGTTGAGCGTGAAAAAGTTCTTATGCCTCCACTTCATGTAAAGCTGGGGCTCATGAAAAAGTTCGTGAAGGCACTAGACAAAAACTCAGATGCTTTTCGGTACATATGCAACATGTTTCCAGAGTTGAGTTATGCAAAAGTGAAAGAAGGTGTATTCATAGGTCCACAAATAAGGAAGATCATAGCAGACAGTCACTTCGAAGATTTACTCAGCAGAACTGAAAAAAAACATGGTTGGCATTTAAGTCTGTTGTAGCCAATTTCCTAGGAAATAATAAATCTCCTGACTATGTAAATATTGTGATGGAATCACGCTATGAAGGCCGATGGAGTGCAGCAATGTTAGCCGGATGCTTATTGCTGGATGCTTCAGCGCAACATGCCAAATTGTCAGCACAAACGCAAGTCTACAGCCAAGAAATTCAAACCAAACTAACTTTTAATTTAAGGAACTTTACGTTATACCTATGTATTTTACAAGTGTATTATATCTTAAACTATGTGTATTTATGTTAAGTAGTACTCTATTCAGCGATATATGCTCTACTGTAACTTGCCTGCGAGTTGTTTGCTTTGATACAATATTCAACATATATAAATGGTCAATGCCAAATATCTCAACAACGGTGGGTGATAGAGACAAACGGTTTCTATATTTGTAATCAGCATATCTTACTTGTCTTAATACAAGTGTTGGTTTCCAAGATATTTTCCGAAAGTTTTTTTTTGTTGATCAGTGTTATATACTGTAATCCTCATAACAAAATTTAACTTCTACATACAATAACATGTGTCATGCCATGTCAGTGTTGGCACAAAAGTTTACTTTATTTTTCTAAATTTTCTAAAAAAGAACAAAAATAGTTAATAGCACCAAAGAAATTTCAATGTAGTAATAACCATTTTCTGGAAATAGCATTAGTATAACTTTAAATAACATCCATACCCCTATTTTCCTTATAAAAAATAAGTTAATAAAAATAAAGCTGCAAAAAGAAAAACTGAAACAAACAAAATATAAAAGAATTAAAAAATCAAAATCCTTTCTTCTTTAAATCCTTTCTACTTTACCTAATGAAAGTTTAAATCCTTTCTACTTTACCTAATAAAAATGTATATATAACTATTTTATATACTTACTTCAATTATAAGATGATCTTAGCGATGATTATTTATCTTAATATGATTCTTTATGTGATATATCTAAACTAATAAATAAATTCCAAATCTAAACTAATAATTTTATTCCAAAAGGAAAAAAGTTTAAACTCGCTTAAGAGATCTTTCTTCAATGGTGCTGTAACTTAAAAAATATGTTCTAGAAAAAATTTTATTTAACATATTGACGCACATAACGTAGGTGTGTATATAATTAATGTTAAGCAGTATAAATTATAAAGATTAAAGTTGTTTTTTTCTCAATTATAGGAATAAATTGTTTACTTCATAAGGTACAATAAAAAGGCCGATTTTGGCATCGGTAAACCATCGAACAACAACATGAAATACAAATCAACATTTTGTGAAATAAACTTATGCAATGATCGATGGATGAAAATTTTGGAAAACAAGTTTGATGTAGTCGACGGGATGAAATTAATAAACATTAATAAAAAATTAATTAAAAAATTAATTGAAAAAGAAATGTGTAGACTGAAATTTAAAAGAAATTATATTACAAATAAAGAACAGAAAAAGCTTGAACGGTAAGAAAAAATAACATTTTTTATATTTTTATATGTATTTTTTTATATATATTTTTATAATATTTTATTTATATAATATTTATATATATATATATATATATATATATATATATATATATATATATATATATATATATATTTATAATATTTGGTCTAGGAATTAATTCGTGCGGTTTGACAAGGGATTACGAAACTAGCCTAGTGTCTCAGCGTTTCGTTTAGCCACGCATGCGTGCGAAGATCACTGTTATTGTGCATCATTTTCATTATAAATCATTTGATTTAAGTGTAAACAACACTATTTTTAATTTAACTGATAAGGTCGATTTTTGTTCCTGATAAAGTGTTTTTGCGGGGGATTCTTCTTCATTACTTTAACATGAAGAAAAGTGCTACCGAAAATCATCGTGTTTTGGTTGAAGTTTATGGTGACCATGCTCTAGCTGAGCGAACGTGTCAGAAGTGATTTGCACGGTTTAAAAGTGGTGATTTTTGTTTGGAAGACTAAGAGCGACCAGGACAGCCGAAAAAATTTGAAGATGCAGAATTAGCAGCATTGCTCGATCAGGATTCTTGTCAAATGCAAGAGGACCTTGCAAAATCGTTAGGAGTTGAACAATCAACAGTTTCCAGACGCCTCAAAGCCATGGGTATGATTCAAAAATTGTCTCATTGGGTTCCACATGAATTGAAAGACAGAGACGTGGAAAGAAGAAAGACCATTTGTGAATTGCTGCTTGAAAGACAAAAGAAAGGGACTTTTGCATCGAATCGTTACTGGTGATGAGAAATGGATTTATTACGAGAATCCTAAACGAAAAAAGGCCTGGGTAAAGCCAGGTGAACCAGGCCCATCACAACCCAAACGGAATATTCACTGTGCAAAGGTTATGCTGTGTATATGGTGGGATATGAAAGGTGTGGTGCACCATGAGCTTCTGACACCTGGTGAATCTATTAATGGAGAACGTTATTGACGACAATTAATGCATTTGAAGCAAGCTCTGGTCATAAAACGACCAGATTGGGGTAACAGACATGATAAACTCTTTTTCCAGCATGATAACACGCTCGACCACATGTCGCAAAACCTTTCATAAACTATTTGGAAAATGTCGGATGGGAAGTGTTACCCCACCCGCCGTATTCTCCGGATATTGCTCCTTCTGACTACTACTTGTTCGATTGCATGAATAACGATTTGATTGGACAGCGCTTCACTTCTTCAGAAAATATCGAAAAATGGGTCTCTGATTGGATCACTTCTAAGGACGAAGCATTTTTTCGACACGGAATTCGTAAATTGCCGGAAAGATGGGGAAAAGTAGTGACTAGCGATGGACACTATTTTCATTAATGTATTTAGCCATTTAGTTTTTGAAATAAACCTTAAATTTTCAATTAAAAACCGCACGAATTAATTCCTAGACCAAATAACTTTACAATAATAAAACGGTGTAGACGAAAATCTATGTAAATTAATTCATTCCAGAAAGATAAAATAATTATTTTAATATTGAAGTAATTAAAAATGGTTTAAGAAAGAATCGAATTCAATATCTGTTTGCTTATCTGTTTAGATGACAACAGTATTATTGAAGAAAGTAAGTTTTTAAAAGGAAGAAAAAATACTTTTTAATGTCTGTTTTATTTTTGAAGTAGGTTATATTGTAATCTTAAATATTTTATAATCAAAAAATAAATCTATGTTAAACTACACCAGGTTGTAAAAAATAGTTATAGTTTAATGATAAGGTTGTAGACAGTTAGAGCCGATTGAATAGATCAAAGATCGATTTAATCTACTAAACCTACTACCATAGTGAAAATTTGCTATAAATTGTTTTTTTCTGTTTAGTTGGCAACAATGTAGAGAGAGATAGTAAGTTTTAGAGGATTGATTTTTTAAAAATGTAACTAATATGTTTTTTAAAATAACGTTGTAGACTTTAAAGTAAAATAGTAAGTTTTTACAATTTTTACAATAAGCCCAAGAACTTAGGTCCTACTTAAAATTGTCAGTAATAAAGAGAAGAAATTTAAAATTTTCAGTAAGACAGCTTTTTATTATATTATATCAAGTAAATTTAATTAAGATTTATTTTGTTAAGTTGATAAAGAAAGAGTTGATAAAAAAAGAGCTAATAATAAAGGTATCAGTTACATTAGTTAAATGAGTTTCTTTTTAAAAAGTTAAGTAGATATTTTAACGTCCTATACATTTAAGTGCTTTTTTTGTTTAGATACCGAAGTCAAGGCAGATTTAAGTCAGTGTTTTTGCTATTACATATTCGTTAAAAGAAATTTTTTTATTTGTAATGTAACTGGAGTTTTAAAACTTGAAGAAATTTAGCTTTATTTTATTTTATCTTTTAGGAGAGTTGGAAAAAAAACTAAGCATAAATCATATGATTATGATTAGTATAGTTAAATAAGTGAAGCATTTATATCTGTACCTCAAAAGTCCAAGGTCAGTTGTCACATTGAAGAAATTGTCCAGGAGAGAGAAAATAGTAAAATAATTAGTTGGCTTTGTAAAATAGTAAATAGTAAAATAATTAATTGGCTTATTCTTGATGGTTAAATTTGTTATTTTTTCGTGTTTTATTTAATTTTTCTTGAGGCACATTAAGTATTTTTTTGAAAAGTATTAAAAATAAAAAATTAAAGTGAAAAGCCATTTCTGCACAATCAACCTTTGCCTTCTGAGGTACAGATATTAAGATCTAAAGTGTATTTTAATTTATACTTTTGGTTTAGTTTAATAGTCAATTTTAGTTTTCTTTTTGTTAGTTTTAGTTTCAGTTGTCTTTTTTCTTACTTTAGACAACTTTATGGAGGAAATGAAGGGATTAGGTAAAAAAAATTATAATATATATGTAAATGTAAATATTATATTATGAATTATTTTGAGGTATATTTTTTTGTGTTTAGTGTCAGTTAGAAGCACAACTGGTAAGGCTGTGTTTTAAATTTTATATATTTTTTCTGGAGAAATATGTGCTATTGGTGAAAGAATTATTGAATTTAATATATAAATATGACATTTTTAAATTTCGCATTTCACTCATATTTTTATTAAAATTAATTTTTTCACAAGTTCAAACCTTCTTAATTTACTTTTTTTTCTTTTTTTTTTCTCTAAATATTTTTAGCATCCTCTTCTACCTGTGAAAATGGTGAGGTTATTGCTTTATATTTTTATTAAATAAAATTGCAACGATTGCAAATATTTTTAATTTTTATTATATTCTTCTAATTATATTTTTGGAGCCGTTAACATTCGAGCGCTATAATACATATCGCTCCTAACACCCAGGGCCTCTCTCGGAGAGGTCTTTCAATAAGTGGTGCAGCAATGGCGGTATAGATGAGCCATCTCTTAAATGGAGGGCTCATCCATACCGGGGTGTTGGGAGACACCGAAGAACAGCAACCAAAAGGTTTTAAATGTCTTCTATAAGTGAAGATATTTACAATTTTTTAGTTGCTGTTTTTTCTTCATTTATTATTGTTAATATTGTAAATTTAGGTAACCTTTAACAAGTAAAAAATTTGTATTAAGTGTTACATAATGCCATTTGTTGCTAATATAATTATTATTTATTTGCTTTTAGAGCTTATATATGAAGCCTACAGAGTTGACAGGACCCAGCATCCTGGACCCACCAGCAACAAATCATATTTACGTTAGATCCGGTTTGGGGGCAAAGATGATCCAGACAGCATTTTAACAATTTTTGTGAAAATTGTTATTAAATTTTTTTTTTCAAGTTTATGGCGGCAGGGGGAGGGGCGGCATACGCTCCCTCCAAAAAAGGCAATTTTATACACCACTAGATACTATTTTTCAAGGTATTAAAATATTATATTCATTTTTTATAATTTGCTCATTTTAGTAAGTATTATAATATTTAAAAGAATGAAATTTTGATAGGGTGTGTAAAAACTTACCCACAACATAATACCCAACTTTAAGATTGACCTGTTACACTCACTAGTAATGTAGCATAAAATAATTACCAACGTGTTATTCATAAATATTATCAGATTCATAACAAAAGCACTCTTTTAAGTAGAAAAGTGTTTCTTTGTGAGGTGTTAGTGATGGATTAACACTCCCTCTGGAGCCCTTGATGCGCCATTTACCTAGAAAAAAAGTTTAAAATTAGAGTCCATTTTTACACCTATTTTTTGATTCCAAGTTATAGATTTTTGAATAAGAATTGATAAAGTTATAACAATTTATGTAAAAAAAAAAAATTTTTCACCACAGTTTTATCAAGAAACACATATATCGAAAATTTGCTACTAAAAACGTCATAACTTTCTATAGAATTGTCTGATTTTCGTAATTTTTTCACCTTTGAAATACTGTATTTGAAGGCTTTCTAATGATATATAACATTCTAGTATTTGAATAATTTTAATAAATCAATTCACGTAACTATTTATAGATTTGTTATATGACGCATTAATACAATTTAAAAGATGAAAGTTTATATTTTTTACAAATTTGCTATACGCGTGTTTGATTGACTTTTTTACTTTTTGTTAGATACGTATTTGTACTCAATAAAAAATTACAACACATTATTTCGTGTCATTAACCAAAAACGCGTTATGTTGAATTAAGTAATGTAGAGGAAAATGGTTTAACCATACTCTGATATGACTTACGTCAATTGTAAATTACTAAAATAATGCTGAATAGTTGTAACTTAATTGGCGCTAATTTACTTTTCTACCCCCTATTTTTATTTTTGATTATGATAGAGAATTTTATCCTGATTAAGAATCGTATAAAAACATAGACCTAAAAACCAAAGGAAAGTTCTCTAATTTGATGTTGAAGTGTCAAAAATATATACCAAAAACGCTAATATTCGCCATCTTTTTTTACAACACTACTAAATTAATAATTAATGCCGTAAACATGAAATTATTCATTAAAAAAAACTTTATAGCCCTGATTTTATTTCGGTAAAACATTATATGGAGAAATTTGTTATGTATTTTCCTTTTTTTTCAAAAAATTTCGAATTTCAATAACTTTTTTTCTTATTTTCAGATTATATAGATTTTATTAAAAATATATTAATGATTTTAGATAAACAAATGTTACTATATACAAAAATATTACTCAAACGGGATATTCATCTACATAAATTCTGACAAATAATCAGGAATCATTTCTCGATTTGTGGGCCCAAACATAGCTTTAAATTTGGCTTTACTTCTTTGCCACATTGACTCAACCCTGTTTGTTGTAACACTTGTTGCGAGATCAACAAAATGTAAAGTATGGTTTACTGTACCATGTTGAAAACCTTGCGCTGCTAAACCTCGGTATGCTGCCCACATATCGCTCCATATTTCAGTTCCAGGACGAATCCATTGTATGATGATGGATAGTAAGGTTGCAGCATCGCGGTGCGCTACAGGAATGAGTAACCCTTCTTTAGTTGCTATATCGTACCAAAAATCCATTGATCTTCTACAATTCTACCTCGGTTGTATTTCCTTCTTGAAAAAAGTCATTCATTTATTTCCACTATTGAACCTGGTCCTCCTAATTGCACACGGTTATTAAGGAAATAAGTCATCAACACTTTTATTGCTACCAATTTATAAATCCTTTTGAATGTCTTCTACTGAAAGGCCATGTCTTTTTCCGGCGCTACGAGTCCAAATATAGGTAATACCTATTATTTGCATGCATCTCCAAATCTTTCTATCAACATTATGGCTATTTTGTTCGTTGCACTGGATGTTACATCGAGGAAAGATCATATTGATAGCAAGTAAACCAAACTCCCTGCACCAACGGATACACTCGTTATTATTGTTTTTAAACCTGCGACCAATTTCCGGTAAATTAAGGTTATCAAACTCAATAATAGTCGGTCGTCTAGATTCGCCATTTTAATTTTAAAACAGAAATAAAGAAAAATTTCTTATAGAGAGAGTCTTTTATAATTACATTTTGTTTTTTGCAAATTTTTTACATCGGAATTTTCATGAATACTTTCCGAATTTTCATGAGAATTTTAATTACTTTTAAACACAGAAACCAGGCGGCGTAATTAAATAGTGAAATTTTAGTGTTGTAGCAAAAGATGGCGGCGCTACTCGACTTTCGCACCCCCCCCCCCCTTTTTTATGATTGATTCTGATAAAGAATTTTATGCTGATTAAGAATCGTATAAAAACAAGGGTCTCAAAATCAACGGAAAGTGCTCTAATCTGAAGTTGAAAGTACAAAAATATACGACAAATCCCTAATATTCGCCATCTAGAAAAGTGACTTTTTCTGTTTTAAAAGTTATCATTTTAAAGTACCAGTAACCTGGTTTTTATATATTATAACAAAGATTTCCAATTATGGAACGATTTGAGAATTCATTCATATTTCAATTATCACGCAAATTTGCTTTGACTGAGATTATTACTTTGTTGTCTAAAATATCTTTTGAAATTTTTATCAAAGAAGTTGAAAAATTCTATTTATTGTTATATACTAAAATAAATTTGATAGTATTAAATTGTTTATATTAAAAATATTTATATTTTAAACTTGTTGACCTTTTTTTTCACATACTTTTAGCTAACCCCCTCGTAAAAATTTATTATCATCATGTCTGTCGTATTAAAAGGAATGTTTCGTAAATAGATTTATATTAAGTTCGTTATCATAATTATCATGGCCCTACACAGACCAACAATTAACGATTTTGACTCTCTTACCTTAACAGAAATAGGAGCAAAGTTCAAATACAATTTAGAAGCTACAATTCGTTGGTGCAGAACTTATGGTTTACTCGTTGAAAGTATGAATTGTAGTGTATGTAACTTGCCCTGCACACAACAAGTACATAATAGATCAATCGATCAAATCATTTGGAGATGTCCAGTTAAGCGCTGCAAAAGAACCTTCAGTATAAGAAAAGGCAGCTTCTTTGAGAAATCCCATCTACACTTGTGGCAAGTATTAGGCTTAACATACGTCTGGAGTAGAAGTGCGGGTAAGAGTCGGGGTTTATCAATTAACGATATAAGGCAAGAACTAAATATTGGAAGTGATGACACGATTGTAGATTGGAATCAATTTTGCAGAGACATTTGCGTCTCATATTTCCTCAACAACCCTGATCCAATTGGCGGTCCAGGATGTATAGTTGAAGTAGATGAATCTGTTTTCTGTCGAAGAAAATATCAAGTTGGTCGAATAATCCCGCAGCAGTGGATACTTGGTGGGTATGAACCTGCAACAAAGAAAGGCTTTTGGCGCTACTGCAGTTTCTCCCCCCCCCCCTTTTTTTATTTTTGATTATGATAGAGAATTTTATGCTGATTCAGAAAAATATAAAAACATGGACCTGAAAATCAACGGAAAGTGCTCTATTTCGAAGTCAAAGTTGAAAAAAATCCAACTAAAAACCCTAATATTCGCCATTTTTTTTCAAAACGCTTTCATTTTTAACGAAAGTTAATTACCGTTACATTGCGCAATAAAAAGACCTGGTTTCCATCAGCCTTCGCATTACTATTTTAAAGTGTTATAACGAAAGTGTAATAAACGAAATGAAATTAATGGAAGATTTCAAATAAAAGTTGAACGTAGAGTGTGGGAATGTAGACAAACTGATGAATAATCATTATTGTATTGTACGCTGGTTTTTTTTATTAAAAAAAACGGTTTAAAGATGACATTTTCTAAATTTTACATGTGATAAAACAACTATGAACTAAGTTTCAAAAGTTCTTCTTTTAGGAAACAAAACTGCTAAATTCTTTTTTAAAATTCATTACAAAAGTACATTACTTGCAATAGTTTATTCTCTAATAAATCAAAAAACGGCTATTTTCATTGCCACGAAAATTGCGCGAGATAAACATACTTTAACGACTTTTTTTAATGTAAAAACCATGCTATAAATGTATTGCTTTTGTCAGCTAAAAAATCATTAACTTAATATTCTCAAAATGGCGAATATTAGGGATTTTAGTGGGATTTTTTTCAACTTTGACTTCGAAATAGAGCACTTTCCGTTGATTTTCAGGTCCATGTTTTTATATTTTTCTGAATCAGCATAAAATTCTCTATCATAATCAAAAATAAAATAAGGGGGGGGGGGGGGAGAAACTGCAATAGCGCCAGGCTTTATAGTTCCTGTCCAAAATCGCGATGCCGCAACATTGATTCCAATTATACATCAATGGATACTTCCTGGTTCTATTGTTTGGAGTGACATGTGGAGAGCATATGATATGCAAGCTCCTGCATAATTACATGGGACCGTTAACCATACCCTCAATTTTGTAGATCCGCAGACAGGCGTGACACCAAACCACGTGGAAGCTATGTGGTGTCGAGCCAAATCTAAGTTTAAATCAATGATGGGACCAACTAACCGCGAAATGATAGCTGATTATTTATCCGAATTTATGTGGATGCAGAGATTTCCCGAACATCGGTTTTTTCACTTTTGGGATCAGGTTGTTACAGCATATCCTGTTTGACTGCTACCATTTATAGCTTTTTGTGTGCATCGAATGTAACATACACTTATAGTTCATGCCGAGGATCTTGTATTTCAAAAACGGCTATTTTCATAGCCACACAAATTAATTAAAAACAATTTTGCAAAGAATATCTAGGAATCCCAATTTTACTACTTGATGAAAGTTCTTTTCAATTACCTTTTTAAACAATAACTAGCTGGCTAGTATCTGGCGCTCCCCGGGATAAAAAAGAAAATCGCCAAAAAATACTTAAAAAGATATTATAGAAAAAACACAATTACAACTTTTGCTACAGATACTTGCCTCCTAGGGGAATCCTAGTTAATAAAGTACCTCCCTTAGGGTCAAAATTCAGGGACGAAAAGCAGCCTATGATCTTCTGGTAAAATGAGGGATCTGTGCAAAATTTGCTGTGATTCGGATCAAAACTAGATTTGCTTAAAGTACACGCAAACTTTAGGCTGCATATGTTAGGTAACAATTTTTACTAAAAAAATAGTTTAAAATTCTGTTATAAAATTAAAATTAACAAGAAGGAATTACATGTTTCAAAAGAGTAACATGTTTTATAGCTCGCCTGTCTGTCTGATTACAATCGAAAGTGCATTCGCGTCAAAAAACACTTTCTTATAGTAAAAACCAGGTTAGCATTGTTTTGCTTTGAAAACAAAATGAATCGTAAAGTTAATTTATTCAAGATGGCGAATATTAGGGATTTGTCGTATATTTTTGTACTTTCAACTTCAGATTAGAGCACTTTCCGTTGATTTTGAGACCCTTGTTTTTATACGATTCTTAATCAGCATAAAATTCTCTATCAGAATTTATCATAAAAAAAGGGGGGTGCGAAAGTCGAGTAGCGCCAAAGATGGCGAATGTTAGCGTTTTAGGTATATTTTTTTGACACTTCAACATCAAATTAGAAAACTTTCCTTTGGTTTTCAGGTCTATGTTTTAATACGATTCTCAATCAGGATAAAATTCTCTATCATAATCAAAAATAAAAATAGGGGGGTAGAAAAGTAAATTAGCGCCACTTAATTTACCTCTGCATACTTTGTATTTTATTTTTACAGGGTATTCTAATATTATGAATTTGAAGGGGCTTTTTTAAAAGGATATCATAAAAGGTTTCGCAACTTTAAATTGCGGAAAACAGCCACTATAAATTAAATAACATTCCGACCTTAACCCGTATTACTGGATGCTTATTACTAATTATATCGAAATGTATAAACTACCAATCTCATATGTATTCGAAATACGGAGAGATTTCATAAAAATTGCATCGGCCTCCACCTGACAGTTGAACATTTCTAATCTTATGAGTCATAAAATAGGCATATCTTATTTTATATTAAGTTCGGGCTTTATTTCGGGCTTTATGTCTCGGGCAGTATTTTGGGCGTTATATTAATTTGTTAAAGAATTAAATAACGAAGCTCTCATAATTAAGCCACTGTCTGAACATACTTTTTTTTTCCAAATCATATTGGCTCACTTTGGGATTTATGTAAGCCATAAATATAAACATAAATCCGGAAAAATTATTCAATTTGGAGCTATAATTATTTTGGAAAATCAATTTAAAGTTTTCAGGTATTGGTGTGTTTTTTTCAAATATTTAAAAGAATTTAATATTTTGAAAAACCTTATTTTTCAAAAATATCTGCGAAGGAAACCTTTTACATGTCATGCCTCGTTTTCACAACGTTTTATGAAATCTCATTAGCTAACGCCATGTGAAAACGAGGTAGGGTCTGTAAAAAGTTTCCGTCGCAGATATTTATAAAACATAATATCGTTTTTTATGAACCGATTTTCAAGTTTTCAAGTCGATTGAAACTAAATTTTCTTAAAAACTATCGATGTTGGAAAATTATTGGGGCTAGAGTCTAAAAAATGGGTGTATGACACTCCTCCCCGAACAAAAACGCTTTCATTTTTAACGAAAATTAATTACCGTTACATTTCGCAATAAACAGACCTGGTTTCCATCAGCGTTTGCATTATTATTTTAAAGTATTATAACGAAAGCGTTATAACGAAATGAAATTAATGGAAGATTTCAAATAAAGGTTGAACGTAGAATATGAGAATGTAGACAAATTGATGAATAATTATTATTTTATCGTACGCTGGTTTTTTTTATTAAAAAAAACGGTTTTACATGTGATAAAACAACTGAAGAGCACAATGGAAAAAACAGCAGAGTCACATTTTTCACATTTTGAGAAAACCTAAATTAAAGGTTTGAAACCTTTTTATTACAAATTATGTGAGAAACTGTCAATTCTTTTAATTTTTAAGGGAAGGTCATCCATTTAAGCATCAAATTTTAACAAATAAATATTCTGAAAATCATGTTAGCTCATGGAAAATTTTGTTTTTTCAAAATGTGTTCAGATTGGACTCTGCTGTTTTTTCCGTTGATTAGAAAAAAACACATACTACACTTCTCTTGATATAAATCAAACATCTTGGAGATGCTGAGTTCTTCTGGCAGGTACAGCCGTCTCGTCTTCTCTTGTGAGTAATGAGACTGCCGACCCCTAAACGAAGAGATGTGGTCTCTTATTCTCTGCCGCAGTTCATCAGATATTTTGTGATGACTGCCATGCTTTCCTCGTCCATCAACAGGAGGCAGGCCTGGGGTGAGTAAAAAAAATTAAAAAAAAATTAAAAAAAAGTTATAAAAATACATGTTCAGAGAATAACAGCACTCTTTATGAATTTCAACATCTCTTTTTAAATATTGAAAAATATTAATATATAGACAAGAAAGGATTATAGAAAAATGTGCATTTTTTTTACATTAACTATGATAAGAAAAAATAGCTTTTTTATTCCACAAACTGAAACAAAAAACTATTGCTAATAGTATAAATTACCTGTAGTAGCAAGACTTCTCTTGATAGTCTCAAGTCTCCCTTTCTTAATTCCAAAGATGGAGATGAAGGCTTGAAAGCAAACATAGGCAAATGAATCTGGGTCAACATCATCTGTACTCTTCAGGAATACTTTATAGTGATAGCTGTGACTGTTTGCACTTTTAGGCTCTTCCTTTCGAGGTCTTTTTCGGCTAATCTCCGCGACTGTGATCAGTGAAGCAAGATAGGGATCCTGTAAAAAGAAGCAATATAAGATTATTAACGCAACCGGTCACACATCTTTGGAAACACAAGCATTTTTATAAAATTTAAAAATATATAAGCCTACCTACTTTGTTAGAATTAATAAATTTCACTGCTTTGTGCTAGGACCTACTCAGAAAGTTGAACATAATAGAATGATCGATTTTATCAAGAATTGTCTATAGATAGTTGAACATAATGGAATTATCGATTTTATAAAGAAGTTTTTTTTTATTAGATACACGTCTAGGCTTGTTGGTATGCTGCGTTCAAATAGAACAATGAACTGTGATATTGGGTCCACCCCACTAAAAAACTAAGTTAAAAATGCCTATTAAACATGCAATACCAGCCTTGGGTATCATAACACAGTAATACAACCAGATGTCTACCATGGTTATGATTCAGATGTACAGGTCTAGCTCAGTGCCGTGGCGTGGTACATTTGGGCCCCCCCCCAAATCATTTTTTTGGGCCCTATTTTTGTGGCATCACATTACAGGATATATATGCGTCACATTTTTTCTAAAGGCTAAAAACATCAAAAATAAGACATATAAGTATAGACAAACGTATATGTACGGATAATTATCAGAATAATGTTTGTTATATTATATTGGTAATACTTCAAAACCTGTAATAAATCACATATTCACAATTGTCACAGAAATGACTTGTGGCGAACTTTCATACTTGCAAATTTGTTGATTATCTCCTCATAATTTAATTTTCTTGCCACATCGTTCTCAATTGACAGCATCGCCAGAGAAGACAAGCGGTCATCAACCATTGTTGACCTATAAAAAGTGAAAAGAAATGCATAGAGCTACATCTATTATGTATAAAGTAGCAAGATTAAATATACTGACCTATGAAAAGTCTTAATCAATTTTAGCTTGCTGAAGCTACGTTCAGCACTTGCGACAGTTACTGGTGAGGTAAGGATTATGCGTAACACAATGGCAAGATTTGGATAAGTTTCTTGCAGCTCTTCTTTATAAATGTAATTAAGAAAATCATGTGCAGATTTCATGTGAGTACTTTCTTTCTCCTGTACCACTATGACAAATCGTTTTAATTCCATTTCCAGATCATCCGAATCTATATCGCCAAGCTTTGCTTGCAAATTTTTGCAATATAAAGACAAAGAATTTTCTTTACAGATTTGAATAAGATTCTCAGAACGGTATAGGAAGTCATAGAGCTCTGTGATACTACTGACTTGTTCAAAACGCTCCTTTACTGATCCCATTGACATATCAAGGAGTGGTAAAAAGAAATCAACTTTAAACTTCTGTTCTAATTGGATGGTGTGAGCTTCATCGGCACACTCGTATGAATGAATCATCTTTTTTTGTCGGGAACGCACTTCTGGAAAAATTTTTGCAATGTCCAACACTTCTGCGATTTCTGATGCTTTCATGTGTGCGTCTGAAAATCCAGTTTCACGATATTGCTGAAGAAATGCATATGTGGCCTTTATTTCACTATCCAAGACATCAAGGGAAGTTGTAGAGGACTGCAGAAGCTTACTTGATTTGTTAATTTGGTATAAAACGTCATACCAAATAACGATTGACAATATGAATGGCCATGTCATCATATATTCCATCAGCGAACATACTTCTGTAGCTGTTGCGCCATCTCTCTTCTCTAGAGCATACACTTCCAATTTTTCTAATGCCTCTAATATCTCTTTCAGGTGATAGCGAAGAGGTTTCACACAGTTTATTCTACTTTCCCATCTGGTATCGGATTGAGGCTTGACAGAAATGGGTATACATGACTTTAAAATATGCCATCGAGCAGGAGATGATGAAAAGAGTGTATACAATCTTGAAAGAACTCCGAAAAAAGTAATTGCACTGTTGGATGACTTTGCACCGTCAACAATGACTAGATTAAGTGAATGGTTTGCACACGGAACATATAGAGCTTTGGGATTCATTTGAAGAAGCCTAGCTTGAACACCCTTTGCCTTTCCTTTCATGTTAGCACCGTTATCATAGGATTGGCCTCGACAGTCAAGAATATTTAATTCCCACTTTTTTGTCTGATCTAGAAAGGCATCCAAAAGCCCTTTTCCAGTGGTATCATCTACCTTGAGATATCCAAAGAAATTTTCAGAAATGTTGATACCTGTCCCAGGAATGCAAACTACTGATCGTAGGATTATGCTCATTTGTTCTTTATGTGAAACGTCTGGCGTACAATCCAAAATAATGGAAAAATATTTCGCTTTCTTTACTTTGGAAAGGTTTTCGGCTTCAATCTCCTTGGCTAACAATTCAATCAACTCATTCTGGGTATCATTGCTCAAATAATGTTCATTAGTTTCTTTCTTCTGAATCCGACGTAAAAGTTCATCGAGCACACTATCATACTTCGCCATCAATTCAAACAACCCAAGAAAGTTTCCATTGTTCTTGGAACCAATGACCTCTTGTGAACCACGGAATCCAAGATTCCTCGCAGAAAGAAATAGAGTGATGTCTAGTAATCGTTCCAATACTGCTCTCCAAAATTTTCGCTCTTTTTGAAGCAACTTGTATTGATGCTCATCAATGGTTGTTTGATTCATTATGCCTGCAATGTTGAATTTGGTAAAATATATAAATATTTATTATATTTAATGACAAAATTTTTTTTAAAACAGTTTACCTTTTCGTAATGTCATCCACTGTTCAAAGCACCTGAGATGTGTACTTCCTGTTTCATGATCATTCAGTTTTTTGGATAAACCTTCCCATGTGTTCATCCCTTGTCGGAATGGTGAATCTGATATACCAAAAAGTTTGCAACAGAAGCAAAAAACTTTATTACTTTTCATAGAATACACAAGCCATGACCGTACAATAGTTTCTCCATTCTTCATCTGTCGTTTATAATAAGTCACTGAAAATCGTCGTCTTTCTTGATTGTGTGGAAAATCTATCTCAATTTGCTTTACACCACGTTCAACAATGTCACACCTCTGTGCATCAGAAACATTTTCTGGCCAATCAGAAGGATCATCACTGAGAAAAAGAAGTGGCAGTGTTGTGGCAGTTGGTATACACTCACAGATTGCCATATTAGAGTCTCCTTCAGCAGACAAACCAAAACAAGAAACAGAATCATTTTCTGCATTGGCTGTAACATCATTATTGGTTTCTGTTATTGCTACTGATTCACCATCAGCTTGAACTGCTGGTTTCAAAAATTGTGTAAGTTTGGGGTACTTAGTTATTACTTCCCTGGCTGCAGCTGCTTCTCTTCTCTTAGCTGCACCACTTTTCACTTTCTTCATTCCAATAATTAATACCTAAAAATAGAACAGATAGTTTATAAAATTTACTTTTAGGTCCTACTATAGTACTATACCTATTTAATTTATACAAATAAATTAAATGAAAAATAATAATGTCTCCTAAAAATAATAAACTTACCGGCTCAGCTGATTCAGCCACGCTCACTACGAATTTTGAATAATGACGATTGCGTTTCGGTTTAACCAACTACACACACATCATACAGTCAAATGAAGCAACTTACACGCAGAAATCAATATTTCAAATCGTATTTCAACTCACAATTTTTTATTACTATTCTAGAAAGTTATTAAAAAAATTAAAGAAAATACTTTTTAAAATATTATAAAATTTTAAAATGTTGTATTGCTGACGGCCCACCGGGAAATATCCCGGTGTGAAAACTCCATGTGAAATAGGAAAACTCATCTTTAAATAAACTGTTCATTATAATATAAATTTGTCAATCTAGTTTGTTTTATTTACATAATTTTTTGCATGCTATTTATGATATCATAATTTGTATTATAATTTTTATTGGTTTGTAACAATTCTATTTGTCGGTTAATATTTCTCTGTAATGTCTTCAAATTTTGATTTTATATTTATATCCAGAGTTTTAAATTGTTATTTAATCTTTTGAAAATGTAGTATGTTAACTACGAAACATGTCAAGATTAAAAAATTCCGTGTTTTTCATAAAAGTATGAGTAAAAATTTTAGAGTTAAGCTACTATATAGATACAGAAACTAAACAAGGATGTCCATTCTCATCAGTTGTTTTTTTTCACATTAAAATTGTCTTAGTAGCATTTATTTTATTTTATAGTTTGAATATAATTGATAATTATCTGTTAAAATAATAAAATGCCATAAAAAATTTTATCATTTTTTAAAAAACGGGCCCCTTATATCTCGTGGGCCCCCCCCCAAATGGGGGGTTTGGGGGGCCTTTGCCACGGCACTGGTCTAGCTATTCTAGACCTAACTAAATTTGAATGAAAATGAGAATGAGAAACTCTTTGTCTTATTTAATCAACATGTTCATGGTGGAATAACAGGTGCATTAAAATTATGAATCTAGGTCTAGACCTAAATCTAGAGCTAGTATTATAAATAAATAAATAGTCTAGAACTATATTTAAAGAGTTTAATTTAAAACTTAAAAGAAGAACTCACCTGAGCATCCTTTGTTGGTAATGCATTGAATGACTCGAGGAGCAAGGCTCTATTCTCTTCTTTGACTGTTTGAAAGCATTTAAGTCTTATACATTTACAGTCAGGGCCAGTTACATGAGATAACAACCTCTGTTTCTTTGCTATGTCTTTCTTACTGCCATTTTTCTTTCTCTTTTTTGGCTTGTCTGTAACAATAGGTGTAGCATCGTAGTCAGCCATTTTGTTTTAGTATAGATTCTTTGTGTACTGGTTACTCAAATGAGCTTGTGTACTGGAACTCAAATGAGCTTAATAAAAACACCCTATTTTGATCCTTATGAATTTAAAATCAAAAAAGATTTAAATTTACTTTCTATATTACACTTAAACATAAGAAGCATGCGGCAAAATTTTGAAAAGTTTAAAGAATTTCTATCTATTATAAATTACACGTTCGACGTCATATCTCTGTCAGAGACTTGGAATGATTCAGAATGTCCTCTAGAGTTGAATTCTAATTATAGTTTGGCAAATTACAAACTAATTAGCCAACCACGAGGAAGCAATAAAAAAGGCGGAGGCATAGGTGTTTACGTGCTCAAAAAGTATTAATTTAAAATAAAAAAGCCATTAAGTGTAGCAAATAATAATTATGAAATAATTAAATATATGAAGATCACAATGGAAATCAAAACGGCAGAGTCACATATAACGTTATTATATGGACCCTGCCTTTTCTTTCCTTGTCACTGGTGGACACTGCTGTTTTTTCCATTGTATACCATATTTTCTTATTCCATTTTACCATAGACTATGTCGGTTTTTTCATTTGAAACTTGGCTTAAAAGAAGTATTTTTCAATGCTTTATTACCCAAGGGCCATAACTGAAAAATTATAAAAATGTGACTCTGCCGTTTTTTCCATTGTGGTCTTCAACTATGAACTAAGTTTCAAAAGTTCTTCTTTTAGGAAAAAAAACTGTTGAATTCTTTTTTAAAATTTATTACAAAAGTACATTACTTGCAATATAGTTTATTCTCTAATAAATCAAAAAACGGCTATTTTCATTGTAACAAAAAATTGCGAAAAATAAACATACTTTAACGACTTTTTCAACGTAAAAACTATGCTATTAATGTATTGCTTTTGTCAGCAAAAAAATCATTAACTTATTATTTTCAAAATGGCGAATATTAGGGTTTTTAGTGGGATTTTTTACAACTTTTACTTCGAATTAGAGCACTTTCCGTTGATTTCCAGGTCTATGTTTTTATATTTTTCTGAATCAGCATAAAATTCTCTATCATAATCAATCATAAAAAAAAAGGGGGGGGGGAGAAACTGCAGTAGCGCCAGTGAGCTTTTAATTAATATATTATTCGGCAATGATCAGAGATCAAGTACCTATTTTTTTTGTTTTTAAGTTAGCTAAAGTCACTACCCCACACCCTTATTCACTATCTGTTTGCGCTAGCTCTGGGTAGGTCTTTTTAGTTTACATAGATATTTATATATATAACACCCTTGCTTCAACGTTTTTATAGACCATTAACAATAAAAGTAACACCAAGCTTGAAGTTATTATACATTTTAGGAATGCCTTTTCATAAAAGAGAACATTAAACTCACATTTATAAACATTAAATACAATATATTACTTTTGTAACAAGGTTGTAAAATTGTTGTAAAAACAAGTTTGTAAAATTACTCTGAGATAATTACACAATATTTTGACTTTTTCACGTTTCTCTTGTTTTCGGCTCTGCTTTGGTTTTTAGCCAGAATGAAGTTATGTCTCTTTACCCGCCTGTTATAATTTAAGTAATAATGTAATATAACATTCATGACGTCACTTCTGAATATTTCTGACGTCTTCTGATTATTACAGTTATCAGTAACGCTATTTATAAAACTTATTATACATACGGTTATTAGTTACGCTATTTTATTATACGATAAATGTTTGTGTTTCTTGTATAGCCTTTTTTCTTATATTTGATAAAAGCCGAAATATACATGAGAGACTTTTTTATTATGGTTTACAACAATTTTATCAAATATAAGTTTTGTTATATATAAATATAAATCAGTATGGATGCCAAAATATTCAAAAAAGTACTGTGCGACGAACCAAACGAAGAAGACTATATATACTGGAAAAAATGCTATTAATTTACCTAGATAAAGCCGAAATACCAGAGGATTGTAAACTTCAAGTCTTATTCGTTCTATGCGGAGTGAAGGCTTTTACGATAATTCAGGATGTTACATCATACGACGATGCAATCAAAATTCTTGATAACAAGTATCAAAAACGATCGACAGCGATCATGATGCGCCATAAACTTCGCTCTTTTAAACAAAAAGAAGGAGAATCGATTGAAAGCTTTATGAGTAACTTAAAACAATTTTCCAGAAAATGTCCAACAGAACCTCTGACAGCAGAGCAACATAGTAACCTACTAATATGTGACACTTTTATAGCTGGTATTCACTCACATTCTATTCGTCAACGACTGCTTGAAGCTGCAGATGACAATCTAGAGTCACTTTATAAAACAGCTCTTACGATGGAATTGGCTACCGAAGATGCCCTTAATTTGACAACAACTATAACAGCTACTACCACGCTACCGACTATTGCAGCAAGTCATAATCTTACCAAATCTCCCTGTTTTTGGTGCGGTATTGATCCACTTCCAAAAACCAAATGCCCTGCACGAAACTCTACATGTACACATTGTCATAAAAAGGGCCACTGGGCAACTGTCTGTCTTTCTAAGAAAGAAAACAAAACTTACACCAAAGCAGCAGTTGTTAAAGATAACGAAAAGGATGATAACGCAATAATATCTACGGTCATAGCAGCAATTGACTCACCTGATAGACTAATTAACGTCACCATAAACGAAAATCTAACATATGCACTGTTAGATACTGGGTCCGACAAAATTTTCATTACATCAAAACTTCTTCGACAATGGAAATTTTCATACGATACTCAATCTACCTCAAAGGTATCACTAGCAGATAACTCGACATTAAAAGTTAAAGGTATCTTCCATGGTTCATTATTACTGGCTAGCGAAAAACTAAAAGTACAATTCCTCGTTGTGGACAACTTGGTGGCACCAGTGATTATTGGAATGGACGTGTTAACATGTCATTCCTCAATGACCATCAATTTTAAAGGAAACAAAGAGCCTCTAAAATTCTGTTTAGCAACAAAAAGTATGAAATGTTCAACATACGCCTTAATACCTGGAATCGATATTAACAAAATAAAACCAATAGCTACAACCTCACGATGTATTCCCAAAAATATCTCCGCCATAACAGATGAAATAAACCGCTTACTAAAAAAAAGATATAATTCAAGTAAGCCGCAGCCCTTAGCGAGCTCAATGTTTTGTAGTATCAACAGGAAATAAAAATCGCCTCGTGATCGATTATTCTAATACAATTAATTTACACACTCCGCTCGATTCATACCCTACACCACGAATCGATGACTTAATACTTAAAATAGCAGTCCATAAAGTTTTTAGCACAATTGATCTCAAATCGGCGTATCATCAAGTGAGAATACGACCCGAAGATTACAAACTAACCGCATTTGAAGCTAACGGCAAATTATATGAGTTCAAACGCTTACCCTTTGGATGTACAAACGCGGTACCAATCTTTCAAAGAGTAATGGATGAATTCATTCAGGATAATAAACTTGAAAACACATACGCTTATCTCGACGATATAATTATTGGTGGAAAAGATGCCCAAGAACACGATAAAAATCCTAGTCGCTTTCTACACGCAGCTAAAATCGCCAACATTGAGATAAACGAAGAAAAGAGTAATTTTTAAAAAAATCATATCGAATTCTTAGGCCATATTATTAAAAATGGAACTATAAAGCCAGACCCAAAAAGATACGAAGCACTGATAAATATGCCTGAGCCAAGATCGTTAAAAGAGCAAAACCGAATGATAGGTTAATTTGCTTATTACGCTAAGTAGATACACAATTGCACAGCATTAACTCTCCCACTTACCCAAGCAAGAGACAATTTTCCAACAAAGGATTTAACTCCACATGCTAAAGAAGCAATAAAAATACTCAAAATAAACTTGTAGAAGCTTGTCTAGTCTCCCCTAATTTAAAAGTTTCACTAACAATAGAAACTGATGCCTCAGACTCAGCACTCGGAGGAACACTATTACAACTTGGCAGGCCCGTTGCCTTCTTTTCACGGACATTAACTAATGCCGAAAGGAAGCATGCGATAGTGGAAAAAGAAGCGGCTGCCATAGTGGAATGCTGTAGAAGATGGAGGCATTTGATTAACTCAGTACCCTATATTAATATAATAACCGACCAAAGATCCATTTCCCTTATTTTTAATAAACAGAGTGCAACAAAAATCAAAAATGAAAAATTAACACGATGGCGTTTAAAAATAGCTGATATTAATTATACAATCTCTTACAGGCCGGGGAACCAAAACATTGTAGCAGATGCCCTTTCAAGATGTTGCTCGACTGTAAATAACACTAAAGCGTTTTACAGTATCCATTCCCAGCTATGCCATCCTGGAGTTAAAAGAATGATACATTACTGCAAAACCAGAAATCTACCATACTCCACCACAGAAATCAAACAATTAACAAACCAATGTACAACTTGCAATCAGCTCAAACCACGTTTTTACAAACCACCCACAGTTCGTCTCATTCAGGCAACAAGGCCTTGGGAACGCTTATCGATGGACTTTATTAGACCCTTACAATCCACTACAGCAAACAAATACATCCTCGTCGTGGTGGACGAGTACTCACGCTACCCATTTGCATTCCCCTGTCAAGACATATCAGCTGACTCTGTTATACGACACCTTCTCAGCCTCTTTTCATTATTTGGTGCACCATCATCTATTCATACAGATCATGGAACTCAGTTCGAAAGCTTAAAAATCAAAGTTTTTCTTGAAAAGAACGGAGTAATTAAACGAACCCTAGTTGCCTCCACTTGGTCCACGTTGCCTAACTGCCAACTTCCTTTTGGTCCTATCTTGCATCTTTGATCCTTTAAATATTCTCTTTCCAGAACGGGGACCTAAAATAAGTCAAGTATTTTAAAATTTAAAAGTATTAAAATTTAAAGCGAATAAACGGAACAATACTAAAAGCTGTTAGTCTTGCTCTGAAAACCTTAAGTCTAGAAAAAGAGAAATGGGAAATAGTATTGCAAATGGCTTTGTCCTCCATAAGAGGACTTTTGTGTACCGTCACTAACGAAACACCCCATCAGAGGATGATGAACTTTCAACGCTCGTCAATAATAGGTACTGTTTTACCTAACTTCTTAACAGAACAGGATGCCACAATCCTTTACAGACGTCAGGTACGAATGAAAGGAGATCCACTCGATGACAGAGTTCAACTGCTAGAAACAATATCGCCCCACTACGCTCGAATAAAATTTCAAAATGGAAAAATTGATACTGTTTCAACAAACGACCTCGCCCCACTAGAAGACCTAAATCCCCCAACAGAATCAGTCCAACAACAATCCGGTGATTTGAACATTGAAAAGATGATCATTAGCAACAATACCAACAATTCCATAAACAGAAACCAAGAAGAGTTAAACGAAACCAACGAGGTAACTTCAAACCCATTAGTTGAGAATTCAATTATAGATAGTATCCCTTGTAATCAGTCACCTACAACAGCGGTACCTAGTCAGCCTATACAGAAAGTTACTACTCCCGAAAATCTAAATAACATACCCTCAAGAACAGGATGCGTTACGAAGAGGCCAAAGTATCTCGACGACTACTTTCTTTCCTAGTATAGTATCAGAGGTTAAGTCTATACTCTCCGCCCTAAAACTTTCCTAACGTGGAGAAGACTGTTATAATTTAAGTAATAATGTAACATAACATTCATGACGTCACTTCTGAATATTTCTGACGTCTTCTGATTATTACAGTTATTAGTAACGCTATTTATAAAACCTATTATACATACGGTTTTTAGTTACGCTATTTTATTATACGATAAATGTTTGTGTTTCTTGTATAGCCTTTTTTCTTATATTTGATAAAAGCCAAAATATACATGAGAGACTTTTTTATTATGGTTTACAACACCGCCCATAAACCTTTTTAGAAGCTTCAGATGTGAGTTTTACAGCTCTTTCCACCGACTGAGAATTGTTTGGCAAATCAGTTAGAGAAAGTTTATTGCCGGTTTCAATAGCTTGTAGTAATTCATTTGAAGATACAAAAGTTGACGTAGGAGGTTCAATTTGTATTGAAGAAACCTCAATTAAGTCGGTCCAAACATCAGCATTGAAGTTCAAGGTCATAACTGTCTTAGCTTTGATTTTAGGTTTGAAATCTGGATTTGTTTCCCTGGATAATCTAATCTTCAAGATTTGATTAAGAGCACGGTCTCTTACAACTTTTTCATCGTCTAGCAGCATAGCATAAAGAAAGTTTTCTTGACAGCAGCAGTAGGAGTTACCCTGAAGATTTTTCAATACAATAATTTGAATTCTGCTATCCTGTTTCTTGACTAATTGAATTGTTTTATGGAGAAGCCTTGGTGCATCTTTGTAATGCGCTGAACTTTTAACGGCAAACCACATAGGACAGTAAACTTGTACTATGTACTTTTTTACGCAGTTTAAATCATGTGTAGGTATCTCGGTTCTTGTATAAACCATCATAATTCTCAAAGCAAGAATTAACCAGCGTGCATGACAGACTGGAACAGGTTTCCTGTTAGCATACTTGACAGAAATGGAGCCTTTAGCTATTCCAGTGCAATACTCATAAAGTTTACGCTGGTCCGTACTCAGATCGCCAACAATGTTCGGCTTTACATATAACTGTATCTCGGAATCAATAGGAACAAACTGAACCAATAGTTTTTCATGCATGAATGTATCAGACGCTTGTTCACCAATAGGGCCCTTATACTTTTTAGGATCATTAGTTTTTCCATCTATTTCAGATATCACATGACGAAGAGGTAGCCCACCCTGGTGAAGTAAACAACCAACTAAATGAATGCTACGATTCAAAAGCTTTTCTAATTTGACAACTAAACCATTATCTACGCCAGTGTTAGAACTTGTATTGTCAAGAACAATCGCTTCCAAGCTTTTAATACTATCATATTCAGAAAGCACATTTAACGTTGCTGAAGCCATAGTACTACCATTTTCTATTATAGTATGAGTTAGATAATTTCCAGAGAAAGGGTCATTTTCACAAGTAAAAGTGAGGTGATGTTCATCTTTGGTAGTTCGATAAAAGAAAGGGTCCCCATTACTCTTGTATTTCATCACATAAACTAATGAATTTTTGTCTTTCTTGCTATCAACACCAATTACTTTTATTTGTGAAACTTCTTGACGATGCTTTGTGTCAATTGAATTAGCCACTCGTACCTTTTCACAAAAAATCTTATATTCCGTTACTATCTGAGATTTTTTACTCTCAGTTACTATTCCGTAGTCAATTAACACAGCTGTTGCTATTGCAGCTGCAGCAGCATCACTTACTTCATACCTTATTGCAGCCTTGGCTAAATTAGATAAGTCTGTGTAATTTCTTTCACTTATGTTTGCTCCTCAAATTCTTCATTTTCAGCTGTATCTAAACTTGAAGATCCAGCACTAAAATCACCGTCTGACTCGAGTTTTGATGTTGTTTGAAGACTTCTCTGTCTAATTAGCTCTCTAGTGGCCTCTTTTTCCTGTCTAATATACATTTTGGCAACCCTAGTTGCCTCCACTTGGTCCACGTTGCCTAACTGCCAACTTCCTTTTGGTCCTATCTTGCATCTTTGATCCTTTAAATATTCTCTTTCCAGAACGGGGACCTAAAATAAGTCAAGTATTTTAAAATTTAAAAGTATTAAAATTTAAAGCGAATAAAATGAATCAAATTTCATGATCACTAATCATTTGACCATAACTTCGTAAATAAGCAGTAAATGCTAAGATGACTTGCGGCTCTTTTTTATCCAACCCTCCATATTTTTCAATTCTAACAGTAAATGTTGATAAAAATTGCATGATATACCTTTCTGCTTTCCTCACAGAGACAAACTATGTGTTTCATTGTGCAGTCACTTTTCCGACAGCCGATTCGTCTAAATGTATATTACTTTACTATAAAATCAAGACAATATAGAAATTATTTATTATATAGGCTTACATTCTTTAGTTTATGGATGAAGACTTTACCTTAATACCTTAGTAGAAGGCGAGGGGAATAGGATAGTAAATTTTCATCAACCCTTATAAAATCTTTTTCACTTAACATTGAACAAATTGTACTAAAAAATGTTTACAAATATATATTTACCTATCTTTACAGTCATCAATAATTGGGAGATCGCACCGGCAAGCAGACAAATCAAACAACGTTTCCAGTTTCTTTTCTAGCCAGCTTATACTGGGCTTATGGTTTTTAGATTGAATTCGTTCTGCAGATAATACTTTTTAAATGTTCTGGATATTTTATTTTTTAATGGTTTATCTTTTATCAGAGGTAGATTTGGATTAACTCTATACCAAAGATTTTGCAAGTCACTCTTGACTTTTGTCACTATTGATACAGAGTCAATTTTCTGTCCATTGAATAATTCTTTCTCAATCTTGTAACCGTATTGAATGAGCTGTTTGTAAGTTGGTAGATCACTCACGGGTAAATCAGAAGCTTTTCCAGCAAATCTTTCACTATTAATACGAGTTTTGCTTAAAACCTTCGCAGGTCTTCCAAGTTTTTTTGAGCTCATGCTGATACGACAATATGAATTTATTATAAGTAAAAAATAAAGCAAGAAATTATTCTTCGATTACAGTTAATATATTTTAAAATATTTGTTTAAAAACAATTAGTTTACGTTTTAGTTTGGTAAATAGTTTTTTTATAGAACGCAAATCTCCGCATTTGCTGTATATTTCCAATGTACTTACGTTTAAAAAATTAAAAACGCATTAAAATTTAGTTTTATTTACGGACCTTAAGTGACGACATGTGGAATTTCCAAGATTTTCTATTGTATTTCCCAAATAGATTAAAAGTTTTTTGACTTTTTTTTTTGTAGCAAACTAATAATATATCCATAATACATAAATCCCACACTGAGCCAAGTGTTATCATATACATGACAGTGGCTTACTCATAATGTGCGAGTCACTTTTTCCAATATCTTTTTTTTCAATATCTTTAAATAATAATCTATTACCCTTACATATTGTTCAAATATCTTATTTATGCTTGGAATTTCCAAGCATAAATAAGATTATGCCTTTATAGCTTATTTATAGCTTTATTATGCTTTTATAGCTTCTTTAACTTTATTTCATTTCACAATTCCTAATTTAAAATAAAATTTTCGAGCTTTTTTCGGGCAAAGTTATAAATTACTTCATCATATCACAATGATTTCGCGAGATCATTTTCAATAGATAATATCATAAGATTTGAAAGTCGCTCTTGTCCCATGGTGGCTCTAAAATGGTTTTTTATAATCTTAAGTTTACTAAAAGATCTTTCACCCTCTGCATCATGTGAAAAATGATTAATTTCGAAAATATTCGTAAATTGCTTCGAAAATAATATGTATCTATATATATATATATATATATATATATATATATATATATATATATATATATATATATATATATATACCTGTTTATTTCTACTAACTCACCTTCAAATCAGTATTTTGATTAGTAGTTTTGTAAAACCAACGTAATTCTTGGAGCGTTTATTTATTTTTTTCACATTCTTTTACCCTTTTGGAAGCCAATGACCTATTTTGGGCACCAGAAAGTTTTTTACAATTCATTATTAACAGTTACTGTAAATAACCGTACGCATCAATAAAATAATAGCATAGTCAACTACGCAAACTCATCAAAAAATTATTAACTCAATCTCAAAAAGCTAATGTCATAAATCAATATTTCAATAGTTAAATATAAATCTTAAACATGAATTACCATTAATAAGTTGATCGTTAAGAGTTGAAAAATATTTACTATTACTTTCTAAATTCTGAATAGAATTATTTCTAAATTGTATTCACAGTTTGTTATTGCTAATTATCAACCTTTACGTTTTTTTTACTTCAGTCTGATGAATGCGAAAATCTCAAGGGACATTTTTAATTTAACAGCGTATAGAGTACGAAATCAATGATGAGTTCGTATTTCAAAATTTTTTCGAGGAATTAAAAATAATAGTATAACGCGAGTAATATATATATTTCAATTATGGCATTTTAAGATTAAAAAAACTATTTTTATTTTACTTCGGCATCTGGCGCCCCATCGACATCTGCCGCCCGCGACAAACTGTCCATTTCGCCCCCCCCCCCCCTCTCTCGGCGGCCCTCCTTGGAATACTATTTCTTACTGAAATAAATCTTTCTTGGGGATAAAAAAAGATTTCGGTATGCATTTGAAATACATTACCGTCAACCGGGGCTACTTTTCTCAGTTTTTTTATGGTTATTTCACTGAAATCAAATTTAAGTCTAATAAAAAGTTAGTTTTATAAAACAAATTGATTTTTCCAAAATGTTGTTTTAACTACTTTATAAAGAAAAGAAAAAAACAAATAAGGATTTAATATGCTTTGAGTGAGGATTTAAAATTGGTGCAAAGTATCCACAACAAGAGGGTTACTTTGCTCCAATTAAAAAAATATTTTTTCTAAGTTACCAAAAAATATATGTATTGCGGAAAAAAATGATTTAAGTATAAAGTTAAGTTCAACAATTTATAAAGCGCTACTTTAAATAATTAAAATATTTTATGTTTTAAAATATCGTCTTTAAACTCTAAAAAAAAAAAAAGCCCTGAAAGTTAATTTAATTATGAGGTTATATTCAGTAATTTCACTAAACAATTTATAAAATATGTGTAATATGTTTTTATAAATAAACATCAAAAACTAAAGAAAACAAAATCCAAAAATAGGCCATCTTATAAATATATTAACTGAATTAAAATACTTATATTTTTACATTATTCCGCAGTATTAAACTATTCTGGCACTGAGAAGATTCCTCTTTTGCTCAAAATTGTATTTCACATAAAAAAATCTTTTTTTTTTCAGAGGCTATTTTCAAGAATTTGAGGATTTTACCATGATGCATACTGTTGCTCCATTCTCGTTGAAACATTTTATGATTCCAGGAAAATATTCGTTTTTACTATTTCTTACAATTACAAATGCATCAATCTGTTTGTAAATTGGTTTCACCAAGTCACAAAATAAATGGTTATCAAGAAGCTGAGTAGCTAATGAATCTGTTTTACTGGAACCATCGAGTGGTTTCTGAATTTTTCTCTTACGCTTTCTTGTTTATTTTGAAGGTTGACTAGGACCTGGTTGTGCTTTAACATTATTTTGATCTGGAATCGATTTGTTTGAATCTAGTTCCATATCAAGTAACTCTAAATGAGAAAGAATGTTTCCTGCTGTTATGTTAACTAATTTTTTTTTTTATGTTAACTTTGGTTTTGTCACAATTGAAGTTCTTGTCAATTTGAGAGCATAAAAAATGACGAACTGATTGCTGACGCCTCAATTTTTTTTATTAGAAATTCTATCAAGCAGTGGTTGCACTGCTTGTGGTTGCACTGGTTGTGTAAGATGTGTACTGTTAGGAGGCAAACATACTAGTGATATATTTTCTTCTCTGCACTTTTGAAATATAGTAACATTAAGGTGAGTAGATACGTTGTCAGCAATGAAAACCTTTTTACCAATTAACTTTTTCAGTTTTGGCAACATAAGACTTTCAAACAAATTATTAAAAACAAATGAATCAAACCAACTTGATTTAGTTCTTTGAAAGCGACAATATTTTGGTCCTTCCTCCCCAGTGGGCATGGGGACGTCTTATAGACGTACAAAAGACGTCCTTTTTGGATGAATGGACGTCCATTATAGACGTTGATTAGACGTACCAAATGTAACATAAGACGTTCGTCATTATTTAAAACTATCCGGCGGAAACAATATTAACAAGTAAATATAGCAAAATAAATTAGTTATTTCAGATTTTTGAAATTTTGCTGTCTATATATACATTGGAAATTTATCAAGTTTTGTTTTGATTTCAACGTTAATTTTTCGTGTACAGTTTCGTGTATATTGCATACCTAGCACCTTGTGATTCGATGATAACTACGATTGCTGATTGATATTTTTATTAAATTGAAAGATAATATAGATAAATAATTTCAATAAATTGATATATTAACCACCACCATTACTAGCGGCGATCATTCTATTCGTAGTTTTGTATTGATCAACTAATCCTATAAAAAAATTGAACTTGAAAAATAATTATCATATAGTTTTTAAAATCAAATACTGCTTGATGATCGGGGCGCTACTACACTTTCCCCATCCCCCCGCCCCCAACGCCCCCCCCCCTAATTTTATGATTGATTCTGATAGAGAATTTTATGCTGATTAAGAATCGTATAAAAACATAGGTCTCAAAATCAACGGAAAGTGCTCTAATCTGAAGTTGAAAATACAAAAATATACCACAAATCTCTAATATTCGTCATCTTGACTTCACTAACTTTACGGTTGATATTGTTTTTATCCGCAAAAAATTGCCAGCCTGGTTTTTACTATAAGGAATCGTTTCTGGTTTAATATAGACGCGTTAGTTCTTTCCAGAGCTACCAGGCGGACGACCGAGTTATAAAGTTACAAAACGTGTCGCTCTTGCAAAAATGCGATTCCTTCTTATGAATTTTAGTTTAATATCAGAATTTACGATTAATTTTTCGATAAATGTTTTCTTTTTGTTATTAAAGAAAAAAATTAATTGGAAAGAAAAACTTTCATAGAGTAATTAAAAAAGGGCTTTCTTAATGTTCTTTGCAAAAAATGTTCTTAATAACTTTGTTTGGCTATGAAAATTCAGCCGTTTTTTGATTTACACAACCTTAGGCATGAATTATAATGTATATTACGTTTGATGCACACAGGATATCAAACAGGATATGCTGTTACAACTTGATCCCAAAAGTGAAAAAACCGATTTTCGGAAAATCTCTGCATCCACATAAACTCGGATAAATAATCAGCTACCATTTCGCGATTGGTTGGCCCCATCATTGACTTAAATTTTGCTTTCGCTCGACACCACATAGCTTCCACGTGATTAGTTATTACACCTGTCTGTGGATCTACAAAGTTGAGGGTGTGGTTAACGGTACCATGTAAATATGCAGGAGCTTGCAAATCATTATATGCTACCCACATATCACTCAAGACAATAGAACCCGGAAGTATCCATTGATGTATGATTGGAATCAATGTTGCAGCATCGCAATTTTGGACAGGAACTAAAAAGCATTTCTTCGTTGCAGGTTCATACCCACCAAATATCCACTGCTGCGGGATTATTCTACCAACTTGTTATTTTCTTTGACAAAAAACAGATTCATCTATTCCAACAATGCACCCTGGAACGCCTATTGGATCAGGGTTATTGAGGAAATATGAGACGCAAATGTCTCTGCAAAATGGATTCCTATTAAAAATGGTGCTGTCGTTTCCGATATTTAACTCTTTCTTTAAATCACTTATTGACAATCCCCGGCTCTTACTGCACTTCTACTCCAAACGTAAGTTAAGCACAATATTTGCCACAATTGTAGGTGAGATTTCTCAAAGAAGTTGCCTTTTCTAATGTTGAAGGTTCTTTTGCAGCGCTTGATTGGACATCTCCAAATAACTTGATCAACTGACCCATTCTTTTTTTTGCTGTGTGCAGGGCACGTTACATACACTACAATTCATATTTTCAGCGAGTAAACCATAAGTTCTCCACCAGTGAATTGTAGCTTTGATATCGTATTTGAATTTTGCTCCTATTTCTGTCAAAGAAACTGAGTCAAAAGCGTCTATTGTTGGTCTTCGAAGAGCGATAATATGTAGATAAATGAAGAAGCAGAAAAACTATTCATTTTTATAACCAGATTCTAGTATTGCTTTGATAACTTTCATATATTTCCAGTCGCTTCCTGGTATAGACCAATCAGCAATATATGCACACAGAGGTTTATCTTTTAGAGGCCAGTATATACAACCCTTGATTGGATTAACCCAAATACAAGGACACATAGTTTTAGTTTGTCTTTTATTTTCCATGATAATATGCACTAACCAATATCTATGATTAAAAAATCAGTCAAAAACCATATATACTACAAAAAGAGTCAGAGGAAAAGATTCAATTTATGAAACACATTGTTCAAAATATGGATAAAGTAAAAATTATAAATTCCTTAGAAAGAAAAAATGTAAAAAGTAATGCTTTTTAGATTTTTAATAACAAATTTTAATGAACAAATGAATTGAATATTTTTTGAATTCAATTTATTTTATAAATAAAAAAAATGCCAAATAAGTTTGGAAAAAAAACCTTATAAAAATGAACAAAGAAACTTTTCACTTTTCAATATTACAGGTTAAAATAGTTTTAATGTTGTAAAAAGTCTTTTCCTTAATTTAATTCCTAGAGAAACGTTTAACGTTTAATGTTTAACTTCTTTTCGTCATTAAATACTAGGGCTTTGAAGGAGCGCATTTTTCAAATGCACGCGGCCATTAGAGAAGGATCTCTTAAGCGAGTTTAAATTTTTTTCCTTTTGGAATTTAATTATTAGTTTACATTTGGAATTTAACTATTAAGTTAGATATATCACATAAAAAATCATGTTAAGATAAATAATTATCGTTAAGATCATCTTATAATTGAAGTAAGCATGTAAAATAGTTATTTATACATTTTTATTAGAAAAGTAGAAAGGATTTAAATTTTATTAGATAAAGAAGAAAGGATTTAAATTTTGATTAGATAAAGTAGGAAGGATTTAAAGTAGAAAGGATATTATTTTTTAAATCGTTTTTATTTTGTTTGTTTTAGTTTTTCTTTTAGAAGTTTTATTTTTATTATCTTATTTTTAGAAGGAAAATAGGGGTATGTATGTCATTTAGAGTTCTACTAATGTTGTTTCCATTAAATGGTTATTACTACATTAAAATTTCAATGATGCTATTAACTATTTTTATTCTTCTTTATAAAATTTAGAAAAATAACTTAAAATTTTGTGCCAACAATGACATGGCATGTCACATGTTATTGTATGTAGAAGTTAAATTTTGTTATGAGGATTACAATTCTTATGAAAAAGAAAGAACGTAATATTTAATGATAAACATTGTAAATGGAAGGTTAGACAAAGGAGTGGTAATAAGGTGATAAGAATTTATAAAGTTAATCCAACTGGAGAATTTATAAAGTTAATCCAACTGGAGAATTGTTTTTTCTTATACTTTTAATTTTGCAAGCAGAAGGAGCAACATCTTAGGAGGATGTGCGTACTGTTAATGGTACTGTCCTTGAAACGTTTCGTGAAGCATGTGTTTCGAAAGGTTTGTTTCAAGATGAGACTAAATGGCAGAATACTCTTTCTGAGGCGGTTTTAACACGTATGCCAAAGCAAATTAGACAGTTGTTTTCAATTACTTTGACCTTTTGGGAACCTGACAATCCTTTACATCTTTGGAACACATACAAAGCTTTTATGATGGAAGATTTCATTCACTGCTCAGTCCCACTTCTAATAGCTGAACAACCTACTCTTCATCAAATTGAAAAGATTATTAATCAAAGTGGTAAAACGTTGGCTGATTACAATCTGCCTGTTATTGATAAGGTTATAGGCTTTACTCTAGAAAATTTTGATGAAAATGTTCAAAAATCCATTGACGAAGCCAATCGAATGAGACTGTTGCTTGATGTCAATCAATTAAATGTATGTAATGCTATCCTTGCTGCACTGGATGAGCAACCAAGTGTAGAAAATCAACATTCCAGATTGTTTTTCATGGATGGACCATCTGGTAGTGGAAAAATCTTTACTTATAATTATTTGATTGCTGAAACCATAAGTAGGGGCTTTAAATCTGCTACAGCTGCATGGACTGGCATAGCAGCAACTCTTCTTACAAATGGATCTACATTGCATGGCTTATCCAAACCTCTTGTTCCAATATTGGATAATAGCACGACAATAGAGGACAACACCTCGAGGTGTAAAATTTTAACTTGTTTGAGCAATCCCCACTGAGTTGCCACACCTTCACATCCTCGCCTGGGCCGAGGAATGATCGGAGGGGGTTTGTACTTTGTTTCAGTCATAAGCACCTTGAACATGGACTCTGGGGTGGTTGGAACCTGGTCTAAAACATTCCCAAGGTGAAAATACCCCTAAATGCAAACTTTGGTGCAGGTTGGTTCAAAGGTGTAGATTTGCATAAAGAACAAACAAATAGACAGAGACTTAATTTTAAAGTATAGATAAAATGTCATCTAGTTGAAATGTCCCTGATAATTGTATTAATAATGTTTTTAAAAACATTCTGGGAAAAACAAGCTTTTAGATACTCTATAAAGTACTTAGACGTGCATATTTAAGCTCTTAAATTTTTTTTTTTTTTTGGGAAAGTTATTAAAATTTTTAGTTTGAATTAATATTGTAATTGAACAATTTCCAAGAATGACAAGACCGAGGACCAAAATTTGAAATTATTTTGAAGAAGTGAGTACTTCACCTAATAGAGAGCGAGTCGTTATTGCAAAATGCAAGTATTGTTCCACAATTTGCAAGTTGGCAGACAGCTATACATCTGGCATGAGATCAAATAGAGAGCGAGTTGTTATTGCAAAGTACTAGTATTGTTCCACAAATTGCAAGTTGGCAGACAGCTATACATCTTGCATGAGATCAAATTTGACCAGGTAGCATTTTGTTCAGTTTGAAGTCCTGGAGAATGAGCTTCATGAAATAATCCAGCTGATGTAGCTTTTGATGAGTTAGATCAGATACAATAAAGTTTTGAAATGTTTTTTCTTTTTAATTTTAATTATTAACTTTTATTTAGATATTCCTATTATAGACTTTAAATACCAAGTTTCAACGAGATTTAACAGTAAATCTTGAAAACTTTCGATGAATATCGATAAATACTGATGAATGTTTCAATATTAAGTATTTTAATCGGATTCATATTAATTTTTATCTTTCTTTAAAAACTGATGTAAAGTTAATTTAAAAAGTAAAAACATAATATAGTTATTATTTGTTTATAATAGTAATAATTAGTACTAATTATTTTTTTATGTGATAATGGTTCTTATTATTTTATTTTAATTTTTAGGTGGAGTTGTTGCTTGATGACAGTTATATTGTTTATAAGGATGATTTGAAATTTGTGAAACCATAACTACCGTGAAATCCCTCTGGAATTCAACTTTTATGATGTTGGAAAGCATTGTAAAAATGCGTCGTTTCCTCAACTCCATTAGAGGCATTCCTGGAAAAGATGACACCAAACTAGCTAAACTCATTCTTTCAGAAGATCAGTTCAATCTTTATCATGAAGTTTTTCCCGCATCAAAATAACCTGCATCTGTGTCCTGCATTAACTCTAAAATTCCTGATGATTTTACTCAAAAGGTATAAATGTAATCAACAGGCAGAGATAAATCTTTAGAAATATTTTTGACGAACATTTTTACATTTATATCTTAAAACCTTGCGGGTTTTAACAGGGCTGCACAGTGTATCGCTTCATACAAGCTAGGTGGAAAAAAATAATTTGCTTTGTAATTTCATTCCTAAGAATGTAGTTAACAATATTTTGGTGTTTTACTGATTAGTTATGGAGTAGGGTAGCCTGGGAGAGGCAGGGGGGCAATAACCCCGCGCGTTTAAGCTTATAGGACACCAAAAAGTCAATTTACTATAAAAAGTTTTTTTTTTTTCTTATTTTATTGTAAAAAAGGCGATATTTTAATTACTTTTAAGTTTTTAAAAGTTTTTGTCTTGAAAAAGATAATTAAGTAATAAAAATAAATACTAAATTTCAACTCATAAATAATGTAATAAAATTCTGCCTAAAACAAAAATATACTCACCACAAATAAACAAAATATAAAAATATACTTACTACACTACGTAAAATAAATAGTATTTTATTTTATTTTTTTATTTAATAATTATATTAATAATTAATTATTATCGGATGAATCATTGTTATTTTCAGTACCCGATGAATCGTTCTGTAAATAATCTTCATCGTCACACAATTCTATTTTCATTATTCTGTGGTGGTATTATAGATGGGATAATTAAATTCAAAACTTCCAACGGTAGTTTACCAGTTTTCTTACTTGACAATTCTCGGTGTGAGTTGATGGCAGGATCTGATGTTACCAAAAGCATCTTGAGCAAATCTATATTTGTGTAAACACGTGAATTTTTTCTTGTATTGTGTTTGCGGAATCGACGAAAATCTTTATTGCGGGCTTCTTGAGACTCTTCCGACAGTTGTCCTATTGGAAGAAAGCATTTTTTTATAACTTCCGTGCTATGTACAAGAATTTTGTGTACAGTAACAGGCATAAAGTACCACGGATACAGATTAATATAAAGAGTTTTGGTTTCAGAACAAAGCTTTTCAAATTCATAACAGTTAACATCATAGCCAGAGGAAAGTGTTCTTATTAAAATACTGAAATTTTTGATAAGATTGATGTCTAAACCCGTAATCTCGCCACTCAACTCTGGCTTCATAAAAAACCTGCGAGCTGTGTTCCCATCATTTGTATTTCCAAAGCCAGGTGTTGGTTTATCTTCCATAAGGCCCATATGTTTTTTAAATTTTTGTTTGATATCTTCTGTACGTTTTTGGATACTAGATTTATCTTCATCGCTTCTAACTTGCCACTTTTTTATATCTAAACGATAGCTAATGTGTAGCATGCACTCAAAAAAACGAATCCACGCAACCAAAGAAGACTGACCAAAACCATAATGTTCTTTTTTAACAACTAAGTCTTTTAGTTCACCGTTCATCATTTTAAGAGTCGCACCACATATGTAACATTTTTGTTGGGAACGGAAAAGGGCTCCATACGGAAAAAGGAAAAACGAAATTCTAATGTTAAATTAGCACGTTTAAAGGACAAGTTAAGAAATAAAAAAGGTAGAGTTTTTTCATCTAAAATAACATCTAATATCTCTCCCGCTTACAAATTATGTTGTACACTTGGTAAAGCTGTTAAAAAAGCAACACGTGCTCTTCCAACTTCTCCTCTTAAAAAAGAAGCTGTTGTTAAACAACTTGCAATTCAGTTTAACAAAGATTTACCAGATATGCAACCAATACATGGACCTAATGCTCTTAATGATGAAACGAAGCTATGCGTCATTAATTTTTTTGAACAAGATGGTATTCCTATCAGGCACCTGGAGTAAGAGATACGATTGTTTTAAGAAGTAATAAAGAAAAAAAGAAAATGCAAGAAAGGTATTTAACACTGAATATAAGTCAAGCATATCAAATACGTAAAAACGAGCACACTGATTTTTCAATCGGTAAATCCAAATTTGCTAGTTTGAGACCAGCCCATATACTTTTATCAAGCTTTACGCCTAGAAATGTTTGTTCATGTCAAAAACATGAAAACATTATCTTGTCAACTCAAGTTCTTAGGCTGACTTTTAGAAATCCACCACCACCATTAATCTCTAGTTTGACAATGTACTGCTCACAAACTTGCTTTTTCTTCAAAATCTCATCTAAAAATGCTGTGAGCTCTTTGCAATTTACCACAACTTGCTTGTTGGATTTTTCCTGGTCACAATAAACATCAATTGTTGTTTGTGTGAAGTGGTCTGACAACTGCTTTCGAATTTCAGCAAATTTTTTAAGAAAGTTGGTCTCCACTAATTTAGATCTTGAAACCTAATTCAATGTTGTGGCAAGTTTCTTAATCCCTAAATTGGACAAGCCTGTATTAGACTTCACATGAACTAAGTCCTGGGCTGTTAGTTGAGGATCAGTATTAAAGAGCTTTTTCTGACATGCACATTAGTTAAAGCATTTGTTGCTGTCATTTTATTCTTTAAATATCTATTATTTGAGGTACCTTTTGTTTTATAAGTAAAGCAAATTTAGCCATAATTTGTACTTATAGCTTTAAAGAACAACAAAGGTCACTATAATGCAACAATTTTTTATCTAGTTTATTGGAGTAAACTTTCATTTTCATAACATTTAGCGTATAATATGTATTGGAATATAATAAGTTAACTGGTTTTAATGACAGAGGCCTTCCACCATTGGGTCTTGCAATTCTAATAGTTCTATGAGGAGATGCCTCTTTTGATAGAATAACAGATGTTGCAATTTGCTCTCCAACCTTTGGACCTTTTATGGCAAGAAGCTTCATGTTCTCTCTGAAGGTAAATTTGCTGCAATGATGTGGGACCTTTTGCAATGATGGTCAAGCAGCTAAAACATCTTTTATCAGCTGTTGATGATAATTGAGTGTTTGAGATTCCTAAAGGGTGTTGCTTATTTAGCTCAAGGTAACCTATTTGACAAATGAGGCAATCACAAGTCTGAACTCGATCAGACTTTCTCATACACAGAAAACATACAGTTTTCCGACAGTCATCATGTGATTTGGCTGAGTTGAGCATTTATGACAATTATCAAAGACAATTCACGTAACAATTAAACTTGGAAGTGCCCTTTCCCAGAAAAATTTCAAAATATGTCAGAGCGGCAAATGGGGGTGAAAAAAGTCCGAAAAAAAAATGAATTTTTTGAAAATGTTATTCGAAAAATGAGTTTTTTAAAACTTTGTCTTAAAAAAGAAAAAAAATTTAAATTTTGTTAGAAAATCAAACTTTTTAACAAATTTTGATTAAGATTGTAGACTTTTGTTGCAAAATTGCCAATTCTGTTTGGATATTTGTGATTCATGGCTCTTGATAAAGCTCTGTTTGAATTACAAATGCATTTGAAGTTTAGAGTCTAAGCATAGAGCTTCAACCTTTAATTCTCATATTTAGCAGGCCTAAGAAGTTAGATGCATTAACATTTAGATGATTTTGATTGTTAAAACCCAAAATCAAGAGAGTTACAAGGCAAATATTTTAAAATATGTTAACCGGCAATTCTTTTTTTATTACTGAAATTTCAAAAGCAAATCTCTTTCTCGGAGGAAATAGTTTTATTTCAATTTTTGCATTTTTTGTTATTGGAATATGTGTACTATAATCCTTCCAAGGGGTTTCTTCGGAAACTCAAGTAGTAATTTTGACCCCTTTTTTTCATATGTTAATAGAAAGCTAAGATTATTCTGCCGTCTATATCAGTAATAATATATTTGTAATATACACACTAAATACCTGTAAGACCATATATAGATATTAAAATAAGGATAAACCTAAGTTTACATAAATTTCCAAAAAATAATGGTTAGTGAGTTTACAGAGGGTTAGATAACAAATATAGAAAATTTCCACAATCCACTATCCAGTATCTGCATGTGGAAAGTCGCGATAAAAAGAAGCCCATTTTTCATCCAGAGAAATATATGTTACAGAGTAGAGTGTCCCAAAAAGAAAATTAACTCTCTAGCTTTTCACATTCATAAAGGTCTAAATGGGCTTAAAATACCACAGAAAAATGTTTTCTTTACGTAAAAGTGATATCTGTAAAATTTGATTTTTCAAAAAAAATGTGATTTTTAGGAAAAAAAATCATGTATTTTAGAAATTCTCTTGAAAATATAAATTAAATAAATAAATTCCTTGCAAATAATGAGAACCAACTAAAGGAAGCCTGCCACGATAGGCATGCTTTACATGACATTGGCATAGAAAATGACGAGTTTCTTCAAATAATTTAGAAAAAGCATTCCAGCTTGAACAATCATCATCTGTCATAACGGCGTTAACTTGTAATGGAATGGTTCATCTCTTTTTTATTTCCTCCAAATATGGTGTTATAGTTTGTTCATCACAACCCAGATAATACACTAGCATCAACCCGATATGGGCGCGACATTAGTATTTAATCGGCTGTAGATGTAATTTTAATGTATTTTGATGGGTGTCTGCTCATCGGTAGGACGTTAATAAAATCGTAAAAATAGCTTTAGCAGTTAACCTCTTTATGATGAATAAGTTCATAAATAGCGGATCAGGAACTGCCTGGAATAAATGTTTAAAAGAGTTTTTCTAGTAAGGTATACCAATAAAGGTATATTTGATATAGACTAATTTAAATAAGAAAACAACAAAATTATAATAAATAGTTGTAACTATATAATACATTTAATATCCCAGAGCGACGAATCTTGGAAATCTTAACAAGATTTCTTAAAAAGATTCTTAGTAAGATTATTAAGTCTTGCAAGACGTGCAAGAAAACTAGTAAGACCTTATTAAGATTTGTAAGTTTTCGTACGATTTCTTAGTAAGATTTGCAAGAGATAGAAGATCTTAATAAGATTCATAAGTTATAGTGTGATTTCTTAGTAAGATTTGTAAGAAATGGAAGATCTTACAAGATTAAGTGCGCATGCATACGAAATGCGTCCTAATTAGCACACAAAATATCTTTTGAATATTAGAAAATCTTAAGGTTTTGTAATATTCAAAAGATATTTACCAAAATTTTTTAAGATCTTAAGGATTTAATCCGATTGCAAATAATTTGAACTCATATCCTCAGATATAGATTAAATATTAATAACCAAAACAAATATCTTGATTAATTTTAATTGAAAAATTAATTACATTCAAAGTTAATTAAAGATTATAATTATTAACAAAACCACTACTAAATTAAAAATGTTAACAATGTACATAAGTGTGTTTCTATGTGTGTATATATATATACGAAAGAAAATTAATATATACAGCATATTCCTTGAAGAAGATTAGCCTATACTACATCCAAATTAGTTTAAAATGAGAATATTGAATTTAAAACTTTAAAAATCGAAAGTACAGATTTGATAGAACAATACACATAAAAGAACTACTTTATGAAACGATGGATTTAGTGATAAATTAAAGTGAGTACATTACAAAAAAAACAAACGCTCTTTTATCCAATGCTGTCAGCTCAAAATGCTCAAAAAGTGGACGCAGAATAGGTTAATATTCAGCAAGCAAAATACAATTATACAACATAAAACTGTTTTCAGTTTAATTGCTTAAACATTTTCGTTTTAGATCGAGTCCCAGCTGATTGATGGCTTTTACAGCTGTGTCAACAGCCTGTTCGTTAAAGCGTTTTGCAATTGCTTCTTTAATTTTCTCTATTATCACACGAAATTCATCAGGGTAGCTTTTTCTTGCGTTTTCGCCAGTATAATTTCTTTTTGGATCGATTATATACAGCTTTAAATTTTCTGTACCGAGTAATTGTGTCGCCAATTTAATACCATACTTCGATGGCTCATAACCAATAATGGTGCATAAATTAACACCCTCATACATCTACAGTTGAAAAAAAATTTGTAATAAAATTCTTCATTATTGATTAACTGTTATTAATAGCCTTACTACTGAAGGGGCAGGTACGGCTTCTTATACAAGCAAAAAACCACCATTATCAGGGTTTATCGAGGCATTTAAAAATGTTTAACATTAAAGACTACTGAAATCTTTAAAGACAACATTTGATTTTTCTCAAATATAGAAAAAATGGACAACTTTGGGTCTTCCCTTGTAGTCTTTAAATACAATACATTACTTAGTAACTTACAATTGGTTCTGTGCTGCTAACAGTTGTTGGGGTATGGGTGATGTTCTTTTCCTTAAATAACTAAAATTAAGTATAATAACTAAAGCTTAACATAATAACTAAATCTTAAACATAATCTGTTTACTATTATTAGTAAAGCATATATTACATATAATTCTAAAATATTGAAAATAATTAGTTTAAATCTTACGCCTTTAAGTAAAGATCTCGTTTTTGCTTGTTCTGCTGCAAGGTTATCGACTGATTTTGTCATAACTAACAGTTTTATTCAAATTTTCAAGAACATTTACAAGTTTTTGTTCTGGAGCAACATTTTCATCAGATTCCTAAAACATATCAAAATCAACTGAAAATTTCATTATATTAGAGTAGTTAGCAAGCTATTATATGACATATGTACTTGAGACATTTGTGAGTAATTTTAGAAATACAGCTTTCTTACCATCAAATCATTAGGAATTGCCTCCAGTTGTGCAAAGCCTGAATCAGTCCTTCTTATCTTGTTTTGTATTTCTTCATAAACACTTTCAGTAGAACTGTGTGTCGGTGTTGTTACATTATGCGTATAAATCTGGAAATAAATAATCAGTTATAAATAATTTTGTGACTTGGCCAAAGCAATAACTTTGATAGCTGTCAATAATCACACCTGTTTATCAGGAAGTTGAAGATTTTCTTCCTCATTGAGGCAACTTAGGCCATGCACACAAGTTTCCTGCAACCTTTCTTCCAGGCGCTCCTTTTGTGAATTGACAAAATTTTGATTACTAATAGCAACAACTTTTGCATCATAAAATTGATTGTTGTATTTTACCTGAATGATGCAACCAGGTTTAATGACTGATCCAGGTAATATAAGATTAGAGCAGCTTGAAATAATTGAATATTGCTGCTCTTTATCAAAAAATAGTAATAATTTATCACTATAATTTATTAGTGGCTTGTTGCACCTGCTTGTCACCAAGCGCTTCTCCATCTAAATATAAACTAAGTACATAATATTATTATAAGAATTTAAATTATAGGCAAGCTGGTGTATTTTAGTTTAGCATTTACATTTTACATCAACAAGATATAAAAGAAACCACTTTAAATATAAAAAACACAAACATTTGTTAGAAACATTGACATGTATTTAATGTTTAAAAATTTTGTCATGTTCAAACTCAGATAAACAATTAATAACATAAATCAATTCATAATTTTCTAAAACAATGCAATTATTTTTTATATTTTCACACTTCACATATTTGGTTTCCAATGACTTTCCACTATATACTTTTATGTGAGGAGTATGGTTAAATGTTGATTCATAAAAGTCACTAAAGTCAGTACCATCAACAAGTTCATTTACAGCTGCAATCCAATAACTACCATCAAAATAGAAAAAATTGCATACAACATGATCATTATTGCTCAATTGGGCATAATGCATTGATGAATATTTTCCATTTCTATCATATTTTGTGGAGTTAAATTGTTTGCCATAAATAACAATTCTAGCATAAGAATTTGCGGAAACATTGGTAGTAATTGTTTTTCCCAAGGAATATATGCTATTACTTTTGCTGGGACCTATATTTGACTTACATTTCTCATCGCTTTGCTTCTGTATAAATTTTCTGACTACTTCAGAAAAAATATTTCTTGGACCACTTATCAATCTGCGCAGTTTGCCCATGGTTGATTCAAAGCTAAATGCAGATGTCTCTGATAAAATACCATATTTCTTAACTTGATCAGGCAAATGTAAAAGTAAATGGTTATTGATTGTATAACAACTTTGTGATAATGTAGACAAATATTTATGATAATTTTTCAAAAGAAACTTTGCATTTTCAAGTTGTTCAATATTAGTAGATTCAAGACAAATTTTTACACCATTTGATAAATATAGAAAATTAAGGTAGCTTTCAGCTGGCAGAAAATCTAGTAACACAATTGGACCAGTGAACAAAAGGAAACATTTCCACTGTGATGCTTTCCAATCTTTAGCCTCTTTAAATGATTGTGGAGGCCTGTTTATTGAGCTTGGAATCAAAAAGGATGAATGTAATTGGCTCATTTTATTTACATCAGCTTCATTAAGCATTTGAAACTTCTTCCAATAAAAGTATAATGATCTAACTGAACCTAAGCAGACACTATGCATGTAGTCAATTGGTGCACCTGTTGGAATTTTCATTAATTTATGTAATGCAGACAAACCAGTTACATCATTAGTTTTATTTAAAATATCTTGTTGGTGACTTTCATCTGTTCTCAGTTCATATTCATTACTACTTATATACAGATGTCTGTGATTTCTATGAACACCAGGAATTAGACACACAGTGCAGCCAAAGTAACCATTATATTGCACCATATGCAAAATATTAGCTTTTGCAGGTAAATGACAAATCAAGAACAAAAAATTTATTTTTATCATTGCTCCTCTAAAATCTATATCAGTTGGAAAGGTGTTTACAAATATCTGCAAATAATTAGAACCATCTGTTTTAAAATCATACTTTGATTTTCCAACCCATATGCCAGCCAATAACATATTCTTATAGCTACTTCGGATCTTTAGTGGCAGTTGCTTTATTGAGCCTAAGATAGGCCACATGGACAGCTGCGATGAGTTGCCAACTGCTCCACCATCAATATTTACACACAGATCAATTTCACTATTTCCTTGGTTTCCATGTTTTAAAGATAAATAACTTGATAATAAAGGCCAGTTTCTCTTAAGGATTGTTTTCAATTGTTGCTTAATGTCAAGTATAATATAACTGAATTGGTCACCTTCCATAGACATCAAAATATTCTTTTTATAATCAAGGTTATAATTATGTAATGCATAGTTGGTTGGAAAATTTGCAGCTGCAAATATTTCTTTAAATAAATTGTTAACACTTGATACAGCTTCTTTACTTAGATTGTGATCCTAAAAACAGTTTAAAATAGTTTTAGGTTTTTGGTGTAATGATTCGACCTTTCATTCTCTACTAATTACCACTACACTACATAAAGATACATAATTTCATACATCATATATGACATAAAGATAATGAAAAACTTAATCAGAATGTGCTTCATACTTTTACTAATGATAATAATAATGATGATGATAACAATCATAATAATAATAATAATAATAATCATAATAATAATAATAATAATAATAATAATAATAATAATAATAATAATAATAATAATAATAATAATAATAATAACAATAATAATAATAATAATAATAATAATAATAATAATAATAATAATAATAATAATAATAATAGTAATAATAATAATAACAATAATAACAATAATAATAATAGTAATAATAATAATAACAATAATAACAATAATAATAATAGTAATAATAATAATAATAATAATGATAATAATAATAATAATGATAATAATAATAATAATAATAATAATAATAATAATAATAATAATAATAATAATAATAATAATAATAATAATAATGATAATAATAATAATAATGATAATAATAATAATAATAATAATAATAGTTATAATAATAGTAATAATAATAGTAATATGGTAGTAAAAGTAGTAGTAGTAGTTGTTGTAGTAGTAATAGTAGAAGTAGTAGTTGTAGTAGTAGTATTAGTAGTAGTAGTAGTAGTAGTAGTAGTAGTAGTAGTAGTAGTAGTAGTAGTAGTAGTAGTAGTAGTGGTAGTAGTAGTAGTAGTAGTTGTAGTAGTAGTAGTAGTAGTAGTAGTAGTAGTAGTAGTAGTAGTAGTAGTAGTAGTAGTAGTAGTAGTAGTTGTAGTAGTAGTAGTAATAGTAGCAGCAGCAGCAGCAGCAGCAGTAGTAGTAAGATTCTTTTGATACACATTCTATTGCATTTACCACAAGAACATGTAGTGCTTACTCTGGCAAGATTATTCAACTTCTCAATATAGAACTGTTTTGATATGCTTGTTCCATAAATAACAGGGCCAACATCATAACTTTCAATGCTTGAAGAGCTAGTGTTACTTGAATCATTATCTATTACAAAATTATCTTCGATAGGTGTAGAGTAACGGGGTAAAGCCTCAAATATATGACCATCATTGGAATCATCAAAGAAATTTAAACAACTTAAAGTGGAAATACCATCACTTGAAGAATCACTATCAGTTTCAGAATAAACCATCATTTTCGGCAAAGAATTTCGATTATAGGCAACATTTGATTTCCTTTTTCTTGATCAACTAGAGTATACTTTTTGCATACTTGAAAAAATGACATATTCTTCTAGATTTTATTATACAAAAAAAAAGAGAAAATTACAAGTTGCAACAAAATTTGGTAATTTTTTTTTCTTATTTAATGTATTATTGCTGCTTTTTTCATAGAATATTAAGCACTTTTTACAGAATGCACAAACTTACTTGTCAACATATATAAACCATATTATACATATATATATATATATATATTGATTGGTTATGTATTATATCAAAATAGTACAAAGCTCTTGTGCGTAAAAGAGTGCTCAATATTATAATAATAGAGCAATATATATATATTAGGGTGGGTCGAATTTTTTTATCTTTCCTGTACATGAACAAAAAGTTGCCTTGGCATCAGTACAGTATGAAAATAATATTTAAAGATTTTTTATGAAACGATTAGGGGTCCCAACTTTTGATTAAAGTTTTATTTGATGTATTTTAACCATTTCCTTAGTACAATCTAAATACGTACCAACTATAAATCATTGACTAAAATGCATTGGCTAATGGTTTAGCACCTAACTACAAGTGCTAAAAAAGAAATGGAATAAATTTTATAACGTTATTTACATGTGACATCACCAACATTAGCAACAAACCATGTGCTGGATTTTTTAGAAACAAGCAAAATATCTAATATATTATTTTGTAATTTTATTTTCTTCTTTGCAATAATAGATCTTTAGTAAAATTCAAGTAGGCTAATATAGATGTATACTACAGTATGCTATAGTTTAGACTGTAGAAAGATCACTTCATTTAACATGTAGGCCTATTTATGAGAGGGCTAAACATATTATAGTCTGTATAAATATTGGAATATTTATTGACTAAATTCTTATGAAAAATTGTTTTAACAGCTTTTATTTATTGTAAACATAACTTGTTGTAGTTTTTTTTATTATTTTAGACAAATTATATTAAATATGGATAGTATGTGTACACGAAGTAAAACTAAATATCCATTGTTTGGACAGTTAGTTGATCTTCCTGAAAATCAAATCCCATCATATGAAGACGTTATTAAGGCGTTCTATTATAATCAGAAAACAGTATTAGAAATTAGCTTGCAAGAAAGATATTCAATTTTAGCACACAGAATGAAATGTGTTTATTCAAAAGCAAGTATTCCCACAATAGAAGTGAATTGCACAATCATTAGGATTAGAAGACTTATGGATAAAGTACATACACTTGAAAAATATTCAAGATGCAAAAAGAACATCAGACACGTTCACTGAGAAGTTGAATTCTTTTAAGCAGTTATTTGACATTTGTACCTGCAAATGCTTTGATTCGGGCATTAGAGATTGGAACTTATGCACAAGCCCACTGCCAAATAAAATTCCATTGATAGAGTGGGATTTCTGGGTTGACCAGAAAACTGTTAGAAATATGATAATTGGTGGAGTAGACAAAAAAACGACAGCAACACTGGCAAAGAGACCAAAACGCAAATTTATGAAATCAGTGTGTGATGAAGTACAGTCAAAAGAGGTTGAATATGAAACTGAGGAAGATATTGACGAGGATGAGCGTAACACGTCTGAAAGTAATTATACATCAGAGGAAGAGACACTATCAGTGCAGAACAGAAACAAGTACAAGAAATTATGTAAAGCAGTTGATCAATGCAAAATTAGCAACAGAGATACATGTCTTATTGTTAATGCTATTTTAAAAGACCTCAGTATGTTGTCTTCACCAACAATTCTTGATCCTTCAAAGCTACGTCGACAAAGGAATTTATGGAGAGATACTCTGGTTGAATAACATATGCAGAGCAATAAGGAATTGTGCTGTATAGGCTTTGATGGAAAACAAGACGTTACATTAGTTGAGAGTTTTGGTTGTAGAAGAAGTAAAAAAGAAGAACACTAATGTATTGTCTCGTATCCAGAAAATATATACATTTTTACTACATAGTTCCTGAAAGTAGTAAAGCTGCTGATATAACAAAGGAGTTAATGTCAGTTATTGTAGAGACAAACTCCGTAGAAAGCATTCAAGGTGTTGTGTGTGATGGCACAAATAATAATAATACAGGAAAAAGCAACGGAATCATAAGAAAATTGGAGGAGAACTTAGGTAGACCATTACAGTGGTTGGTATGCCTTCTACACTGTAACGAGCTGTAATTTAGAAGGTTTTTGGCAGACGTGGATTTTGCTCGAACTACAGGACCTTCCACATCGACAGGTACAATTAGCTCAGCTCTAGAATATGATCCGAATGAATTACCTGTCGTTAATTATTTGCCAATTACTGGTAAGGTGACTGATTGTGATGAAGCTGTCAAGAAGAATCTTAGCACCGACCAGCTGTATTTTTTGAAAGCATGTCTAGTAGTACAGCGTGGACGTCAGGCTTCTACAGATATTGATTTCCTCGAGAAGAGTTTACCTGGAAATATAAGTCATGCTCGGTGGTTGACGAAAGCCAACAAGATTTTGCGTCTCTACATGTCTAGAGGTGGCATCTGAACCTCTCAGAAGAGTAACGCATTTCATTTTAAACTTTTACGGACCCTCTTGGTTCAAAATCAAATCAAATTCTTCTTGCCAAAATGGTGCTAACAACTTCTTTTACTTAGTTCAGTTGTTTCAGGAACTTGATGCATTAGATCAGGCTGTGGTTTGTCCTGTTCTCGAAAATAACTGCTAATTTGCGCATGCTGAAAATATTCTGTTAGCTGCAGTTAGTGATAGTGATTTGGAAATTCGTCGTTTTTCAGTAGAACAAATAATAAGAGCAAAAGAGAAGCAGACTAATAGTAACATACCGGTTCGCGTCTTTGATAAGAAGGATATAACATTAAATCTGGCTGCGACATCGTTCATTAACATGATTGACTGGGACCAGAGTAATGTTACGTCTCCTCCGATGCTATCACACCTTTCAAATGATCAACTTACTTACACACATCCAATACTACTGCCCGATGTTCCATGTCATTCACAGGCAGTAGAGAGAACAATTAAAGACGTTAGCGCTGCGAGCTGTAAAGTTCATGGAAGAAAGTCCCATCATGGCATGGTGTTACAGAGTAAGAAATCCAGATTAGAGATACCAAAAATAGAAAGCAAGAAAGATTTTTTTAACAGTTAGGTTAAACAATTTTGTATTGTTGCTGTTTAACATTGATTCGTTACAGTTTACATTCTTTTTAATTTGTAATACATTGCAATACATTACACTAACATTGAGTATTTATGTAGTCTTTCTAGACAGAGTTGGGACCTGTAGACACTGTCCATAAAATAAAAAGTGAGGTTTTTTCAAACGAGAACATCAAAAAGCAACTTTTTAGACATGTACAGGATCTCCAACTTAATATTTTTTACATTTCGACTCACCTTAATATATATCTGTTATTTAAATGGAGAAAAACAACATTTTAATAGTACTTAAAGTTTCGTGCCTTACGGCAATCATCAGCTATTAATTACAAATTAAAAACGTAAAAAACCGTTTAAAAACGAATCAAATTTACGGTAGAACGAATTCTGACGTAATGAGCAAAAAGACGCAATCATTTAGTCTTCAGTATCAAAAGAGGATAAAAGGAACTTATTAGCATGTCGACATTTAGATAATATTTCGCTTCTTTTGTTGAAAACTTTTTTTTTTGAAAACTTCTTCTTTTCGACCTTACTCGAAATGTGATAACGAACTGAGTTACGTCAACTGTGATTCCAACCATCCACCAAGTGTTATCAAAAGACCACCTCGCACTGTTGAACTAAGATTATCTTCAACTTCATCAAACGAACTTATTTTTAAAAATGCTACTCCACCTTACGAAGAGGCTTTAAATAAAGCAGGCTATAAATGTAAACTTAGTTATCAACATCATGTTGCCACCACTAAAAATACAAAACGCAAGCGAAACATTATATGGTTTAACCCTCCATTCAGTCAAAACGTGGAAACAAAAATAGGAAACCGTTTACTTGCATTGGTTGACCTTCACTTCCCGGTAAATCATAGATTGCACAAAATTTTTAATAGAAATTTGATCAAGGTAAGTTATAGCTGTATGCGAAACGTAAAATCCATCATTAATTCGCATAACCACAAAATTTTACAAGACCAAAAAAGCATACCAAAAAACACTTGCAACTGTACTAACAAAACTACTTGCCCTTTAAACAATCAATGTATATTAAGCAACATCGTTTATAAAGCTATCGTGAGTTCCGAAAATCTTGAACTCAAAGAAAAAGTTTATTTTGGCATTAGCGAGACACCATTTAAGCTAAGATATGCTAACCATGTAAAATCTTTTAATACGGTCAGGTATAAGAATGATACAGAACTTTCAAAGGAAATTTGGAAATTAAAAGAAAAAGCCATCACACCTATAATAAAGTGGAGAATTGTAAAGCGATGCAAACCTTCCAACCCTGAAACCAAGACCTGTAACCTTTGCCTTCACGAGAAGTTTGAAATTTTATCGCATAAAGAAAACAACCTACTCAACAAAAGAAGCGAAATATTATCTAAATGTCGACATGCTAACAAGTTCCTTTTATCCTCTTTTGATACTGAAGACTAAATGATTGCGTCTTTTTGCTCATTACGTCAGAATTCGTTCTACCGTAAATTTGATTCGTTTTTAAACGGTTTTTTACGTTTTTAATTTGTAATTAATAGCTGATGATTGCCGTAAGGCACGAAACTTTAAGTACTATTAAAATGTTGTTTTTCTCAATTTAAATAACAGATATATATATATATATATATATATATATATATATATATATATATATATATATATATATATATATATATATATATATATATATATATATATATATATATGTCTTAGGGGTGTTAAAAAAAAAAAAATTTCGAAAACGCGAATACACAACAAGCTAAATTTGGGGCAAATGTAAAAAAAATACGATTACAAAAAAAAAGTCAAAAATATTGAGATTTACCTTGTGCTCAAGCGTCAAAACCCCCATAAAAATGCCCCAAATAGTACCCTCGTAGCAAGGCTTTGAGCACAAGGTAAATCTTAACATTTTTAAATTTCTTTTTTTTTAATGTGCTCATAATAATCTATACTTTTTTTTTAAATTGATGTGTATCCGTGATTTTTCTTAAAAGTTCTTTAAATTTAAAACGATTTTATGCAAAAAAACGAAAATATGCGCATTTAACAAAAAAGAATGCGCAATAATTCGTACTTATTTTATTTGTTTATATCACAGTGTTTGGTTTTCATTTTATTTGTATTAAGCTTTTTAGAAAAACATTTTTTTAAAGGTTGATTGAATGATACAAACTTAAATTACGTGCAACTTGTATCTTTAAAAAAATGTTTTTTTAATATAAATACTAAAGTTCAAGCTATCTTCTGAATTTTTTAGCGTAAGCTAAGTAATCCCTTTGCGATTCTTTTCTTGCTTATAACTTTTTCATTTTTTTTCTTGGTTAATAAAGATTCACTGCCTGATGCCTTAAAAATTGAGCGAACTTTGTCCACAGCAATAAGCCTATTTTGTTTTTCTTCCTTGTCTCTGTAGCGGTGAACAAATTGTTGCATCATTCCAATTGCCCTTTCAGCGTGGTTGTTTACACAAACAATACTTTTTGCAAAATTTAAAAATAGTTTATATGTTGATTGCGTGTGCCAATATTGAGGTGGCAAGGTCAGCCAATCATCAATTCGTTGATCTTTTATTCCGATCATATCAAACATTAACCAGGAGAACTCATCAACCAAAGAAGCTAAGCTAGGAATTTGCTGATGAATGTTATGTTCAATTTTCAACAATTTTTCTATATCTTTTTTTTGCTTATTTTCAGTTTTAAAGTAACATGACTTAGGTTTTAGAAATGATAATATTGCAGCAGCAATTTTTTTCTTTTCTTCGAGTGCAACACTATCATCCAGCAAGGCTAAAGGAATCAGAGTTGAGTCAAGATACCATGTATGTTTACATAAAGAATTCAAAACAGCATCAACAGCAAATGGTTCTGCACATACTGCTTTATACTGATACATTTGATGAATAGCAGTTACATCCATAAAAGGAGCTTTGATTGTATCATTTGATTGCAGGTACCACTTTGCATTAAAACAAGCTATAAATTTAGTTATTACCTTAATATGTTCTCTATTTTTTTGAATAAAATCAATTTGAGTTGAAAGAATTTGCATTTTTAAATAATATATAGATTTCCCAAGAAATCTTCCATGATGAACCACTCCAGTTTTTCGAATTTTAATGATAGAAGGAGAAAGATAGCTGACCACTAGCTCAGCAAGTTCTTTTCTTTCTTCCCTTACAATATTATTTCTCAATAAGTAAGATCTACAATACTCAAGAGATTCTGTAGCAGCTTTTTCAACAACGGTTCCTTTAATTTCTTCCCAACCAAGTTTTACTAACATAGATGGGTTGTACTCAAAATTAGGCTGCTCAAACAAGTTTTTGAAATGTTTAAACAAAGGGTTATTGGGGGCCGTAGTTTTTTCATTTGTTATAGCCTCACAAAAGTGAGTGATTCTCAACTCAGAAACATGATATCTGCAAGCTAAAAGAATTAGATACTTATTTAACTCAGTAGATATTCTTATTAAAGATCCTTTATGTATTCCTGTATTGCTTGATGTGGTATCAAAACAAAGTAATCCAATCTTTAATTCGAGATTGTATTCTTTTAGGACTTTCATTACACCATTGTACTGATCTTCTCCAGATGAAGAGGGTAATTGCGTAACTCCGAGAAGATAATTTTATCAATAGTTGCCAGAACAGCAAGTCTATCATGCTTTAATTTTTTTCCATTATTAATTTCAAAAAGTGTCTTTCCGTCCAAATGTATAATGCATGGGTAGGGAGAAGCTCGCATGCTAAGTTCGACATCTTCTTTAGCAATAAATGCCATTTCATGAGGTGTTTGTTTCATCTTTCTAGATGCTGTTGGCCTACTGCAATTTACATTTGTAAGATCAACCCCAGAACAATCAAGGATTGCAGCAGTAACTTTTGTCAAAACGTTTGGAGAAATATCAGTAATTGTGGCAATTAGAGCAACATTATCAGAAATAATATCTTTTGGGATCTCAGCTTTTATAAGACTACTTGACTCTATAGAACGCCGATATCCTGGTTCAAAATCGGAATCAAAGGATGAATCTTCGCTGGTGTCCGTACCAAATTCTAACTCTGAACTTATTTCTACTGATTTAGCAGCATTTTTTATAGATAGATTTCTCTTTCTTGTATTCTCCGAAATCTAAACAGCATACATTATAAAATAAAAATTAATGTACCCAAAATAAAAAATAATGAAAAATTGGAGAAGAGTGAGCAATGATAGGAGAGTTATTAACTTCAGAAAAAGGGTTTATAATATGGATTTATATTATAATATAATACCTTCTCGCTATATTTTTTGTCTTCAGGCCCTAGAAATAACTTTCTGTTGTGTTCTTGATCGTATAAAAAATCTAGGTCCTCTTTCCTATCTAGGTCTGATCTATTCTTGTCTTTCTTTATCCAGGTTTGTAAGTCAGCTATTCCTGCCCAAAAGATTTTTCCCAGCTCCTTTCTAAAGTCTTGTTGCTTTTTTAATTCTAAAGGCGACCTCCTATGCATCTTTTTTTCAAATTCAAATATTTTTTGTTCAATTTATTCAGCTATTGTATCAAGTTATTATCTGATTGAAGAGGGAATCTCTCGTATTTTCTGTCTTTTTTTACCGAGCATGCAATTATCATTGACTTTTTTGATGTTTTAGAAAGCGTCGACTTAATAAAAGCTATGTGTTGTAAAATATCCAATCCAGTTGGCAGTTGATCAACTAAAGTTAATAACAAAAATATTCAGGTTGAGTTTGCTCTTGTACAATGTGAAATCTTATAATCATAAGATTTCACATTATAAACTATAGTCTTATATCCTAAACTAGATATTTAAAATTAAAAAAAGCTCAAAACAAATTCGTTACTTGGTATTGCTGGTTTCACTTTCTCAATAATAAAATGTTTGTTTTTTTTCATTTTTATATTTCGCTTTTCATTGTCACTTTTTAATAGTTTCTTACTTTTGTTTGCACTTGAAACTTTCATTTTTTGTGACTCTCCTTTGTTTTCTATTAAATTGTCCATTATAACTTTTAAAACTATTTAAAAGAAATGACATTCACTAATTTCAAAATATGAGATGAAACTAAAATGTTTACTGCAGAATTTCGCAATATACATTAACGTTAATTTACAATTGTCAGTTTTTTCTTTTTACAAGTTTTAGACAGGTAATAAAGTTGTTTATTAAGTGAGAACAAAAGAAAAATGCAAACAAAGTACACAAACCAAATAACAAAAGAAACATTATTAATTAAAAAACCAAACGCTGTAAATATAAACAAATAAAATAAGTACGAATTATTGCGCATTCTTTTTTGTTAAATGCGCATATTTTCGTTTTTTTGCATAAAATCGTTTTAAATTTAAAGAACTTTTAAGAAAAATCACGGATACACATCAATTTAAAAAAAAAGTATAGATTATTATGAGCACATTAAAAAAAAAAAAATGTGTGTGTGTGTATGTGCGTCTATGTATGTGTGTATGTAATTTGGAATTCTGTAACTGTAACATGAACTCTTTTGTTTTCTCACTTCCTATTGTCAAGTGCTGATTATAATTATCGTTTAATTGAGCATTAATGTTTGATAAACTTAGTTCATCTTCAGGTGATCCAATAAGAGGTATTTGATATGCTTTACCTAAGAGCGTATCCTTCGGTAGTTCTTGTGATTCCATAGATAAATTCGAAATTAGTAATGTGACTTTGTTGTTGCCTCCAGATACAAGAATAGGTTGGAGATACACATCACTTTGGTAAAGAAGCTCTGGATTTGGTTCGAAACAATAGTCATTTTTGGTTGGGAAGTTACAGGAAACTTGCAAAACGGATGTTGAAAATGGTTTTTAAAATGTTCGTTTTGTGGTAAGGATTTCTTGGTACTTGCCGTCAAGCTGCTGTGATTTATCTTCTAAGATAGTATTTTCCTCTAACTGATATGGGCCATCATTAATTTCTAAAGATAGCTTGTTTTCTTTAAAGTCTATATTCCAATTGTACTCTGTGAGGAAGTCTTTGCCAAGTATGACATTATAGTTTAGATTCTTATGACATGTTTTAAACTGGTATGTATGCTTCTCAATTTCGAACTCTAAGGAAAACATTCCCTTTATGGACAGTGTTTGACCGTTGGCAGAAGTAACTCGTGGTAACTCACTTTTTTGTAGGGTTACATTGTTTCCAGCATTCTTAAACATTTTGTATAGGTCATAACTTATAGCAGAGATTGCTGCTCCAGTATCGATTAGTATTCTTGTCCAATAATTGCATACCTTTCCCCATATGTTAAGATTAGTTGTTTGAGGCACAGTTTTCTTTTTAGATATTTGGTCCGTATCTTGATCAAACATAGGTTCTTGACTTAAATCTACCAATCTAACTGGTATGATTGTCTCTTCTAGTATGTCTTTCTTTTGGTTGGAACTGACCAAATCGTTAACCTCCTCGTTGTTTTCTGGAGTAAACTGTTGATATGTAACGAAATCTTCTGGCTCGGCTTCAGAAGTATTATCTAGTGATTTGGGGCAACAATTGGTATTGATTTCATCAGTGTAATTTTGGTCAACTCTTATAATACTTTCGATGTCTGGTGGATCGATAATCACACTTGCTTCATCTTGTACAACTTCTGGATCTTCTTATGTGAAGCTTTTCATATTTTGGAGCTCCTGATTTATTGTACTGAGATATTCCTTGTTGTTTATTTCTTCTTTCGCTTGTGAAAAAGACTTTTGCTCCATAATATGTTGTGACAAACACCGAACCTGATCTCGTAGATTGCTTAGTTCATGGGTGATCTGTTCACAAAAGTTCTCAATCTCGTGACGTTTGAAATTGTTCTCATCTTCATATGAAGAGTTCAGAGGAGTATAATCTAGCCTATAATATGACATATGATCTTGCTCTAGTGTATCATTGTAACAACCGGTGTTGGCTTCATATGGATATCTCTCATCAAAAGTTGGTATCTGATTGTTTGTATAAGATTTTTATCCGTAATCATAACTTTCATTCCAAAAGTAGTCTTCAGCATCTTCATATTCAAAGGTCATGTCGTCATCATTTTCGAAATAATTCTCCTGATGTTGAGCAATACTCTCTATACCTAGTATACGGATTGACATATCTTTGACTTTCATGGGTACCTGTTCGTGTATTTTGAACGTTATTCCACTTGTTACTTTGTGGTCTTGATTTCACATAATTATCCTTATAAGTTTGTTGTGGATTATATGAGGTAATGGATCTCCAATTTCGGTTATTCAAATCGGGTTGAATGTATTTATTGCCCATGTTTCTGCTCTGGTTATCAAAATTTCGTGGAGTCCAGTTTCTATTGTTTCTCCATTGCGGTTGTTGCGTAACGTTTTTCCTGTACAGATACTGTGAATTGTTACTTTGTGGAATCCTGGGACCTTGATTTTCTTGTCTGCATTGTCTTGCCAAATGTCCCGTCTTATTGCATATAAAGCAGGTTGGTTGATTTACTGTAGCTGGGTTATAATCCTGATTTTGGCCAAAGTTACTATTATTTTGTCTCCGTAGTCCAACCTTTAACTTTCTGATCTCCTATTTGAGCCTAGCTACTTCTCTAGTCACATTTTCTAGATTAGCTAAATTCGCAGGTGTTGCACTATACGCAGCCACGGGTGGTGTGTCGCTATCGGCAAAAGATACAGTGTTATGCTTAGTAGACTGGTTTTGTAATTTTGTCATCGTTTTTATCACGGTTTCGACTATGCGAGCGTCATCATCAGCGTTAACTGAATTATTTACTCTAGCAATTCTGACGCTTGTGTGTATGTTTTTTGTTGGCTTAGAAGAAGTTTTCTCTTTAAACTAGAATTAACTCCTTGAATAAAAAGATCTCTTTTAGTTTCTTCCGAAACTTTTAATTCTTGCGACAGCTTCTCTAAATTTGCTAAAAAATGTTCAAGCCCTTTTTCTCCTTCTTTTAGTCCATACAGTTGGGTTTTCTTAATCCAAATACGTTCTGGTGGATCATACTCATTCTGAAAAGCTTGTTGTATTAATAGTAAATCTTGCCTTATTTTGTTTGGAAGGGATTCATAAAATTTCGAAGCAGATTTATTTAAGCAAAGTGGAAAAGCGCAAAGTTGTTCATTATTGTCCCATTTGTTAAATGTAACAGTTCTCTTAAATTGAAGGGAAAATTCTTTTACATCATCATCTGGTCCTCCGTTAAACTGTGGTAAACTAGACTTATCGATTGTTGGTCTTAATGAGCTTGTAATGCTTTCTAGCCAATTAAGAGTGTTTCTCTCAACTTTTTGTCTAACCAAAGAAGCTTCGGCTTCTTGTTTTGCCGTGGAATTTAATAGTTTTCTGACAACCTTTTCTATCTTCTTTTCACTTAAAATTTTATCAATATACTCATCTCGCCTATCATTTTCCTCGTGTCCTAGAGAGTTTCGATCAAAATTATCTATTGGTAAACCTTTAATGTCCGGTGTGATACAGTTGGGTGCAGATGGTGTTTTTGAGTAAAATAGTGGTATAACATTAGGATTGTTACTATGAGGTGAACCTGAATGACTCGCCATAATTTTTTTTTGGTGTTGAGAAGAAAATGTTTTAAATGTTTTCTAAATGTGTTTCAGTGTGTTTTAAAAATTTTCTTTCTGTTCTTTTCTTCTCTGAAACAAAAATTTTTTTGATATTTTTTCTTCGCCTTTTGTTTCAAAAGTAAATTATTTAAATGTTTGAAAATAGTTAATAATGAAAGAGTCTAGAGTGTGAACCGTGCAAATATCTCACTGATTTATGAAGAAATGAGTGCATAAAGTTAATCTCGGTAGAAATCTCCAGTGTGAGGTCGGTGGATTTTTTTTTTTTTATAATTTTATTTATATTATTTTAATTATGTTAAGGATGTGTTTATTAAATGTGACTGTGATGGTTGGTTCTATGTAAGTGTAATGGTAGCGCAAATATAGAGAGTGATAGAATGTGAGGTAGGACTGTCAGTGCGTAACGCAGATGTGGTAAAAGCGCGATAGGAGCACGGCTATCTAAAACACAGGCCTATTAATCGTGCAAAACGTAAAAATAACTGAAGGCCGATTAGTAAAAATTTAATTTAGGCTTTATTTTGATTTATAAAATTATTTTAACAAATTACAATTGTTATCTAATTTGTCAACTAAAGGCATACTTATTTTATATTTATTGAAGAAAAAATATTACCAAACTTCAATGAAACATAATTTATTCAAAAGAGTTTTATATAAGTCAAACAACAAAAACAACACAAGTTTTAATTTAATCACTCAGTTTTAAAATTTTTTGAGCTGGCTCCTTGTAAGAGCGTGGAGTGTTTAGCTTTGAATAATTATTTTAAAAAATATTTGACAAAATTTTTATACACTTATTATTCTTAAAATAACCAAAAAAAAATTTGTTGATTGATTGAAAGTAGTATGATAAGGAATGCAAACAAACTGGCAAAGTCATATCCAATGCAATAAAAAGTATATAACAAAAGAAAGTAAATTGACTTAAAATGTCAGTTGGCTTTGTTAAACCACCTCTATCTAAGTCTAATAGATAAGCACCATACTCATTACAATATGAATATGTATCAGTGTCAAGATCTTCATAACCAATCTTAAATTGAAGGTAACCAGCAATGTATACTAAAGCCATTTTAACAGAGTCAGTTAAACTAGACTGTAATATTTTCAAAGAATCAAATATTTCACTTTCCTTTTGTGTTAGTTGCCTCTGACAGTTCATGCAAGTATGACCAACATGAAGCTCACGAAAGTCTGAATCATATTGTAAAAGTAGTTTTGAGTGCTCAATTTTAGTTTTTTCTAAAACTTGTTGAACCGAAATAAAATAAGCACCACCAGCACCTTGACGTAACTTATTAAATGCCTTTTCAATAGGGTCAGATGTAAAGTCACCAAGTTTTACAAATTCGTGTGATGTACTTAACAAATATTTTGCTAACTCAACTAGTCCTTTTAAGGTATGGACTATCGCTTTAGATGTTTCAACAGTCAATGTTTTAATTCTATTTTTTCCATTATGGCAATCCATATCTTCACAGATTTGTGATAATGAAAGTATCTGTTGCAGACGAAGATCATCAGTCGAATTTATGACAGAGCGCAATGGGTCTCTTAACCTTTTATCATCACCCAGTTTGTGAACATTAATAATTTTCCATGCGTCTATAAACATTTTTAGAAATAAAACAGTTCCTTTAACATTGGTTTGGTCTATTTTAGAATGTGTTGATAAGGCAGAAAGAGTTTCATCACAAAAAACTCTCAAACACAAAGAAACTTTTTGTCGCTCAACAGGTTTTGGAAAGATAGAAGCTGTATTTAAACGTGAAAGAGTCACAAGTGTCTTACTTTCTAAGTTGTAAAGGTTCTTAAGATCACTCCACCTTGCAATTAAATTATCATCATCATCCTTAAGTTGAATTTCTTGTGTTTTTTCAGTAATCCAATTATTTCTTATGTTTTTCCATATATGAACATAATCGTAAAGTAAAAAAATGTTATTTTTAGTCAGCCATGGTTTATCTTCTAAAGTTTCAAAGAGAGAGAAAAACTTTACATTGACTTTATTATTGTCACATATAATCGCAACACAACTTCCATTTGCATTTGAAATTGATCCAAGTATAGAATCAACTACTTCATACTGAAAATCTGAATCAAGACAACATACTGGAATCATGCATACTATAAAAGTGGGTCCACCAAAAAGACATTTAATCATAACAGCTAATATTGTTTTTGCTAATTTGTCTGGTTGATTAACAGATTTCCCAAAAAAATCTCCGCCGTGATAAGTTAATGAAGGTTTAACATATACTTCATCAACTATTAAAATGCACTGTCGTTGTCAGTTAGTAAGTTTGCAAAAAACATGCAAAATAAATTCATCACTGTTTAATTTTGAAGCTTTTGATGTCAATTTTTGTAGAGTAGAAACACTGGGAAGCTGATAATCATTTCGAATTCGCTTATAAAGTACTCTTGAAACAGAAAAATATTCAAAAGCTCGAACAATAGTGTTTGAAGAATACAGTGTATCTCCAATACTTAAGACTTTCATAGAAGATAAACTTTCTAAAATAACTTGTTTTTTTATCGATAACTCAATATTAGTCAATTATCTTATAGCTTCAGCCAAATTCGACCATTTGTCTAAAATAGTTACATGATTTTTTGACAAACTTGTTACATAGCATAAGCATCCACAATGATACGTCTCATATTTTAATTTAGAAGAAAGATTTAGTATGAACCTATAAAAAATCAAATAAGAAAATCAGTAACAATTAATTTTATTTTTTTTTTATAAATTTATAATAATTTAAAGAAAGCTTATCTTACTTTGGTAAACCACAGTAAAATTCAGTTGATTGAAAACAAATTTTTTCATCACATTTGTAGACAACTATACACTTAAATAAATCTTTTGGGATTTTTTTTTGGTAATGAATAATCGCATCATTGAAATTCAAAGAGTCCATCGCTTTAAAAGTTTCAAGTTGATCAGCTTGTACACTTCTTGCACCAGAAGTTGATGAAGTTGTAATTCTTGACTTTTGAGGTGCAGTTGGTACAAGGCTGGACTTAACACAATTAAAAATAGAAGGTGGAGAAGAGGGTCTTTCTTTACCATATATATTTATTTTTTTGAAATTTATAGGCCAATGTTCAGAACATACAACAGTGTATTTGCTATCAGGAATGTTGCTTCTTGGAATAGCAGATAGCCACTTTCTACGATCATCTGGATCTTTTGGTAATCTGTAAACAGCACACTTTTTTTTATCTGTTAAATAATTAGTAGAGCAATTCGCAACACAACACTTTAAAGGCATAATAAGTCTCAATAAATATTTTTTCTTCTTCCAATTATAAGCAACTACATTTAACCTTCGGCAAATATTTGTGAGTTAATCGGCCTCCAGTTATTTTTACGGTTTGCACGATTAATTTGAGTAAATAATTTTTAATAAAAATTGCTTACTCAAATAAAGCAATAATAAAAATATTTCTAATGATAATATTGCCTTACTTAAAATGAAAGCAAAAGAAAAAATACTTAGGACTGATTTTTCTTCTCTTACTTATTCTTCTTAATCAATATTCTCAATTATTTCTCATCAATATATATATTCTCTTAATATTAACTCATACAAATAACAATACATTAATACTTATAACAACGCAAATTGAAAGTTAATCAAATACATTTCCTTACCAAATCCTTCTCATAAGTTCCTCTTTAAGTTGTTCATAAATTCTTTTCATTAAATTCTCTTTAAATCTTCAAAAATCCTTTTCTCATAAAATCCTCTTTTAAAATCTCTTAAAATTCTTTTAAATTCTTTTCTCATATAATCTCTTAAAATCTCTTAAAACTTTTTCTTTCTCTTAAAACTTTTTTTTTATAATCTTTCATAACTCTTTCTTAATACTTCTTCAAGAACTCTTTTTAAAACATTTCATCAAAATTTCCCGAAAACATCTCTCTAAAGAGAGGTCTCAAGAAAATCTACTAAAAAATCTCCCCCAAAAGAAAACGTAAAAACCTCCTAAATATTTTCTCAACCGTTTCTTTTCTATCTGTCCGCAGGTGTTATTTTGAATTCTCGTCCAGACAATAGATTTCTTTTTCTTCAAGTTCGTTCAGTACTTTAGTTTCAACTTCTGAGTCATGGTATTCTTTAAAACAAGTTTTACTAGTTTTCTTTTTATTAGTCTTTATATCAGAGTGGCTACAGAACTTTCTAGAACTTTACTAATTAAAATCATATGATTGTGTTTCAAGTCGTATTTGCGAAACAGTTTTAATCATTTATGGTGTGACTTATTCATTTTTCATGTTATTAGACATGTTTGTCCACCTGGTGTTTTTTTAGTTGACTCACTCTTTTCCTCGTTTGAATGCAGCGTGTTTGAGTCGGGTAAAACTTAAAGATAATGTTTAGAATTTTCTTCATCTTCCCTCCTCACAATCTGCATTTTTGAACTAAACATCTCTATGGTGTTTTTTTTGGACTGAGAAATAATTTTACAATCCTTTTCGTGTGCAACTGATAGTTTATGGCTTGAAAACTTTTTCCTCATTGATTGTTGTTTTTTTTCTTTTGTTTCGCCATACTCCTTAACGTTGCCAAGCGTCCACTCGCTAGCCAATTTTATTCCTTTAGATTTTTCGGCACCTAAATTATTTGCTGACTTACAAACAGAACAACCAAGACCTGTTAATGAAACTGTCAACCAGTCAAATGTTTTTAATTTCTCCTTCCACTGTAAATCAGACCAGTAATCTGGAAAAATACTATCACATTAAGGAAAGGATTGGCAAGTTTCAATACTCGAAAACTCTGTCACTTCTTTATTTATTTCAGTGTTATTTTCCAAATTACTTTTAGAACTAACACTGCTTAACTTTCTTTTCCTTCCGCTTGCTAGCCATTTATCCATATTTAAAATGAGTAAATTTTGATATATATAAATATATATATATATATATATATGTGTGTGTGTGTGTGTGTATATATATATATATATGTATATATATATATATATATATATATATATATACAGTATTGGACAAAACATTTGCAACCAACATCGAACTATGCTAAAAAGTGTTTCTAATTTTACATGTCTTAAAAACGAAACGAACTACACTACCACAGCAAACAGTTCAGGAGTCTGGAGTCATAGCATGCCATGACATAAGCAATCAGCTGACAGGTGACAGCACACAGCCAGAATTTCGACAAGTGCCATTTTGTAGCGGACAAAACAAGTGCAACTTTTTTGGTTTGTTTCATTTTCTTAAGTCTGGTCCGTGTCAACGTCACGGAAGTTTTTTAATAATTAAAGGAAATATCCAGAAGTTTCCATAAGTTTCCAGAAGTAGCATCTGGAAGCATCTAGTAGCATCCAGAAATATCCAGAAACATTCAGAAGCATCCAGACGCATCCAGAAGCTTCCAGAAGCATCGAAAAGAAGCATTTAGAATCTTCCAGAACAGGTTCACACAGGTTCATATTACTACATAAGAGACATGTAAATCGACATGTAATTCAGTCAGTATATGGAAGTCAATCAGTCAGTATTATCAAGAAAGTTTATCAAAGTGAGTTTTATCAAAGTGTTTTATCAAAGAACATCAATACAAGAAGTGAAATACAACAAGTGTTTCATTACATCAATACAGTCCACATCCAACCAAGACGTTGTGTTCCACAGAGCATTATTGTATCATCACAAGGTAAATGTAACACGGTAAGTCTTGAGAAGCGTGATTATTTATTTTTTATTATTTTTATGACTTCAAGTGCAAAAATGGCTCCCGACAGTCTTGGATTGCAACTAAGAAAGAAAATTATTGGCGATTACGTAAGTGGAATGTCACAAAAAAGTATTTGTGATAAATATCGCAAATACTTTTTTGGCGAACTGTCCTGTTCAGTGATGAATCGAAGTTCAACATCATTGGAAGCGATGGCATTTGCCGTGTACGTTGACCGGCCGGAAAACGCCTCGATTTACGTTACTGCCATAAGACCGTGAAGCATGGTGGAGGCAATGTAATGGTCTTGGAGTGTTTTTCTGCTAACGGTCTAGGTCCAACACATCGAAACGATGGAATAATGGACTGTTTCATGTATAAAAATATCCTAAAAGATGTTATGTTACCTCATGCTGAATGGAATATGCCAATAAAATGGGTTTTTCAGCAAGACAACGATCCAAAACACACTGCAAAAGTAGTCAAGCAGTGGTTTCAAGACAACCACCTATCGGTGATGTATTGGCCGCCTCAATCTCCGGATCTCAACCCTATCGAGAACCTGTGGGAGATCGTCAACCGCAGAATTAATCGTGAACGAGCAGGTGTGGTTCGTTCTTGATTTTCAGCAACTTTAGTTTCAAGACCTTCGTCTATTACTAGTGCATTCAACTCACCGATCAATAAAGTAACAGCTTTCTCAGCCATCGTCCTGCTCCTAAAAATCTTGTTTTTAAATCTGGGAGATCTAATATTGTTGCAAAAGCATATATAGATTTGTTCTCGCAGTCTCCGTAACGGCGATGCAAAGATTCACAGAGAGATTCTTTGAAATTTCCGTAGTCATTGATGCGATCAAGTGACATGTTAACTGCATTTGTTATTGGGATAACTTCTTATGTGGTTACTTTTGATGAACTTGCAGTAAGCGTGACGTCTTCAAAATCTTTTAAAGCAGCAACGAGAGAAACCAAATTGTCCCTTCTTCGGTTGACAATTCTTTGTTTTGTCGAGCAGCTTTTGGGAAATGTGGTGTTACCAATAGAATCGCATCCTTTTGTTCAATTAAGTGGTTAAGCATTTGGAAGGTGCTATTCCATATTCTAGTTGGCTCATCTTGAACGATGCTGTGTTTAGGAAGTCTCCAACATTAGCTGTGTCGATAGTTATACTAAACTGATCAGCTTTCTTTGCCAAGAAACGAATTTTACTTGATACCTTCTGATATGTTAGGAATTTCAATGGTCGAGAAACATTTTCTAATTGGTATTGTATATCTTGGCTCCAAAAACCTTTTAGTAAGCAGTAACCTTTTGAAACCAGGATTTTCTACTATACTAACAGGTTGGTTATCTGTGCATATCATTTCTGCAATATATATATTAATAAGCCTTGCAATATATATATTAATAAGGCAAATAAGCCTTGTAATTTTTATTGACTTCGGATCTGTAGATGTGAAAGGCCTGGTCTTTGCAAACACTTGGTGTATTGTCTATTGTTTAGGAAATGAAGATCTAGGCTTCATTTTTACATCTAACTAAATGTAGATGTCGTGAATAAAGTCGTTTTAGCTGACGTGAAGAAGGCGTTTCTGCAAATTCGAATACACGAATTGGATAGAGACGCACAACGCTTAATTTGGTATAAGGGCTTATAGAAAATGGAATTAATGGAGTTACGATTTACATGGGTGATTTATGGTTCAAGTTCAAGTCCTTACATTTTCGGCGCACGATTAAAAAGCTTATAACAAAATACAAGGACATTTATTCAAAAACGGTGCTTTCTCTGGAAGAAGATACTTATGTCGATGATATACAAACAGGTGAAGAAACGGAAGAAGAACTTTTCAGGTTTAAAAATGAATCAACGCAAATCTTAATGGAAGCTGGTTTCCAGCTGCACAAACGGCATAGCAATGTAAGCAAGTTGGGAAGCGACGCTGAGGCTAAATCAACAAAAATACTTGGGATTCCTTAGAACAAAGAAACGGATCAACTATCGATTGACTTTACTGCTCACATCAATATTGGAAATAAGGAAGTGATAACAAAAAGGAAAATGCTTTCCGCTGTCAAGAATGACGTATTGGGATTTAGTACACCTGTTTTAATCACTGGAAAAATACTATACAGTCGACAATGCTTGTTAAAACTTGGATGGAATCAACAAATTCCAATGGAACTTTCAGAAGAATGGAAAACCTGGATCAAGGCAATAAGAACTAAAAGAACTATTTCAATTCCACGGAGCGTTTTGTCTGAAAGAATCATTGAAATGGAGCTCCATGGATTTTCAGACGCAAGTAAATCAGCAGTATGTGCATGCGTCTACGTTGCAGTGAGCCATCAATATTCAAAAACCAGCAACCTACTTGTAGCGAAAGCACGGATCGCACCAAGGGATCTTAGTATTCCTAGAGTTGAGCTGGTAGCGGAGCACACCTAGAGCAAATTAATAAATCATGTTAGGAAGACATTAAACAAGTATAATGTCATTGAAGTAAATCATTGGGTTGACAGTACTGCGGTACTTTACTGGTTAAAAGAAAGGGGCAGTTGGTCACAGTTTGTCAGGAACCGAGTTCAACAGATCTTATTGAATGGAGAAGTAAAATGGCTTTATGTCCCAACAAAAGAAAACGCAAGTGATGTTGGAACAAGAGGAGTGAGTCCTGAGAAATTATCAAGCTTGTGGCTCAATGGACCTACATGGTTGAAACACAAAGAAAATTGGCCAATCTAGCGAGAAATAATCGAAGCGCCGAACGCATTATGTGAAAATATTAGTGTGAAAGAGAATGTCAGTATGGCAACAGGAGAAATAAAGGGATATCATATATTTAAAGAAATGTTGAGTAAACACAAGTATTGGAAGATCATAAGAATATCATGTTTCATAAAAAGGTTTATCTACAATTGTCGGAGTAAAGAAAAAATAACAGGACCACTGAAAGCTGAAGAGATGATAGAAGCGGAGTTGATGAATCTTAAGTTACTACAAGAAGCTGTTGCAATAGAGTCCAATGTGGAACTTAAACAGGATGAAAAACAGCTTTGGAGATGTCACGGAAAAGTCTCTGGGTATAATCCAATATTTGTACCAAAAGGTTTTCAACTAACTCTAAGAATTATTGAGCATCATCACGCAAAAATGTTACACGGGGGAGTAGGAGATACCATGAGAAGCATAAGAGAAAGATTTTGGATACCAAATTTGAGAGTTGCCGTAAAAAGGGTCATTCGTGAATGCAATTTATGTAAGAGATATAGAGTGAAGCCGCTGTTACCGCCAACAAGAGCAATGTTACCACGCTTGAGAACTGAAGATATCGATCCGTTTACGGTTACAGGTGTTGATTTTGCCGGTCCGCTAAAATATAAAATGCCAGAAAAATTGGTTGAAAAATGTTATGTTGCACTATTTACATGCGCATGTACAAGAGCTGTCTACCTTAGACTTTGTTATGATCAATTGGCAGGAGAATTTCAGAGATTTTTAAAGGAGTTTGTTGCAAGAAAAAGACCACCACAATGATGATTAGTGATAACGCAAAGACATTTGTGACAACGGGGAAGTGGTTAATTACACTTAGGGAGGATGAAAATCTCGCAAACTATCTTGCTACTCAAGCCATAAAAGGGAGGTTTAATTTGTCAAAAGCGCCGTGGTGGGGAGGTTTATTTGAAAGGTTATCGGAATAATGAAGAAAAGTTTGTCAAAAACAATCGGTAAGGGCATGTTGAGCTTCTTTGAATTAGAAGAAGTATTGTTGGTTGTGGAATGCGCTATGAACAATAGGCCACTTTGTTACCAAGGTGACCAATTCGGCAATCAAGTATCAACGCCAAATTTATTAATGAGGGGGAGACCTGCAGTTTTGCTTGAAGAAGGTATCGATTTAATAATAAAGGACGATTGCGCACAACGTAGGGTCAAGTTTGTGAAAAATTTTAAGAATCACTTAAGGAAAAGATGGATGAACGAGTACGTGCACCCAATGGAAACAACAACAACAACAACCAAGGGAAAAAAGAGGCAATGTGAAACTCCCAGGTTCGGAAGTATGGTGCTCATTAAAGGCGATGTGAAGGACAAGGCATTTCTCAACATTGGATGAATTGAAAACAACATTAAAGGGAAGGATAACGTTATTTGTGGCTTTATGGTATGACTGGGAAATGGTTATTTGATAAAACGACAAATTCAGTTGGTGTTTAACTTGGAAATGGATTGTGGGGCAGAAAGCGGAATCGAATCGGACGATAATTTGGAAGCTAGAGCTGAAGAGGATACCTTGAAAAGAGAAACGAGACTAGCGAAATTGGATGCAAGACAAAAGATCAATTACATCATGGAAGAGGAGATGGAAGATAGCTGATTAAAGCCGAAGTCTCAGTTTTAATCGGGGGAGGGTGTCGTGAATAAAGTCTTCAAGATGTAATTAGCGTGTGCAAAAGTGTTAATGTATGTAGGTGTTAATGTATGTAATTGTTATTGCATTAAAAGTGTGAAAATGAGGCGATTGTGAAAATGTATAAAAAGAGAGTGCATTTTGTAAAATGTATTGATTCGCAGTCAGATGTAAAATATAGTATCAAGTTCGAAAAGGAAATGTGACTCTTTAGTGTCTCAGGGAAAGTCAAAATAATTCCCCACATAGAAGAAGAGCTTCTAGTATTAATCTCCACATCCTCAGACATAGGCCCGAGACTTGTGAATACGGATGTGAGTGTAGTAGATCAAGGTTCCCTTGCCATGGTCGTAGGAGTATCACAAGCAGGGTTAGGAATGGATTTAGAAGATGGTCCTGCAGTAGAGCTATCCGCGCATATACCAAAATCGATAATACTAGCTCTATCCTGTTTCTGATTTTTGATATCAGATTTATGAAGAGCATTTAAATGCTTAAGCATGTTCGATGTTGTGTATGACTGAGAAATTCTGCCACCACCCCTGGATATAACAGTTATGCAAAAGTTGCATATTGTAGAGTTAGTGTCATTTAAATCGATCGCAAAATAGTCCCATACCTCGCTTTTCTTACGTTTTGGCATCATAATGATTCTATATTCTAAAATAAAAACAGCATTTTTAATAATAAAAAATAATAATTCAAACAATAATAATTATAATAAAACAAGCAAATAAGATTATTATAATAGAACTTATCGCCGTTTAAACGATAATTCGTCTGACTATTTTTTTCTGTGAACTTTGGAAAGTCAGACGAGAAAACTTTGGTTTTTGCGCTTATGCAATTTTTCATCAACTGGAACAAATATGTTCCTGCGGCTTTTCTTTGATCTTAATGAAATATCGTAAAGTTTCGGGGGGTTAATCTTACGCTGCGCCAAAATTTAGTTAATTAAATTATCAGTGCTATTCAGCAGCAGTATAATAAAAGAAAAAGTTAATTTAAAGTATGCTTTTAAAAAAGTTTGTGATTTATTTCTTATTAAACTTCTGAAGGATTACTAAAAAGAAGCTTTTAAAGCTCTCAGCAATGGCATATTACCCCCGTCCTAAAACCTGCAAAACGTAATTATAATTCGCCATTATTCATTTTTTTAAATAACCAAAGTTTTCTCGTCTGACTTCCCAAAGTTCGCAGTATTTTGCGTATTTGCAACGTTTACTTTTGTTAAGGTTTTCCTTCACAGTTTACTTCAGCTATGGTTTAAAACGCAACAGTGAAAATTTAAAGTAAATTAAACAAAAGAAAGTCACAACGGTAAAGAGTGAATATTTTATTTCAATTATCAAGGGAGTGTTAATAAAAGAAGTGTGCCCATAATTATGAAAGTGGTCTAAGTCATATAGTTCTTGTTTCGAGATATTTAATGATTCGCATTTGAATAAATTAAAAGATATTTTTACATTATGCGACATTTAAAATTATAATTTTATTAGCCTTGATTAATGGAAATTTATTATAGATATGAAATTTTGAGTGAATTTCATAGGAAAATGTTGTTTTTAAAACTTGAATTGACTTAGACCATTTTCAAAATTAACTGAATGTCCTATAATTGACTTAAAGTAATAAAAAATTGTGATTTTTATTTAAAATAACAACTTTAACGAAATAATTCATAAGCATTTTATTAATTATTTTTAAAAAGTAATCCTTTTTGTCATTATTTCGAGTATTTAAGATTCTTAAAATGTTCCTGAAAAACTGGAGGGATGTACGGTAGTATAATAACTCATAATATCTTTATGTTTTTATTCCGATACTGGTCTAATGGAGGTGTATAATTGAAGTAATTTAACACTTTACGAATATCCAAATCAGGACTCAAATATTTTCGACTAGGAGCATGACGAGCTCTGGTGTAGTGCTGGGAAACTTAAAATATGTTCTTGTACAGCTTTTATCTTAGTTTCATCAGTTTTTCGCGAAGATCCAGGCATTTTCCCACGACGATCAGTTCCATGTGTTTCAGCATTCAGAACACGAGATAACCGCCCAACAGAAATTTTATAGGTGTCTAAAAAAAAGTTTCTGCAAACCGACACGTCTGACTTGTTATTTTTTGACAGAAAATACTTGTAGCTGCATTTTCTCATAGGTCTTTCAAACATTCTGGGCCGCCTTTGTTTTATTAATTGTTGGTGAACTGTAGTACACAGATACAGATTCTGTGTTTCAGAATCTTTTAGTTTCCAAAAAGTATCTAAATTAAATTTTCTTTCGTTATATTCTACGCGATCTAAACATTTTTTTGAGCAAAAGCAATCCTTATTTTCAAAAATTTTAGCACTCACAAGTTTTGATTTTTTTGTCGTGTATTCTTCGCCACTATTTCTCTTAATTTTTCTAATATTTTGTGCGTAACTACCATCATTTCTTGCCCGTTTTTTTGTCTTATCTTTTTCTCTCTGCAACATTTCTGGGGTTACTAAATTTACAAACAAATCTTCAAAATATGCTACATCTGACGATGATAACTGCCTCACTCTTTTCCATTTCTTGGAAGTATTACGTGGTCGTATAATAGAGAGCTTACGATATGAAAACTGCAACGGCAACGGAGACGACAAAGGTCTGGATCGAGCGGTTGCGACTTGCAGTTGCGGTATTCCAATAAAATTAGTTACGAATTTCCGCTTCAAAAAAAAGAAAACATCTTGAAATAAAAAGAAAAAATTTAAAAATGGCTCCTTTAAGAAATGCTAGAAATGGTTTATTACTTGCATTAGAATCAAATATCATAGACGACGAAAAGTTTTTACAACTGTACAAATGAAATTTGCCTAAGAATCCAGATTTACCGTTTCGGAGTTAAGCAATTTTGTTTAGAAATCATGTCTGATGATGAATGCAAAAGTGAATTTAGATTTCTACGTAGTGATTTATATCGCTAACTCAATGTACTTCAACTACCTCAAGAGTTTGTATGTTATAACGGGTTAAAAGTTACTCCGGTGGAAGCATTGTATATTTTTTTAAAACGGTTTTCCTACCCATGAAGACTACTCGATATGATACTTGATATATATATATATATATATATATATATATATATATATATATATATATATATATATATATATATATATATATATATATATATATATATATATTTATACTTATGTATATATTCTAAATTTGTATCAGAAATTAAAAAATTACTTTGTTACACTTTAAGAGCAAGTACTACTTTGATCTATTTATAAGCCGTTTTCAGAAAACGCGAATTTCAACGTTTTGACGTTCCGTAAAAAGTTTTAAAACGGCATTTCAGGGAATCCCATCCATTGCGCATGCCTAGTGTCAAATATTTATCATAAATTGTAGAAGTTGCCGTTGCAGTTTTCTTATCGTAAGCTCTCAAATATCTGCAGATCACATCGTATTCGAATAATAATTAACGTATTTACATAATAAGTACGTTATTATTAACTTACCTGAACCGCTATCTGACGACAGTGTTAAAATATATAAATTATTTGCCACCAGTAATTTTATTAATTCCAAAGCGCTAAACTGAATTATATTTTATAGCTAGATAAACCGGAATGAAATTGTCGTTATTGTTAAAATTTGATTGTCATTTGTTTTATTATGCAGTACAGAAACGCGTCAAAGAAGGCCCGTGCCATTTTCAAGTTGTTTGCATAATTTCTTTAAATTTTTGAATTAGACCTCTTTCATAATTAACACTAAATGAATTCCGTATAACGTTGTAATTACAACTACTTTTTAAAAGATTCATTTTTGACGATATCGTAAAAATTACATTGAATATATTTAGTTTAAAATCATGTCATGTGAAATAAGTGATTAATTTTTTTTTTTTAATTTTGACTTAGACCACTTTCATAATTATGGGCACAAGTGAAGTCATTAAAAAGTCATTTTCGAAAGAATCGGAATCGTTAAAAAAGGTAGAGAATCGCGATTCTTACGATTTCTTGAGAATCGTTGGAATATGGAGAATCGGAGTCGGAATCGGCCCATCTCGAAATAAAACAGATTTTGATTCCCATGAGTTTCGTCTTTCGGCAAAAAATGGTCATAAAAGTCAATCATGTGATAAGTCAATGATACGAGAGTGTAAAGTCCATCTATTCTCAAACAAATGGTGAAATAATTCTTAAAGCTAAATTGTCTTATTTGAGCAGCATACCAAAATACAAGAATATACAATCTGCTCAGCTTCTATATCGAAATGTGGAACATAAATGTATATTTGTTTTTAATAGCTTTGCCCAGCTCAAGCTGCTTACTACCAAATCCTGCTAATTCAACAGATATCTTTAGTAGAATCGATGTTTTCAAAACGATCAGAGACCTTTTAAAGTTTGATGGTTCAACAATAAATAAGATAAACAGTTTAGTATCAGAAAATTTTACAAATGCTTGCATACTTGCTTTTACAAAATTAAATAGAAATGAAATTGGAGCATGTAAGTTACATAATTTTAACGCAGCAAATTTGTTATTTAACTTCTTTATATATATACATATATATATATATATATATATATATATATATATATATATATATATATATATATATATATATAAATTCACTGTTTTCTTTGATGTTATTTTAAAAGATCAATTGTTGCAATAATTATAATAAAAGACTTTGTAGCTGTTATACTTAACAATTTCTTCTTTATTTAATGTTAAACCTATTACAGAAATTATCAGAACTAAAACTTATTTGCACCCAGAGATTTCTGCTTTTTTTTAAAAAAAAATTTTTTAAAAACCTTAAATGATTATGAAAATATTATAGCTATTTCCAAATAATAGGAATTACACTTTAATTTTAAATTGCCGCCTTGTTAATTTTGTTGTTAATATGTTTGTTGTTTTTTAAAGCATTGTATTATCTCTTGCATAATAGATATTGATGCTGATGGAAAACCTCAGGCTGGCATAGCTTTTGGAGGGTTTAACTGGATGGGAAGCTCATCAGAATGTTTGTCTCAAAAAAATTCAAGATTTTGCACCATGAATAATATATTTGTAGAAGGACTATCAAACTCATTTGCACCAGTAAGTTCAGAAATTAGTTTATTGGATATTACCCAGTGTTTTGCACTAGAAGATTTGTCAAAAATTTGCAACATTTATAAAAGTTTTTCAAAATTTTTATTAAAAAAATTTTCATGCTTAAACAACAAAGAGTTTTCAAAGTAATTCTCCTGATCTTTTTAAAAATATTTTATCGCTTTGTATATCTTTTACATTGAACATTAAGTATCTAGAGAAATTTATCTTAAAATCACTGACAATCATTAAGTGAAACTTTATAAAGCTTAAACTTACTATGTAATGTATGTATGTGCTTGATTATGCTAAAAAATACTTTATTAGATGTTAAAATTGATGCAGAAAAGATATATCATTTTATTTAAAACTCTTAATATGGATTTGAATATTTGAGGTTATATCTGACCATATTAGAGCAACTGTGAACATATTAGATTGCTGTTTATAAACATTGAGGCTATTTTCTGCAAATTCAGCATTAAGTTATGCTGTTTTAACAGTGCGTTTAACAGATCTATTTAATATCTTTTCCTTCTTTAGGCAATCAATCTTGGTTTATGTGTTCCAGACATTTGTGAAGCAAAAGACATAACTATGATTTTGACAGTTTTATCAAATAGTAAGTTGGTTTTTAAGGAAATTTCTATTATTCTGTTTGTTGCCTGTTTGATGTTTTAAAATTTCAATATCCCAAAATATCTTTTAAACGTTTTAATGTTAGGCTTATGTTTACTTAATGATAGTTCCACTAATTATAGTAGTTCCACTAATTTGTTTTATTCTGGTTGTTTATTTTTTACCAACTGGTTGGATCACAACAAAAATTAAATATTAGAGCCAAGCATAAGAAAAAAAACATAAAATTTATGTTAAAGTTTTGTTATAAGAACCACAAAAGAAAGAAAGTCAATTACATTTACAGCAAGCACCTTATGTTTTACGCTGCTCCCAGATAAGGGGTTTAGGTTGAAGGTGAAGGTAGCTGGATTTTTTCTTCATAGAACTATCAGGTGGATATAGTAGATTAACGCTAAACAAAAATTAAAATCGTTGTCGCTCCTTAATTAAGAATGGAATGATTTTTTTATTTTTAATATTGATAATATTTTTAACGTCATAACCTTGTTGTCTATGGTGCTACAGATAGCTTAAATAGACCCTTTGTAGCAGGAGTAATCTTACAATTTAAAATGATAATGACAATGTATAAATATAGGCCTTGCAGAACAAGCAGAACTTAGGGGTCTTCAGCCCCCTCCCTTTTAAAAATCTTGGGGGCTTTGGTATTTAAAGTCCCCCAAGATTTTTAATTCTGTTTTTTTCAAAATGTTTATTCTTGATAGCTGCTTTCTTCAACATGGCGGACGATTGCCAATAAAAACATGTGTAAAAACATGTCGGACGATAAAATAATTTTGTTTACACTAGAGTCCTTTTGTTTCCTTAATTGATCTTCAAGTTTTTCTGATTGAAAAAGACTCATAACAACTTTAATTGACCATTGGCCGCTGTCAGTACCAATCCTCACAATTGATTTTTGGAGAACAATATCTCTTTGTTTGCATATTTCATCAACAAGCATAGGTATATCTTCAACATATACTACATCTTTTTTAACCTCTGTATGATTAGCACCTTGCTGAAATGTCAACTGCTGAATGCAATAAAACTGATTTAGTGAATGGGAATTTCTATTCACACCAATCTCCACATTGGTTTCAACTCCTGATTGACCAACATCTTTTCTTATTTCAGTCAACATAGTTTTAATAACACATTCAGGCAGATTGTTTTTTTTATAATATTAAATACTGTGTCTAAAGTAATCTTTTTTGGAGAGATACTTTTTCCAAGGTGTATATTTAGTGATGTTCCAAATATTGATAGTGTATGAGAGCTTGAATTTGGACTGCTTTTTTTTTCCTGTGGCAAGATTGGGTCAATGTACTCCCTTAAGTTCATCTCAATGTAACTTCTTGTGTCTTTTGCCAGACTACAGATTGGGCATTGACATAATTCAGACACCACCTGTATTCTCCCAAGCATTGAAATAGTAACTCTTCCTCTTTTCCAGGAGATTTCTGCATTTTAACATTTTTCCCTTTCTGTAAAAAATATTTTTATCTTGCATTTAAGAAATAAAAAATATTTTTACAAAAAGTGACAAATTAAAAATGACATAAAAAGATAAATACCTCTTTCTTAAATATTGCAGTTTTGCATTTCGAAAATTCCAGTAGGAAAGGAGTTCACATTAACATCAAAACCTTTATCTATATGCTTCTTTACTAGATATTTTAAAGCAATTTGAGCTGTATTTTGTAGGGATATACATTGTTTGTTCCACACATTTTAAAATTTAATATATATATATGTTTACTTATATAACATATAATTCTAAAAAATAAATGTAATCTCATTATATTTTAAAAATTTATTAGGCTATCTGTAGTGCCAAAGACAGCAAAGTTTCGGTACATAACAACTTATTATTAAAAAAAAAAAACAAAAAAAAAAAAGTGAAATTTCCATTTAGGAGCGGATACAATTTTAATTTTTGGCTAGGGTTATTTGAGTATGTCTTTCTAATATTTCTGCCAAAAAAATCCCAGGTACCTTTACCTTTAACCTAAACCCTCCACCTGAGAGTGTTTAGAAAGTGATCAAAACATATCAACAAAACCTTTCACCATTTATAGCAGTTTAGCAACTTTTCAGAATGAAAGATCTTGCTGCTGTAAAAGAAAGTGTATTTAACAAAAAATTCAAAATAGATTAATGTCTCTCACTGAACCTGTTTACAGCATCATTCCCCTGCAAGATGTAATGTGCTGCCCTTTTATATCTTATATATATTTCTATCATCAAAATCAGCTTTTTTTTTTTTTTACTCTGAATAACGGTTTTAACTTTTTACCTTCACCTTTTTTTCAAATTGTTTCTTCAATTTTCAAACTTGAAAAACCACAATTAGTTTTACATTAAAGTGGCATTTGCACACACCTGGCTGTCTACTTTCATAACATTTTTTTGCTTAAACAAGCATTGAGCCTAAAAAAAATTAAATTACATAAATGTCCGTGAGCCAAGTTGACATTTTTTGTAATGTAGCAACCAATGTTTTAACAATGTTAAAATACAGTTCTCTTCCTTCATAGTTCAGTATTCTCCTAATTCTTTCATTCATTTACTATTTTTTTTTTTTTTGTAAAATTCGAATATTTTCTAGAGCTAATGGCATTTTCTATTTTACTAATTGTATTGCTTACAGATTTTCTTTTGTATTGATAAAAATTTTGAATTATAAGCAAACTACAAATTTATTTTATTAGTAACAAAGATTGGCAATAAACATTTGTTTACAATTCAAAGAAATCCTGTTTCTATAATGACCAATGGAGATGATGCCTTTTGTTCTGAGAAAACACTTAACATTCCTAGTGGAACTATAGTTATGATGTAAGTATAGTTTTTTTCTTCACTTCCATTAGACTAAGATTTAAGGCTGTCTTAATTGTAAAAAAAATTAAGATTTAAAATTTGTTCAGACTTTTACATTGTTTACTGATTTTTATATTGTAACTTTTATATTGTTTTATATTGTTTACATTGTTTATTTATATTTTGACTTTTATACCTGAGTTTTAGTAGAAGTTAAAAAAAACCACACTTTATTTAAATATTTCAAGTTTTGAAGTTAAAGATTTAAAGATTATGTTACGAAGAAATTCAATGTGACCAATTGTGTTTTCTACTTTGTATATTGTATTATTGAGATTTTCTATTTCTGTATTCTTCAAAATTTTCTCGAAATCTCCAACCTATTTCAGTTATAACCAAAGTATTTCCAGCCAGCATAAGTAGCTTCAAAGCATAACTGTGGTTTGAAAAAACATTATGATAAATCTATTTAGCATCCTCCTCCTTTGTAAAGTTTGCGAAACTTTCAAGTTAAAAAAAAATATTGCAATTGAGCAATCAATTATTATAATTGGACAAGGTTTTTTTGTATTCTGTTACATAAACACCTTAGCTTGTTTAAAAGCTGATGTCTCTATTTGTTGTCCTAATCTCAAGGTTTGGTGTGACATTATAAACACCTTGTACACACAGAAAGTGAAAGTCCATTCATTATCCTATGTGAAGGGATCATGAAATTTTTCCCTTAAGTGAAGCTCATCCTTTGTTTGCTTGTTTTCTTTTCAAAAAATTTTTTGGAATTTTTTTTTTTTTTGATAAATAAAAGTAATGTTTTATCAGTTGCATCATTCAAGTTGCAACATTCAAGTTGCAACATTCTTCAAACAAATAGTTGTTTAATATCCTCTGATAGTTGTTTGTCATATATTGAGATCAAGAAAATGTGATCGTATTGTATGACAACAATATTTAAGAATCTTGAAGAAAACTTTTATAAAGATTTCAGTTCTATAAGCCCTAATAAAGCTGGATTAGAGCTTCTTCTTCAGTGTTTTTCTGCACTGAAAAAACAGCACTGAAAGTTTATCATGTTCATCATAAATTTTGCACACAGGATTTCAAGATTTCTGGAGTGATTTTCTTTCGCTGCCCTGACAATGTAAATTGCCCACAAATATAGCAAAAGGTGTCTGGTGAATTAGCACAGGCCAACTTTTTTTTTATGGAGAAGTTTAGTTTCAATTAGAATTTTGGTTGTTTTATTTAAACTATTAAAGTTAACCTTGTAAAATGCCTAATAAATGCATTTTTTTTTAAATTATTTTTTGTTTTTAAAAGAACTGTAGATATTTCCATAACATATTAAAAATGCATGATAATTTACTTAGTTGTGATAGCAGAGTTGTAATAGTGTAATAGAAGTAATAGCTCTAGGATTGTAAGATTTACTTATGGATTCTAAATTTCATATTCATCTTGAATTTTTAGTGTTATTACATCCATACTGCTAGCATTATGCTTTTTGGGAACTTTGGCAGAAATGGTTTATGATTTCATGCAAAAGCATAGTACACATAAATATATCTTGCATATTGAAGAAGAAAGTATCAACAAAGGTTATGATGAGAAAAAAAATGAAATAACAATGCACCTTGTTAAAACTGAAAATAAAGGTATAGTTTTAATATCTATGCTATTTGAATTTTAGAATTGTTAAGATGTAGAATTTGAATGAGCAATTAATTGTGTTATTTGTTCTCAAAAGTTACATGTGTGTTAGTAAACTATTAGCATAATATCGTATTTATAAAATATGTTCTGCATATTCTATAAAAGTGTTTTCCTATATATTTTATTTAGGTGGAATGCTTTCAGAGTTCCTGATCTGCTTCTCACTACTAAAAAACACTAAAACGCTCTTTAATACAGATTCTCCTGATGGAGCTATAACATCAATAAGCGGAATACGAGTTTTGTCTATAATGTGGGTAGTTCTTGGGCACATACTGGTATTTGATCTCGGCACATTTGGTTGGTAATATAAGAATTGCTTAATAATTGTAAAAACATTGTTATTTTAAGAAATGTTTTAATTCAAATTACTCAAAAGACTCTCTTCCAGTACCAAATATTGTGCTAAATATTTCTGCTTCTACATCATCCAACATTTTTCTGTTTTTTTGTAATATTTCTCTTAATTCTTAATTTTGTAATAAATAAAAATCTTTTATACTTTTAATATTTTTCCAATTTTTTTCAATGTTTAACTTTTTTAATCTTGAGTTTTAAATTGAAAGTAAAAATGTAAAAAACAAATAAAAATAAAATTAGTAAAATTAATTTTAAAAACATTAAAAAAAAAGAACTATAATGATTTTGTCTGTCCTACAAAAACATTTTCATTTAGTTTAAGATATTAAGCTGTCCGCTCATCATTCATCTTTTTATCTCTTCACCTTTAATCGTTTAATCTTTAATCATGGTTAATTTTCATAATTAGTTTTAATCGTATTCATCTTTAATCATAATCTTCATAATTAATTTTAATTGTTATTTTCTTTAATCATGATCTTTATAATTGATTTTAATCGCAATTATCTTTAATCATAATCTTCATAATTAATTTTAATTGTTATTTTCTTTAATCATAATCTTCATAATTAATTTTAATTGTAATTATCTTTAATCATAATCTTCATAATTAATTTTAATCATAATTATCTTTAATCATAATCTTCATAATTAATTTTAACTAGAATTAATCTTCAACTTTAGTCTTTTTCTTTTATCTCTTAATCTTTAATCTTTTAATCATAGCTAATATTTATTTATTAAATCTCCATCTTTAAAATATTGATTGAATGAATTTTATAAGATAAATTGTTGATTTTGAATTTTATTTACAAATTCCCATACGATTTTACATATTTATAAAAATTTCTTTTTCTTATTATTTTTTTTTTTTTATAGATAATCTGTTAACAGTGGCATCTTGGGAAAAAAGATTTACAATGCAAGGTGTACTCAATGCAACTCTTTCTGTTGATACTTTCTTTCTTATGAGGTTAATGCTCTGATAGCTTTCTTATATAATGAAGCATTAGATTTGACCATAAAACATCAGTTGATAATTTTTTTTCTGTCTTTTTTTAGCGGTTTATTGGTAGCATATCTGAGTATGAAGCGATACAATAAAACAGGAAATCTTCCCCTTTTGCGCTATTATGTACATAGATATGTGAGGTTTGTATTCTTTACAATCATCCAGTATTTTAATAATAATTGCATTTCAACTGAATTTTTATGAGTATTACAGAGAAGTGTGAGTGTTGCATAAATAAATTCTGGGTTATTTTTAATGAAAATTAAATAAAATGCAAATAAAAGTTAAAAAATGAAAGCAGTTGTTTTGAGCTTATTTATTAGAAAAGAAAATTTTATACTCAATTCAAATATTTGAAATATTATATAAAAGCCAATTGCATTGTTTCTTTTTTTAAATATTAAATACTCATAATGAAAAAAGTGTTGAAGTTAGTAAACCACTTCAGATATTCTTATGCTTCATTTTTAGCATACAATATTTCTTTTTTTAATTTTTCGTTTAAGTATTTGAACTGTTTGTTAGTATTAAACAGTTTTACAAAATATTCAATAAAGAGAGTAAAACGCTGTTCAAATGAACAAATTTTGTCTTTTTAGATTGACTCCTTCATACGCTTACATGATTTTCTTCTTCGCGTATGTGTTTCCTGTTATATCAAGCGGTCCATTTTGGTATACACAAGCATCAAAGTCCCATCAAATAAAATCTTGTGAAAAGTACTGGTGGACAAATCTTCTTTATATTAATAATTTTTATCCAGTTCAAGCAGATATGGTAACTTTTTTTTGAACTTTGGGTCTTAACTTTTCTGTAAACTTGAATGTTAATATATACAGAGAGGGTGGGAAAGAGCAGGAAGGGGGTAAACCTAGAATATTTTTTTAAAAAGTTTTGTCAAAATTTATTTTAAAAAAAAAGCTTTATCTTTCATTGATAATACTTCCTTAAGAAAATGAAGGTTAGTATTTGCACCTTCTTTATGTATGGTATGTCCAGAAAGTTTATAGAAGGGAAAATTTTTTATGTTGGCCAAAAAATTCTTTTGGTAGGGTATTATAATTGATAAATAACAAATATTATTATTTTTAGAGGAAACAGAATTCAGATTGATTAAATGAATCAAAAATGACAAAATTCCTTTAAACTTTTAACATTCATTTATTCCTAGGTAAAATATTGATTGATAATAGAAGAGAGGAAAGTGTCATAGTATGCACCAAAAAAAGGTGTCATCGAATAGAGGATTTTATTTACTCTAATTATTAAAAAAGTGATTTTAAACAAATCTTTTACTTTGACAAATTTATTAACAAAAATTAGATTGGCATCATAAAAAATATGCTCTATAAACTTTCTAGATAATCTGTATGATGTGGCTTTTTTTTTCTTTTTTTTGTCTTTCTTGTTTTAATTTCGTGTTAATTTAATCAAAAGTTTTATAATACTTTATGAAATTTTTTTGGTGGTGTGTAATATAATTAACAACAAAGATTATCATTTTGGAGAAAGTTGGATAGATTAGATAAATCATAACTATATAGCCATTGGGTTTAAACCTAATGGCTACTTATTCACAGGTAAAAAAATCAGTAATTGATTATCAATAGAAGAGAGGGAAGAGTCGCACATGCACAAAAAAGGTGCAAATAAATAGAGGAACTTCTACTCTATTTAATAAATTAAAAATCTTTTGCCTTGAAAGTTTTACCATCAAAAAGCTAGACCAATATCATTAAAAAATTACCCTTGTATAAACCTTCTGGACACACTGTATATGTAGTAACCATAATAAACTGTAAATGAATCAAATAAGAAACTAGAAAAGCTGCTCAAAATAAAGTATTCATCAATTTTAATTTAAAGTTAAGTAATAATTCTAATGCATTAATATATGAAGGTAAAATATTTCAAGAATATTTATTCCAGTAGGCATCTAATAAAAAAGTTTTAAACTTTTGGTTTGCTGGTCCACAAAAACTTGCGCGGGGATTTACAGTTTTGACTATTTGATTTTTTTTTTTCCATGAAAATTGCAAATCTTTAATGTTTCTACAAATGTTTTTTGTCTTTCTCATTTTTCATTAAGTGGTTGCCCAGTACTCTTTAATAACACTTAATTCTGGGCAGTTTGGAGGATGAGCCATTTAAGGGATATTGTTCACATCGTTTTGTTCTTACCATTCCATAACCAGTTTATCATGATAGTTTGATGCCAATGTTTTGGGTATTTAAATTTATCTAATTTTCATCTATAAAAGACAATGTAAAAGACAGTCTCAGGAGTTCTTTTTTGATAGTTTTATTTGATGTAAGTTTTATGATTTTCAATATTAGATTAATTTTTAGAAATAAGATTGTTGTACAACTTTCTTCAGTGATTTCTTGAACTCTTTTCTGAAGTTTCAAAAAAGATTGGTTTTTTTTTGTGATTTGAAAGAATGAAGACCATGTTTATTTCAAACTTTTGCAACAAAGCTATAAGAAAATCCAACTCTTTTTGCATATTCTGGAAGTGAAAAACCTGAATTAATTTTGAAACCATTAACAAGTTTTCTTATCAGTTTTTTTATCTTGAAAACTCTCCTTTCTTCAACCATGATATATTCGGATGTATTTACAACTATTTTTATATTGCATTGCAATAAATTAACTAATTATTACTTATGATTAGACCCTATAGAAACAGCCTCTATAATTTAACATATAGGCCTCTTATAAACAGCCTCTATAATTTAAGATAAAGCCCTCTTACAAACAGCCTCTAAGATTTAAAATAACTTAATAAAGTAAATTGGTGTAGTAAAGCAGTCCATGATAGTATCTTGCATAAAATGGGTTTAGTAAAAACGTACAAAAAATACTAAACATTATTGTGCACTTACTTAATAAGCAGCATTTGCATCTTTACTTTTTTACTAAGAAATTTTTTATAAAGTATTACAATGCTATAATTTAATGACAAAAATTGCAACCATTTTTTACAAATTTTGAGTCATGCACAGTACAGTTCTGTTTCTTTAAGCATTTTAAAACAGTTACTTCAATATTTTTGTTTTTAAATTTTGGCATAGTTTTTTTGTTAAATTTCATCATAATTTATTTAATACTTCAAAAGGTTTTGATAATTGCCTTCAGTTTGTTTTTATTTTTTTTCCTTTTGAAAGTGTGTTTTAGAGAAGCAGAAGTGAGGGTGTTAAAATCCATGTGACACTAAATATATAAAAATTATTTGATATTAGTTATTAAGTTCTATAACTCTACTTGCTTGTTTTTGCAGTGTGCTGGCCATAGTTGGTATTTAGCAAATGACATGCAGTTTTATGTTTTAAGTCCAATCATCCTTTGGTTTATGCACAGGTTAGGTATTTGCTGTGTTGAATTAAGCAAAAGCTTTGTGCTAGTTTTTATTAATATCCTATAATTGTTATTTTTATCAATGTTTTAATGTTAACTTCTATTAATCTTTTAATGTTTTAGATTTAAGCTAATTGGAACACTAGTCATCAATGGTTTGCTAATAATTGTTTGCTTTGTAACAAATGGTATTTTAATGGATCACTTTGATGCATCTCCTTTAATATTTCAAGGAGCAAGTAATGATCTGGAAAATCAGTAAGAATATTGTTTCTTCAATGTGTCCAAGATGTTAGTGTTAATTGTAAAAATAGTGATAAAAATGTTTTTTTTTTTTAAGTGTTATTTAAAACATTTTTATATCTATTCTTTCCAGGAAAAAATCTTTTTTACCATTTTTGTTGTTGAAATAGTCTTAACCTCTGTTTGATCACATTTTGTACTGTTGTGTATAGTTTATGTACCCATCCATACATTTTATTCATTCATTATTTAATTATGCATCATGTATGTATCCATTTATAAAATAAAACCATATAAATGTGTGTGTTGTTTGGAAACCATGTTTTACAAAAAGATTTTAGATATGTTTTGTTGAAATATTTTCTGCTTTATTAAAAAAAGAAAACTCTTTTTACTTAAAAATATTTAAAATTTTTACTTTCATAAAAATAATTAACTTCATGTTAATAAATAGGAAATCAGCTTCAAACCAAACAAATTTAATTGTTATCTTATTTAATTAATTTCACTTCTTAGTTGGAGATGTTTCTTTCCATTTGTTTTAAATCAATGTGGTTTAGTTATTTATATGATGGCTCTAGGAACATAAAACCTTTCTATAGCTGTACCTGTTATCAATGGTTTTAACACTAATAACCACTGTCTTCAATGGCCATATGTTGCATGGAAAAAATCAATGCTGGAGCAAACAAAATTGAACTTACAAATTATAATGGATGCATCCATCTTATTTTTTTGAATTTGTCATATTGTATTTATTTCTTATCATTTTTTTTTGAATAAAATCTTTATAAAATGTGTTTAGAAGTATAATGAGCTATATGTCAAACATTTACATGAAGTTTTATGCACGATATTCACCTTATTTGATCGGGCTTATTCTTGGCTACATATTGGCTAATAAATATACACTTGAAGGAAGATTCAAATACGTGAGTTTTTTTTTAATAAATATACACTTAAAGGAAGATTCAGATATGTGAGTTTTTTTTTTAATAACTGTTAATAACTTAAAAAGATTCTTTAAATTTGAAGTTTTTACCTTTTTTTTCAATGCTAAAACCTCTTCGAAATGAATAGGTAAATTTTCCTTAAAGCTTAAACCCCTTCTTGTCTGTCTTTTATCCTATGTAAATAGAGTAAAATCATAAATATAAATAGGGTAAAATCAGGGTGTATGGGTATCAAAAAGTCAAAAAATGGTGCTGTGAAATATTTTTTACAATAAGATTGTATTTTGTCAGCAATTAAGATTTGAGTACATCTTTTCTGCAATTTTTGTTATCAAAATTTTAAAATTTTACAAATTTTTTGTATAAATGATTACTAATTACCCGCAAAGTAAATATGTATATTTATTTTGGACTTTAGCTACAAGACTTCAAACAAATGTAACTGACCTTACAGCAATAATAGCATTCATATTGTTGTACACAAAGATGATTTATAACAAGAGATTTAAATGTTTCATTATACAAATAAACCTCGAAAAATTTTTTTGCTAAGTTTTTCTATGCTCAAGATAAAAGATATTGTACTGAATTACATTAGTTTGAAAATAAATAGCTATCGGTACACTCTGGAGACCTTTGCTAAGGTTATTTTAAGGAGATTCAACCTTATTTTCTCATTATTAATTTTGGGTGCTTTTACCCTACCATATAACTATTTTTTTTTAAATTTAATCAGTATATTTAACTTTTGCTTGTTGTAATATAAACAGAGAAGTCCAAATTTAAAAGTTGTATATTAAGTTTTTATTGGCTTCTTTGTTTTGTTTGTTTTCTATGTATGAACATAAGACTATCCTGGATTTTTTAAGCTGATTGAAGGAGTATGGGTAACTTTTGAAAATGATTTTAAAGTTTTAAGCATATTGTTTACCCTTTTTTATATTATCAATTTTTCTCACATTTTCAATATTTATGCAATGTTATCCATAAGTATCACTACTAAAACTACTACTCCACCACTTCCAAATCCCAACTGAAATTTCACATTGAAAAAAGAAAATTATGACAAATTTTTTATTTCTTTAATATGGGGTGCAATTTTATTAGAGGGGGGTAGAAATCTTTTACCATTATTTAATATATGCAACAAAAAAAAAAAAGAAACAAATAAAACTTTATAAACCCACATTTTTTTTAGGAAAAGTTAATTTTGGGTGCATTTTATGCTTTTTTCTGCCTTGCTCTGGATTTAAGTAAAGTGTATCTTAAGTTGACCATAAACATTTTTTGATGTCTTTGATACAAGCTATACAGACCTTTCCACTAATTGTTAGCTGTTGGGTAAATTATTAAGAATAATTATTTGAGAAATTCGCAAAGCGGTTTTCATGTGATGAAATTAGGAAAGAAGTTGGAGGCTCAGCTTCTATAAAAAAAAATACAAGCAAAAGATGATAAATTTTTTAAATAAGTATAATTTTGTCTTATCTGCAGAATTAGCCATATAGTTTGAGCTTAATTAACTAAGCGGTGCTGATAATAAACTAAATCTAAACTTTGGCTCTGAAATAATAAATTCTACCATCTTTAAAAACAAAACCAGATCATAACATCATTTTGAGATTTTTTATTGTTATGTTTGTAATTTTAGGCTTTCAATATTATGGGATGGTTTTGTGCCGTTGTAACTGGAGTGTCGGTTATTTATGGACCATATACGGTCACTGATCATCTGTGGAATCATGCGGAAGTATATACTTACGGTATTTCGTTTCGATGTGTATGGGCCATCGCTGTTTCATGGGTCATTTTTGCTTGCCATTCGGGATTTGGTGGTATGTTTTTTTGTTTTTTTTTCCTTAAATGGTCATTGAAGGTTGTTTATGTAATATTTTTTGTTTTTATTTATATCCATTTGTTTTTTGTATTAGGTCTCGTAAATGATTTAATGAGTTGGCGTGCATTTATTCCACTTGGGCGCCTATCTTACGCTGTATATCTTATTCATCCGATGGTTATCAACTTATTTTTTGCTTCATCTCAAGTTGCTGTGGATATGACGATCCTCAATTATGTAAACAGATAATTGCGTGCATTTTTTTTTTTTTTTTTTTTTTTTTTTTTTCAAACTACCAACATGTACCTAGGTGTAAAAAGGTAAACATAGATAAATAAATTGTAGATAAATAGACATGAACTGATCTTTTTCTTTTTTCTTTTTTTACAGGCATATCTATTTGTCTCAATGACCACAATTTCATTTGGGTGTGCTTATGTGCTGGCTGTTTGTGTTGAGTATCCAGTTTTCAACCTTGAAATGTTTTTGGAGAAATTAAGCCGTTAGGTTTTCCAACGCTCATAAAACTTATGAAGTAAAGATGCTTTATTTCGCTTTAAACCAAACGTTTTTTGTTGCTTGCTGCTTTAAATCATTTGATTTTCGAAACGTTTCTCCCTTTTTTTCTGATGTAAGAATTAGAAATAGTTTAAATATTGGAAACGCTCTCTTTAATTCGCATTATTTGATTGTGTCCTATTTTTGTTGCTGTTGTTGTAAAATAGTTTGTAAATTTTTAAACAATGATTTTAAATAATTTTAGATATAAATATAGATACATTATATAAAATTTAATATATTTATAACATTTTTTTTTTTTAATATACTTTTCTTTTATAAAATTTTTTATAGTTTCTGTATTTTTTGTATTAATATTATTAATCTTTTAAAAGCTTCCGTTTTTACTTATATTTAGTAAATATTTCTTCATAATTTTGTTACCATCTTAATTTTTCAAGCAAGAGTTTTGTCGGAATATAAAGTCTCGTTTTTTGTTCTCTTTAAACATAAAAATAATAATAAAATTGTCCTTTTTATATTCCCTCATTTCGTGATTTTATGTTTTTTCACAAAATTCGGGAAAGTCCGTAAGCATGGCATCATCAGTCGTCAACAATCGATCGTTTATTATCTAAGCGTCTGCGCATCGTTTTATTTCCCTATTGTCATCATTCCGGTTTGATATTGGAAAAAAGTGTCATCGGATTGACGAGAGTTCCGGTATATACCGAGATTTAAACTACAAAACCGGTTAAAATATTTTTTAACGATGTTTTGTGGTAATCATTCCGGTAACACTTTTTTTCCAATATCATATCGGAATGATAACGATATGGAAACGAAACGATACGCAGACGCTTATTATTATCATTTCAAGAAGTTCACCGTAAAAAATGTCGACTCAAATCTTTTAAACTTGCTGAATTGTGAGGTAAAACCATCTGTTGAAAAAAATCTGAATATTTTTGCTGGAGATGAATTAAAGTGTTTAAATGAAAAATCTACTTAAAAACTGAAAGTTCTCTCATTTTGAAAATGTTTAAAAGTGCACAGTTTCAATCACAGGAAAACTCCCTATAACATTCTCTTTTAATTGCATATTACAACGTATCTCCACATATTTAATTTCTTATGAGATATTTCAAGTTGGAACTTGCACTGTTGTTTAACAAAAAACATTTTCTTATTTACGTCCAAACGTTGGACGTAAATACGAAATGTACACTTCATTTTTATTTTGTTGCAACTGAACACGGGGTGAAATAAAAATAGCTCCTAAGAAAAAAGAAAAATAATTTTAAATGTCATCGTTTTGACTAAACTTAAAATTTCGCATTTGAGAAGATTTTTGAGAAGATTACTTATACAAAGAAGGACAAGAAAATTCATATATAAAAAAAATTGCTTGATCTTTTTTTTATGAGCAAGCTGCAGAACGTTTTGCTGATCCAGAAACATTTTTTAAAGCTCGAAGGTAAGAAATCTATCATTGGATGGTTTTCCAGATTACTGATCTACTTTGTTACTTTTTTCCTATAAATATACAATAATTACTTATGAATATCCAACAGTTATTCATTGGAATTTCAAACAACAGTAAACTTTTCATAACTAAATTTCCAGTGATGAAAAAATTCTAGCAAAATATGAAAACTTTTTATACTTCATTAAATTTATGTTTACTCCTCACAGACTTATCAAGTCTACATAAACTTTGTCGGAGAATATCAAGTCTACATAAGATATGTCGGAAAATATCAACACTACATAAACTTTGTCGGAGAATATCAATAACTCTGTTATAGTCATTATAATTACTTCTACTACTTTACTTCTACTAAATTACTTCTACTAAACACAAAACTGTTTTTGAGTTTTAACAAAATCTGATTCTAATATGCAAGATAGTTAACTATCTTTCTTGGCTATGAAGCAACGCCACCAACTCACAAATAATGTCGTTATGATCGTCGCTTAGATGTCGAATTTATTATGAAAAAAAAAAATCAAATATCAAAGCATCAATGACCCTAATTCAAACAATAACGATATAAGATATGATATAAGAATTCCTCAACCGAAATATAAATGATGATGGTACTTACTAAATGTCTTTATCTTTTTAATGAATAAATACTCTAAAATAATTAACTCTAGTATATTCTTTTAATATCACCATTACAGATAATAATTTGCAATCAAATATTATTCAAAAAATATTCTCTTACCACGTCATGGCCGAAATGTCTGTCAAAATTAGAACTATTCTTATTTTAAAAGTCTTACCTTTTTCTTTAAAATTATCCCTTTGCTTCTCTTTCTTTAAATTTTCTTCCAAAATCTCTTTTCTCTCCTTCGAAAAACTCTCTTTTTAAAAACCTCCAAAAAATTCTTAAAAAATTTCTGCATGATTTTTCTCCACCCTTTTTTTCAACTCTTTTTTTCTTTCAACCCTTTTTTTTTTTTCAATCTTTTTTCTTTAAACCCTTCTTTTAACATATGTACGCAGGTGTTTCTTAAATTAAGAGCTGTTCTAGCGTAAAAAACGAATTTTATTTTCAACTACGTTTAGTGATTTTTTTTTCGACCTCTGAGTCATGCTCTCTTAAAGAGATTTTACAAGTTATCTTTTGATTAACGCTTATCTTAACTAAAGGACTATCGCTTACTTAATTGAACTATCATCATTGTATCAGTGAAATTACAACTGAGTCGTTATTACGAAAACAGTTTTAATCTTTAAAGTTGCGACTGTTTAATTTTTCATGCAAATTTACCTATGCCCACCTGCTATTTCGATAACGAATGAGTAGATTCGTCTCGTACTTTTCTTCTGTAGTTAAGCGTTAAATGCTTGACTCAAGTAAAAGTTAAAGATTATGCTTACAGCTTCTTTCCTTTTTCCTCCTCACAATAAAAATCAAAAAAAAAAAAAAAAAAAAAATACTTTAGGTTTTCTGCTTAAAAAGGTAACAATTAAACTTAGTGTCGGACAATATTTATATGAACTTTTAAAATGAAAAATGCCTTCTGAAGACTCAGAAGAACTCATTATCAATTAATGAAAGTTTTTTTCTAAATGATAAAAAATGAACTGAATGACAAAAAATGAACTGGCAAAAATTTAAAAAGAGGCATAAAGCAATACAACACACACACACACACACACACACACACACACACACACACACACACACACACACACACACACACACACACACACACACACACACACACACACACACACACACACACACAAACTAAAGTTCGTGTAAAATCATACTGACAATAATATTAGGGGAAATAATATGCAATAGATTTTTTCTTCATGATGACGTGATGAAAAGTTATGATGGACCAAATTTTACTTTTAGCACTTTAAACACGTCATGTGTTAAATAGTAAACCCTTTAAAAGAACTTTAATTGATGTCAAAAATCCTGTGCCGAGTTTTGTGGAGAATAACGTGTGTAATCCGTGAACGTGTGTAAACTCTTGCATTTGTAGGAGAATGTTAGCGAATGAAGCGTTTTGCTAGCTTGTAAGGTTGAAAGAAATGGGGGATAAGAACCTGAGCTTTTAAAGAAAATGTCTCGTTGAAACCAGAATCGCCTGGTTTTTTCATGCTCATTTGGATATGTTTTAAATAGATTTCCAGACAACGTTATTAGCAAGCAGCAGGCAACAAATGTATCAAATCATTTTTTAATGGATAATGAATGAGTAGATAGATTTGTACAAAGATAATTGAAAGTCTTTAGAATATCCAGTTATTAAACCTAATAAGTAAGACTAAATGACAGACATTAGCTGCTTAATTGCTCGCATCATTTATTTTGTCTTTAAGGAACCAATCATTCAAGAGCCTGGTTTATAACTTTTGTCATTTTTTTAACTTTTGTGCATTAGTTATTTTGAGATATCCGTTTTCTTAACCTATCTATATTGTATTCTCATTTATTTGCTGATAAATATGTTTGTCCTCAATATGTTTGTTCTTACCAAAATATATTGGATTATATGTCATTTTTTCGGTCCTTTCTGTTTAGCGCGAAAGCCAATCGTAGTAAGTATATACTTTTGTAGATTCTTTTATTTGGATTTTTTTGGATATTTTTTGGATTACTGAAATGCATCAGTTCATGAAATTATATTTTAAATCATTTTTTTTTTTAAGAAATAGTTTTTAGCTTGCAGCATTTTCTTAAATCAATATGAAAAAGGTATCGTTTATGTCAAAGACGTAAACCGCGTCTTCGTGACAATTTTTATTTAAGCTTTTAAGTTAATGGCGATGGTATATAAGAATGCTTTTAAATCCTTTGACAATTGTTGTTAAAGGACTTCTGGTTTTTTTTTGATGACAACAAATCTGATATAATATATGGAGGAATGATTTTGGTTCAAGGTTCATTTAGAAAAATTACTTTTAAATATGACGTTTTATTTTATTACTGCATGTTACATCCCTAGTTTTATACTATGAAGAGTTCAACGTGGTAGAGGACGAGAAAGAAGTTCTAATTTATACACAGCTTTTTGGTTTCTTTTTAACAATTGTAACATTATATACAACTGTCGCAAATGTCTATAAAAATAAAAACTATGGTGAAACTTTCATTCAAAATTTAATGGCATTGAAAGAATCATTAAATGTAATTATAGCAAACAAATTAAATATAATTATAGCAAACAAATTAAATATAGTTATAGTAAACAAATTAAATATAATTATAGCAAACAAATTAAATATATTTATAGAAAGCAAATTAAATATAATTATGGCAAACAAATTAAACGTAATTATAGTAAACAAATTAAATATAATTATAGTAAACAAATTAAATATAATTATAGCAAACAAATTAAATATAATTATAGCAAACAAATTAAATACAATTATAGCAAACAAATTAAATATAATTATAGCAAACAAATTAAATATAATTATAGCAAACAAAGCGTTTTAACACAAAATAACCAACAAAAATATGTTTAAAAAATATTTGTTGAAATTCGATATTAGTTGCTGGCGGCTAAGGCAATCTATGGCTCGTTGTAAGAGGGAAAACGTTTTCAAAGGCCCCATACCGAATTCTAAGCAAAAAAGAAACGTAACTAACAGATACATGTATATTGTTATTCATCAAGCGAGTAGAAGATCTTTAACTTTGAGGATGAGGGACGGTTGATGGTCCGTTCCCACGGTAAACATAACTTAGAAGATTAGTCCGAAAAGTCAATCCGTTTTTCATCCGAGTTTCATCTCAACTTTCCGCTTGAAATCTGGAGGGTTTTTGAATTGATTTCTTATTATTACGTATGAAAATTGGCAAAATGTTGTAGCTATGGCATTAAATTGATTTATAACTACGGTTTATCATCGGCACACATCTTCATGTTTTAGTGATCGAAACCTAACTTCGAAATCGAAAAATTTTCAAAAAAATTTCAAAAATACCAAAAAAAAGTTTAAAATCGAAACACACTTCAAGTTTTAGTAATCGAAAATGTGTTCATCTATTTGGGTGTTTTAAGGTTTTTTGCATGAAAATATTTATTAAATATTTCTCTAAACATTTAATGCACCTAACTTTAGATTATTAGTTTCAGTTATTTGATGCTTTAATTGTTAACTTTCTTTAATAAGTAAACCTTCATTAATAAATATTTATAAATATGTAATATCTATTTTTTGTAAAGCTTCTTTTAAATAAAGCCCAGGTTTCGATCAAAATGTAAAAACGTTTTGTTTAAAAACAAAGTGACTCACTGACCTGGATTCAAACAAAGTGACTCACTGACCTGGATTCAAACAAAGTGACTCATTGACCTGGTTTCAAACAAAGTGACTCACTGACCTGGATTCAAACAAAGTGACTCATTGACCTGGATTCAAACAAAGTGACTCATTGACCTGGATTCAAACAAAGTGACTCACTGACCTGGATTCAAACAAAGTGACTCAATGACCTGGATTCAAACAAAGTGACTCAATGACCTGGATTCAAACAAAGTGACTCATTGACCTGAATTCAATTGTCAAAACATCAGCTATAACTAGGTTAACGCAACTTAAAGTCATTTCCAATTTGGTAATAACTGTATGTCCAGTTCGTTACCAGTAGATAAGGATCTGAACCAGGTTGTCAATCATAACGTTGCACTATGAAGCAAAAAGCTCAAAAAGTGGCCGTAAGTGGAGTTTTTTTAATACACCATTTTCATTAGTTTTTTTTACAACTTTTTAGAAAAAATATCAAATGATAAGAAAAATATATAATTTTGGTTCTCTCGTGTCTACTATCCTAGTGAGAGAATTGGAACAATAATTTAATAAAAACGTTTATTTCTCTCCAAAATTTTGAGTTTTGGCCGCTTTTTGACCATTTCGCTTCACTGTGCGTTGTCGCGGAAACCACTCTAGGGAACTGGGGAGGGGATACAAAATAATTTTACTTGATTTTCTGCACAATCTGTTGATGCGTAGTGACGGTAGACGGTAAAGGACAGGACAATTCGGATCGAACATTAAAAAGTTAAAGAAATTTGAAACTAGTATTATATGTAAAGAGAATGAAAAAAAAATTAGCGCGAATCAAAAGAACTTTCCAGATTTTAAAATTTCATCAGCATTTTACAGGAAAGTATATAAACATGAAAAATTTATAAACATGAAAAAAAAATTATAAACATGATTTAGGTCAAAATTTAGATTTTTACTCTTAATTTGCCTTCTTATTGTGTTTGTTTTCACTTTCAACTTTATCTTTTAACAAACCGATTTAAATGTATGTGACGTATAGGAAATTTGCTTGTAACTATTTACATTTGTACAAAAAACCTCTAAAACTTCTTATACATCACATCAGAAATAGAAAAAAACCATTTTAACACCGGCCTATGTTTTATCACATCAGTGATATATCATTGATATATATATATATATATATATATATATATATATATATATATATATATATATATATATATATATATATATATATATATATATATATCATGTACTACCCACTGGTATAAAGAGACGTGACGAGGAGAACGGAGGATAAAAGATCAGAAAAACAAAAGAAACCACTTTTTCTCTGACAACAACTTTTTAGTGTTTCAGATATTTAAAGAAGCCAAAGTTTTAAAGTCTGAGTTTTTTATGCCTGTTAATATGAATGGTTGATTTCCTGAGACGCACCAAAACTTCCATAGGCACTGGGAGCTTTCATTGATTCAATAATCGGTCTACGAGAACAGCCTTATTGTATATTGAACACGTGCTTTAAATATTCAAATATTCTGTTTAGCTTTAAACAGCAAATCTGAACGAAACACAGGAGAAAAATGATTGCGTAAAAAAGTTAGGAATTCCGAATTTAAACAAGCCAAAGTTTTAAGATACGAAGTAAATTGATAAACGAATCCTTGAATTTAACGATAATAATCAAGAAGATTAAAGCAATCGAGCTCCATTTTGAAAGTCTTCGTGAAATTTGCATTGCCTTCGTATGGTTATTATGTGGTTGTAATTTAGCTGATGTTTAGTGTTTGTTATTT